>NC_041392.1:68930657-68980500 GCF_002162155.2 Triticum dicoccoides
AGAGGCCGCTGCAGCTTCTCCAGCGAGGCGGCGGCGCGAGCAGGACACGGCCGGTGCGGGCAGAGCGGTCGGCGTGGGAGGCTGTTGCGCGCGACGCGCGGGCGGGCGGCGAGCGTGCGGCGCGAGCAGGGCAGGGCCGACGCGTTAGACCGCTGCGGGCAGGGGAACAACTACGATTGGTGCTTCGGGCCGGCGCAGGCAGAGCGGATAGCGTCTCCTCCATTCGGCTCCTATTGGTGGTGCGGGCCGGCGTGGGCAGGGCAAGGCGGTGGTAGTGGAACCCCTATGGTTCTATCTCTGGCCAGAAGAAGGACGGCCGGCGGTGAAGTCCAAGTTGCTGTAGTGGAGGACTTGATTGCTTTTATTTTTACTTGGCAGGGTCCTTTTTGTAAATTTCCAGGACAACTTTGTTTCTTCTCTGTAACTCAACCTCGATAAATGAAATGCAGCACGCCGTGTCGAATCCAAATCTACTTGAGCTGAACATGCTGTGTCTGGCGAGAGGCTCTGCTCTGACGTCACTCTTTTTAAAATGAAAAATAATCGTTGCCGTCTATAGTTTAGTCTAGATGATAGCAAAGAACAAGTTTTGACAGACGGCAAAGAACAGGATTTCGCCGTCTATTATTTTTGCGACAAATGGCAAATCTTTAGTTGGCTGACGGCAAAATCTTTGCCGTCTGCACGACGAAATGCTGACGGCAAAGTATTCTTTGCCGACTTTGCCGTCAGCACGACGAAATGCTGACGGCAAAGTATTCTTTGCCGACTTATCTTTGTCGTCTGACTTTGCCGTCTGCTTCCTGATGGCAAAATCTTTGCCATCTGCATTTAGGTCTTTGCCGTCTGTGATCCACAGACGGCAAATTACCTGATTCCTATAGTGTTTCCTTGCTTCATTGCAGCACCAATTGTTCCCCTTGTCGTTGCGAAGATGAAGGCTTTCAAGTGCTACTGGTCTGTGGCGTGCAGTAGTACTGCTCAAGGGAGCAGTAGTACCGCAGCTGCCTACGGTAGTACCGCCCATGGCAGCGGTAGTACCGCGAGTGTGGTAGTACCACTCCTAGATCGCAGTAGTATCGTGGCCTCTGGCCCAGAACAGTGGCGTGAGCAAAAGTAGGGGCGGAAGTAATTTTTTAGTTTCGCACCCTACGCGGTAGTACCGCTCCCTATGAGCTGTAGTACCGTGCCAGATTTTTGCACTAACCAAAACTCAGCAGAAGTAGCCACGGATGTATTTTTATTAGTCCGTGCCTTCCCAGCCCAGTATGAGCCCTACCTTGCGATAGTACCGCTCCGACGGTTCTACCGCTTGTTGCCTTGTGCAACAGGGCCTCACCTGGCTCCTGCCGCGCAAGCGGTAGTACCGCACTTACCAGCGGTAGTACCACATGCCTCTGCGGTAGTACCATGGGTATGTGCGGTAGTACCGCATGTCGCGGGCTGAGTAGGTGGGTAATGGTTGGATTTTTCCTCACACTATAAGGGGGGTCTTCTTCCCCAAGTTGACCACCTCTTCTCTCCCTAAGCTCCATTGTTGCTCAAAGCTCCATTTTCGCCCGATCTCTCTCCCTAGTCAATCAAACTTGTTGATTTTCTAGGGATTGGTTGAGAAGGCCCTGATCTACACTTCCACCAAGAGAAATTTGATTCCCCCCAATAATCCCTTGCGGATCTTGTTCCTCTTGGGTGTTTGAGCACCCTAGACGGTTGAGGTCACCGCGGAGCCATATTCCATTGTGGTGAAGCTTCGTGGTGTCGTTGGGAGCCTCCAATTAAGTTGTGGAGATTGCCCCAACCTTGTTTGTAAAGGTTCGATCACCGCCTCCAAGGGCACCAATAGTGGAATCACGGCATCTCGCATTGTGTGAGGGCGTGAGAAGAATACGGTGGCCCTAGTGGCTTCTTTGGGGGCATTGTGCCTCCACACCGCTTCAACGGAGACGTACTTCCTCTCAAAGGGAAGGAACTTCGGTAACACATACTCGTCTCCACCGGCTCCATTCTTGGTTATCTCTAACCTTTATTTGTGCAAGATTATATTGTGTTGTATCCCTTGCTTGCTTGCTCACTTAGTTGCATATCTAGACAACCTACTTTGATGCAAAGTTTAAATTGGTAAAGAAAAGCTAAAAATTGTTAGTTGACTATTCCCCCCCCCCTCTAGTCAACTATATCAATCCTTTCATAGTGATAATGTGAGGGTTTAGTGTTAGGGTTAGGGTTAGGATTATAGTTATGGTTAGGGTTATGGTTAAGGTTAAGGTGAAATTAACTATGAATAGAAATTTTTTGTCCAATGTGTGCATAAATTATGTTGTTGCTCCATTTTTGAATTGGTTGGATGACATATATGGATGACTTTATTGTTTCCATTGTTCTTAGATGCATAAGCTCGTAAATTTTCATTATTTGGACAAGATGACATTTATGAATGGAAAATACGATGAAGGGGAAGAGGCTATGGTTTTTGACACAAGTCCAAGCTTTGATGATCTTGTAGTGAAAGTGAGAAGCGTCTTACATTGGAATGACCCAAATGCCGAGGTTAATCTTATTGGGAGGTATGACATTGGATTGGGAGTAAATTCCCGACTAAAGAGTATGCCCATCACCTCCCAATTGCATTGGAATGTGTACAAGGACAAAGTAGACGCATCACAAGACAAGTCTCTTGAGATATTTGCCACAAAGGTTGATCCTCCTCCCTTGCAAATTGATATGAACCGCAATGTATCCTCCCCAATACATGATGGTAGTGCCGAGGTGTATGTCCCCAATTGTTCTAGCCAACCACCAAGTAGCCAACCCAATGAAGATCATATCAATGCTAGCGCCATAGTACTCCGAGATGATGTTATTCCTCTTGTTCAAGAAGATGCTAGTGGTCATGTTGATGATGATATTGTTGCTCAAGAGGATGCTTATGTAGAGAATGAGGAGATTCAGTACAATGCCATTGGTAACTTGGATGTCATTGTGCGGAAACAAGACATGGACCATACCCTCCCTTATAACCGTATGTGTGGGTATGGCCCCGATGATGAGGGTCCAGAGGAAGAATTGGATGAGGATGGGTTGATGGTGCAAGAAAATGAAATATATAAGAAGGTGACTGGCAAGGAAAGAGGGATGTCATTGTTTAGGTATGTGAGTCTTGCGGACAAGGCCATTGTTGACGGTGGGATGAGATTGGTGTTGTTTGCATTGAGCCAACATCGTTCCCCAAGGTCGGTGATCCTCAGCCACAAAATGAGGATGAGAATGCTCATTTGAAGAAAGGCATCAAGTTTGGTTCTTTGGTAGAGTTCAAGATATGGTTGTGTGACTACGCCATTAGGAACCATAGGCCGTTTATTGTTGGTCATTCCAATCAAAATGTTCGGTACACAGTCAAATGTGACCAAGAAGGTTGCCCTTGGAGGGTCCGTGGTAGAAAAATCAAAGAAACCGGGCAATGGGTGTTGAAGAGTTGGGTTGCCACTCACACGTGCGTACCCCCGGACAAGGCCGATCGAAGCAAAGGACACCATCAAATCATGTCTAAGTATCTAGGCTACAAATTATTGAATCAAATAGCACATGATCCAACCGTGAAGGTCAAGTTTCTCATGACTTCGATTGAGGAACTATTCAGATACCCGGTCAAGTATGGGAAGGCATGGATGGCCAAGGCAAACGCTATTAGGATGTTGCATGGTGATTATGAGGCCGCATATAACATTCTGCCGAAGATGTTGGCAGCCATTGCTCATCGGAACCCGGGCATGCGCCATCCGGTCGAGTCAATTGACGGAGTGTTTCACCGTGTCTTCTGGAGCTTTGGTCAATGCATCGAGGCATTCTCGTATTCTCGGACGGTCTTGTCTATAGATAGTACATTATTGACCGACAAATACAAGGGCACATTGATGGTGGCAATGTCCCACTCGTCAAATGATAACGTGTTGCCGGTGGCATTTGCCTTGGTGCCTTCGGAGCACGATGACAATTGGGAGTTGTTCATGGAGCATGTGAGGACAAAGGGTGATTGGCAAGAGAGAGGTATGCATTATATCAGATCGCCATCATGGGATTCTCAAAGCAATAGACGTTGATATTCCATGTCTTTCAAAACTTCAACACCTTTGGTGCATGAGACACATTGTGGCAAACTTTTACCAGGCATGCAAGAGCAAGGAGTTTTGCAAAGACCTTACCCATGTTTGTGTTGCATTCAACACCGACACATACAAAAGCCAATACAATAAACTCCTCAAGGCGTTGGAGAAGAACAAAGGGGGTGTCGGCGTTCTGGGAATGGGGGTCCCCAGACTTGCCTGCCTGCGGCCCGCGGCATGGCGGAGCCAGCAGGCCGTACGGCCCATCTTCGTCAACAAGGCACCCAAGACCCTCGCGAGGGTCCAAGCCTCGCGAGGCGGACGACGCAAGACCTTCTCCCGAGCGGCCTAGCTAGGAAGGCTCGCGAGCGGCGGAGATATCAAGGTGGGGCAAACCTCATGAGGCTCTCGTGACGTGAGCCATGACGATCGACACCAGGTGGGCGCCAGGCGGGCGCCAGCGCGTGCAGCGTCCTTGTTTCCTCTTTGGTGCAAAGGAGGCAAGCACAGCCGAGGAGTACCGAGGCCCCAGGCAAAGGTTGCCATTTCGGTGCAACAAGACCAAGACCATGGACTGCAAGACGTAGGTCATCGTGGAGCCCAAGACGGCGTCACCACCAGAGCCTTTCACATGTGAAGACTGCTTTTGTCGGGATAGCTTGTACTAGTTGTCCCCCTTCAAATTAGCCCGCCATTGTTGGCTCCCTTCCCGCTCAATATTTGGGAAGAGGACCAGGGCCTCTATAAATAGGACTAGCCACCACCATAGTAGGGAGATGGGATCTTAGCTTGAGGAAGTCGAATCCTCACATCACAAGTTCATACGCACAAGAACACCTCAACCTCGGGAAGCTGTTCTTCCCCTTGTATTGTTCATCATCAGCCCAAGAGGCAATCCATCACCACCACACTGGAGTAGGGTATTACACCACAACGGTGGCCAGAACTAGTATAAACCCCGTCTCTTTCTGTGTTGTGAGTTCATCGAGTTCGTCTGCAAGATATAGGCGAGCTAGAGCGTAGATCGGTAGGAGGGAAAGACTTCGCGCGCACCCCAGTGTTCGAACCTTAAGGGTTAGCCGGAACCCCACATCTGACATTTGGCGCGCCAGGTAGGGGTGTGCCGGAGCTCCTCTCCACCAACCTGCGCCCCGCGCCACCGCACTTCTCTCCCATGGCAGGTGCCCCGGCACCCACCTCTACGACTGACACCAGCAACAGGGAGTCTGGGTACCGAGCCCTGGCCCCCGCCTTGCGACGAGTGCAGTGGCCAACCAAGTTCAAGCCGGAGATGCCACCGCGTTACGACGGCGTGGCAGACCTGGCACCGTTCCTGCTGGCGTACGACGAGGCCGTCCTCGAAGCCGGGGGCAACGACGAGATCATGGACAACTGGTTCCCCATGGCCCTCGCCGGCGAGCCGCGCGCCTGGCTGCTCAACCTCCCAGGATCCACGGTGGCATCCTGGGGGGAACTCCGCGACCTCTTCACCGCGCTCTATGCGATGCCGGCGCACCACACAATCGCGGCACTGCTGGGTGGCTCTCAAGCACCACCTTCAGATCACCACGTCAAACCTTTCTTCTGTCAAATTGGCACAACCACCAGATGCCCGGAGGCTCCGCGGGGTTGGGCCGCACCGGAGGCCGACCTCACCTTCGGCTTGGAAGACCACCCCGACTCCACCGCCGGCTCCGGGGTGCTCCCGATGCTCTGCATGCCCACCATCTGCAACGTGGTCTTTACCAAGACCCTCGTCGACGGCGGCGCCGGCCTCAACTTGCTCTCCGTAGAAGTCTTCAGCCTTCTTCATGTGCCGCTCGAGCGGCTCGGCCTCAGCAAGCCCTTCGTGGGCGTGGGTGTTGGAGTTGCCCACTCTCTGGGGCAGATCCACCTCCCTATCACCTTTGGCACGTGAGACAACTATCGCACCGAGCTGGTGGACTTTGACATCGCCCGCATTGGTCTCCCATACAACGCCATCCTCGGGTACCCAGCTCTCGCTCAGTTCATGGCGGCAACTCACTCGGCCTACAACCTCATGAAGATGCCAGGGAGCAAGGGCGTCCTCGCCATCAAGGGGGACACTAAGGAGGCCGTGACGATGCTCAGGATCGCCTTCAAGACCGCGGCAGCGGCACAGCCAACCGGCGTCGGTGCGCCCAAGGCCAAGGAGACCGCACCCACCAAGAAGAGGCAGTTGTTCACCCAAGACAAGGTGGAGACCAAGCAGGTGCCGGTCAACGAGGACGGGTCTTCAGTAGCCACCTTCACCATAGGAACCGGCCTTGGCCCGGGACAAGAAGAAGCTTTGGTGAGGTTTTTGCGTGCGAACAAGGAGATATTCACGTGGGAGCCCAATCAGCTGGTAGGGGTCCCGAGAGAGGTAATCTAGCATCATCTAAGGGTGTGCCCCAACATACGCCCCGTGAAGCAGCAAGCAAGACGACAGTCCACTGAGAAGCAGGCCTTCATCGTCCAAGAGACACGCAAGCTGGAGGCGGCAGGTACCATCTGAGAAGTTCGATACCCCGAATGGCTGGCGAACCCTGTCGTAGTACCGAAGAAATGTGGGAAGGAACGGATGTGCATCGACTTCACCAACCTCAACAAAGCCTGCCCCCAAGATCCGTTCCCCCTTCCGCGCATCGATCAAATCGTCGACTCCACCACCGAGTGCGATTTGTTATGTTTCCTGGATGCGTTCTCTGGATACCATCAGACCAAGATGGCGGTGGAGGATGTGGAGAAGATGACCTTCTTGACACCATGTGGGGTGTACTGCTACACCTGCATGCCTTTCGGCCTTCGCAACGCGGGCGCAACCTTTCAACGGTTGATGCACATCGCCTTGGGGCGGCAGCTCGGCAGGAACACACAGGCCTACGTTGATGACATAGTGGTCAAATCTCGCGAGGCGGGGACGTTGATTGAAGACTTGGAGGAGACCTTTGAAAGTTTGCGCCGGGTGAACTTGAGGCTTAACCCGGAGAAGTGCGTGTTTGGCGTCCCCTCTGGCAAGCTGCTGGGGTTTCTCGTATCCCACAGAGGGATCGAGGCGAACCCGGAGAAGATCAAGGCCATCGAAGACATGACCCACCACAGACCCTCAAGGAGATGCAAAAGCTGGCAGGATGAATGACCGCATTAGGGCGTTTCATCTCTAAGCTAGGCGAGCGCGCCTTACCCTTCTTTAAGCTCATGAAGAAGAAAGGCCCCTTCGAGTGGACCCCGGAGGCCGACCGGGCCTTCCAAGACCTCAAGAAATACCTCACCAGCCCCCCGGTGAATGTAGCGCCGCGGCCTCTCAAGCCTCTGGTACTCTACCTCGCCGCCACCGCGTACTCGGCCAGCGCGGCACTGGTGGCGGTTCGGGAGGAGCGCAGAGACAAGAGTGTGCCGCACCAAGCCAGAGCTGATGCCGCACAGGGTCAGGAAGGCACACCAGAACCATCAGCGGCGGAAGATCAAGCTCGGCAGGGCAATGTCGCGGAAACTCCTGAGGATGGCCAAGTCTCAGGAAACCCTCCACCTCAGGATACGCCACAATCTCCGCAAGACCCAAGCCTCAACAGTGTGCCAGCCCTCGTCGAGCACCCGGTGTACTTTGTCAGCACCGTACTGCAGGACGCAAGGGCACACTACCCCATGCCGCAAAAGCTCCTACTCGCACTCTTGGTGGCCTCGCGCAAGCTGCAACACTACTTCCAGGGGCACCCCATCAAGGTTGTCTCATCTTACCCATTGGAGAGGGTACTTAGGAGCCCAAACTCAGCCGGAAGGGTCGCTGAATGGAACATCGAGCTGCAAGCATTCCAGTTGGAGTTCAGCACCACCAGGGTCATCAAGGGAGCCGTGCTCGCCGATTTTGTAGCAGAATGGATAGATTCCTGGGCTCTTGAGGAAGGAGAAGACCGGTCCACCTCCCCAGGAAGTGAGGCACCAGACGGCTGGGTCATGTATTTTGATGGCGCCTTTGCGCACCAGGGCGCGGGGGCTGGAGCAGTGCTCATCTTGCCCACTCAGGACAAGCTTTACTATGTCGTGCAACTCTGCTTCCAGCACAGCAAGAAGGTCTCAAACAATACCGCAGAATACGAAGGCCTCATAGCCGGCCTGAAGGCTGCGGCGGCTCTGGGGGTGAGGCGCCTTACCGTCAAGAGCGACTCGTAGCTCCTCGTCAACTTCTCCAACAAAGTGTACGAGCCAAAGGACGAGCACATGGAGGCCTACCTTGCGGAGGTGCGCAAGATGGAAAAGTAGTTCATAGGCTTGGAGCTGCAGCACGTGCCCCGGGGCACCAACAAGGAAGCCGACGACATTTCCAAGAGAGCATCCAAGAGGCAACCACAAGAGCCCGGCGTCTTCGAAGAGCGGCTCTTCAAGCTGTCAGCTACACCACCTCTTTCAAGCACAACTCAGCCTCAGGAGGAGCTCCCACAGCCCCCGGCCACGGGAGCCCTAGCTTGCGGCCCAACCTCAGGAGCTCGGCTACTCTTGGCGCTCGAGCCCTAGGAGGAGTGCTGTACCAAGGAGTTCAAGGAGTACCTAATGCACGAGACACTGCCGGAGAAGGAAGAAGACGCGGAGCACGTGGCCCGGCAGGCCACGGCATACTGCATTCAAGACGGTGAGTTGTACAGGAAACGGTCGAACGATGTCACGCTGCGCTGCATCTCCAGCGATCAAGGGAGGGAGCTGCTCATTGACATACACGGCGGGGACTGTGGACATCACTCATCATCACAGACCCTCGTCGGCAAGGCCTTCCGCAGTAGATTCTATTGGCTGACAGCACTCAATGATGCAGCCGACTGGTGAAGTCCTGCGAAGCTTGCCAATTCCACGCCAAGCAAATCCATCAGCCTGCTCAGGGCCTCCAAACCATCCTTCTCATGTAGCCGTTCGCGGTCTAGGGGCTAGACAACCTAGGCCCATTCCCACGAGTGCCAGGGGGCTACCATTATCTCTTCGTCACCATCGACAAGTTCACCAAGTGGGCGGAAGTGGAAGTCGTCTGAACCATTCCAGCCGGTTCTGCTCTCAAGTTCATCAAGGGCCTCGTGAGCCGCTTCGGGGTCCCCAACCGCATTATCATAGATAACGGCTCGCAGTTTACTAGTAACCTCTTTAAAACCTACTGTGCTAACCTTGGAATGCAGATCTGCTACGCTTTGGTAGCCCATGCCAGGAGCAATGGCCAGGATGAGCATGCCAACGCTGAGGTCCTGAGGGGCCTCAAGACCAGGACCTTCAAGAAGAAGCTGGAGGCCTGCGGCAGGGGCTGGCATGACGAGCTCCAGTCCGTGCTGTGGTCCATCCGCACCACCGCTACCAAGCCAACGGGCGAGACTCCGTTCTTCCTCGTCTACAGAGCTGAAGCAGTCCTCCCTCATGAGGTCAAGCATCGCTTCGCGCGGGTTCTGGCGTTCGATGAAACACAGCAGGACGTCATGCAGGGGATGGATCTCGTGCTGGGGGAGGAACATCGTTGCGAAGCTGCATTAAGGGCGGCAAGGTACCAGCAAGTGCTGCGGCGTTACCACTGCCGCAACATTCGCTCCAGGACGCTCGAGACGGTGACCTGGTCCTAAGGCGGGTCCTCTCCAGGGAAGGGTTGCACAAGCTTTCACCCATGTGGGAGGGCCCGTTCAGGGTCGTCCACATCTCCAGGCCTGGCTCCGTGCGCTTGGAGACGCAAGAAGGGACACCTATCCAAAATGCCTGGAACATCCAGCACCTCCGGAAGTTCTACCCATGAAGCAAGGCATAGAGCCTATGAAGCAAGGCCCGACGCCTGTGACGAAGGCCCAGTGCCTGTGAAGAATCGCCGCCCGTGACACTCTCACATAATAATTAGTTGGGGTTGTACACACCCCGGAGTCTCAGGAGCGCCGGCCTTAGGCCCTGGGGCTCCCTCCCACGCCTAGTGGACAGCACTTAGCTCTGCGCTGGTGAGAAGACTTGAAGACTAGATTAGGTGCCGGACGCGGCATTTCATTTGCTTTCCGTAGTTTGCTCGCTTCTCCTTAATCAAAGTTTGCCTTTGGCATTCCTTGCTGATTTGGTTCCTTCACCTTTTACCGCATTTTTCAGCTCTGGTTTGCTCATGATCTCTCTCTCTCTCTCGCATACCCCTCGCGAGCATTTTTCTTCTCTCTGCCTTCTCGCGAGTCACCCTCGTTCGAGCCTGAAAGCTGGCGCATCTCTCCTAATCCGTGCCCCTCGAGTACCGCGATACAAAGTGCCAAGTCAAGGTTTGGGTGAACGGAAAATCCTCTAGCGCACCCGCTAACATTTTTTTTGCAGTTTCTGAGCAAACGCAGACATCTCGTGAAGGAAAGGACGTCCCAAATGCGCCGGGTTAAGTTATCTTTGCGCAAAATAATAACACATCATGGGAATAACATGCACGTTGCATTAACCAAGGACCACAGTTCGATACACGCCCCTCTCGGCCCATACTGGTTTCATTTTCTGATGCAGGAAAAAAGGAAAAAGCTAAACAAAGCAGCGTTTCAGCAATCCGCGTAGGCAGGCCCTTAGCGACGCCCCGAGCCTAGCTAGACCCCTCCTCGCGCTTCACGGAGGCACGGCGACGAGATGACCCGCTGCCTCCTTCGAAGCGGGCGCGGCGGCACTGCGGCTGGTCGTAGCCACCGCTGCTGGAGCTATCACCAAAGGAAGAGCCGCCGTAGCTAGAAGAGACGCGGTCGCCGCCGAGGGCAGGCTCTCCCTCCTCCTCGTCGCGACCATCACCAAGGCCGAGCACCTCCTCACCGTCGTTTGTCTCGGGGCAGCACCCAGCGCGGCGACTGTCTTCCCCGAACACCCTCACATAGAGGGTCGACCCACCATCATACCTGAAGTGGAGCATGCACCGCCTGCCCGGGCCGCACGCGCGGGCGAACGTCTGCCAGCCGCGGGCCAGGGCTATGTTGCCCGCGGCGGAAGTCTCGATCGCGACCCAGGAGGCCTTGCTGCAGCAACCATCTGCCTACAACCAGAGCCCGCCTGGACCAGGGACCGGCGGTTCATCGACAAGGAAGCGCGGAAGCTGGAGCCAGTTGCCAGCTGGGTTCTCCGACCAGACAATGAACTCCGGCGACACCTCCGCTGAATGGAAGCGCGGGCGGGGAGGCCGCGCCACCATCGCAAAACTCCCCTCGTCAGCTGGACCGCCATGATTGGGACGGTCCCCTCCGCGTGCCGCGGCACCGCCTCGACGGTGGGCCAAGGCGGGGGTCACAGCATGCTTGCGCGGACGGCCGCGACCGCGCTTGGGCTCCGGGGAACCGGGGCCCTCGCGAGGGGCCTTCCCCTTCTCGGCGGCAGAGAACTTCCTTCGTGGCGCCATCGGAGGCACTGCAAGCAATGAAGCAAAGAAGAAGCGAGCAAGCGAGGAAGAGATGGGCAACGGGGGCTCCGCCCCCTCCCCATTTATAGAAAGAGAAGGCCAACCGGCGTCTCCCACGATCGCAGGTAATGATGATTTTCCCTTGCATGTCGTAGGGACTTGTCAAGTCATGCAGTCGCCGAGGCAATGTGGGGAAGCGGAGACGCCCATGTCCAATCAATCGCCACGCGTCAACCGAGGCCGCAGGCTTTTGGGGGCCCGCGGTGCTCCAACCATGACCCTTGGCTTTGCCGCAAAGCCAAGCCCGCGCGCACCTTGGGCCCGGTGGCTACTATCGGCGTTCTGGGAACGGGGGTCCCCAGACTTGCCTGCCTGCGGCCCGCGGCGTGGCGGAGCCAGCAGGCTGCACGGCCCATCTTCGTTAACAAGGCACCCAAGACCCTCGCGAGGGTCCAAGCCTCGCGAGGCGGACGACGGAAGACCTCCTCCCGAGCGGCCTAGTCAGGCAGGCTCGCGAGGGGCGGAGATATCAAGGCAGGGCAAACCTCACGAGGCTCTCGTGACGTGAGCCATGACGATCGACACTAGGCGGGCGCCAGCGCGCGCATCGTCCTTGTTTCCTCTTTGGTGCAAAGGAGGCAAGCGCAACCGCGGAGTACCGAGGCCCCAGGCAAAGGTTGTCATTTTGGTGCAACAAGACCAAGACCATGGACTGCAAGACAGAGGTCATCATGGAGCCCAAGACGGCGTCACCACCAGAGCCTTTCACAGGCGAAGACCGCTTTTGTCAGGATAGCTTGTACTAGCTATCCCCCTTCGAATTAGCCCGCCATTGTTGGCTCACTTCCCGCTCAATATTTGGGAAGAGGACCAGGGCCTCTATAAATAAGACTAGCCACCACCATAGTAGGGAGATGGGATCTTAGCTTGAGGAAGTCGGATCCTCACATCACAAGTTCATACGCACAAGAACACCTCAACCTCAGGAGGCTGTTCTTCCCCTTGTATTGTTCATCATCAGCCCAAGAGGCAATCCACCACCACCACACTGGAGTAGGGTATTACACCACAACGGTGGCCCGAACCAGTATAAACCCCGTGTCTTTCTGTGTTGTGAGTTCGTCGAGTTCGTCCGCAAGATCTAGGCGAGCTAGAGCATAGATCGGTAGGAGGGAAAGACTTCGCGCGCACCCCAGTGTTCGAACCTTAAGGGTTAGCCGGAACCCCACATCCGACAGGGGGTAAAGAATTCTTGACTAGGCACGAGCCGGATAAAGAAAAGTGGTCACACACTTACGATGAAGGAGGTATGCGATATGGGGACATCACAAGCAACATGGTGGAATGCTACAACAACGTGTTGAAGGGTGTTTGTTCCTTGCTGGTGACCGTAATACTCAAGCACACTTTCATCAAGCTCAACGAGTACTTCCTAAAGCATTCCGAAAGCACGGCCAAGTGGATTGGCGAAAAGATGGACTATCCATTCAAGGTTTAGGATTGGTTGTTTCATCAAGCGCGCAAGTCTTCCCACCAACAAGTGATCAAATACAATGAAAAAGAAATGTTCTATCAAATCGATGAGCCGGGTGGGATAACAAGGGACAATGTGTCCTATGGTGGAGTTGCATACGAGGTGCACATAAAAAACCGATGGTGCCAGTGTGAGAGGCCACACAAGTATCATTGGCCTTGCTCACATTTGATGACCGCAACACGAGCGAGAAACTTGCCCATATCCGATGGTACAATGGTGCAATTGCACGAGTTCACATTGGAATGAATGAGGTTGACATGGGCGCCTCGGTTTAATCCTTTGCTTGATCCGTCACAGTGGCCTGAGTATGATGGCCCACACATTGTGCCAGATCCCGCACTCATGGTGCCTATGAGGGAAGAAGAAGAAAGAAGAGGTTCAGGAGTGACATGGATGATCTAGCTGGATACACCGGAATGAAGCAATTTGGTAGTGGTCATTTCATGGAGGCACCGGACACCAACAATTATGGAGAATGCAACGAGATGGGAGACAACATTAGGAGATGCATGAAAAGACCCAGAACCAACACGAGCACTAGTCTTGGAGGGGCCGTGGATGAAGGACTGGTCTTGGAGGGGGCCGTGGAGGAAGGACTAGCCTTGGAGGGGTCCATGGAGGAAGGACTAGTCTTAGTGGGGGCCGTGGAGGAAGGAATAGTGTTAGAGGGGGTCGTGGATCCGGTGGTTCTAGGACACGTCGGGTTGATAGAGGAAGGCCTATCGACGTGTTGCTAAATCCGGATGGATGAAATAATGTGAATGGTACTACTTGTCTCCTTCCATGTCAGTTTGTTGATATATTTGCTTAACATCTTTAATTGTTTGCTTCTTTACATGTCAATGTGTTCATATGTTTGACTTATCATCTTTTATTGTTGTAGGCATGGGTTCATCCGGTTCCACGATGAGGCCATCGTGTGCTAACCAATAAGACATGCCGAACAAGTGGGAGAACACATCTTTGGACAAGGTGAAGGAGAAAGATGTGAAAATCCCACCATGTTGGTGTAGAGATGTTTGCAAGGTGAAGGTGTCCACCGACCGAAAGAAGTCATGGACAGAGGGAAGGATATTTTTTGTATGCCCCAACTATGCCCATGATCACGCGCTTCCAACTAACCCCTATGACCTACCACCGGTATGTCTTAAAAGTAACATGTTACTTTCAAATTTGTCGAGCACTAATGAATTTTGTGTATGCAATCATTGCCTACTCTACGCAAGTACTTCACAAGGGCAGATCGTGAAGTGCCAGAAGATGTCCAAAAGGACCAATATCAAGATTGTCTTAGGCGCCAATGGCGGTTCGAAGAATCGTTTCGAAGAGGTTTGGAGGAGCGTCGTCAGAAGGAGAGGTTAGAGCGGAAGAAACGAGAGGAGGAGAGGGCACGCCAAGCGAAGCTTGCTCGTGAGGAGGAGAGGGCAACAAAGCTTGCAAAGGCTCGCAAGGCACAAGAGGAAGATGAGGCACGTGACAAGAAGGGGAAATGGCCTTGTATGACTCAGTAGGGCCTTCGCTTCGGTGGACTCGTCATGTAACCGGATGAAGCCATGCCACATTTATCATGAACTATCTAGTACTAAGGCAAGAAGCCATGTGTCCTGAACTACCTCGTAGACCTAAATTTGACATTTGTAATTAATTTGTCGTCAGAACTATCTCGTAGATCAAAGTTTGTCTGGAATTTCTTTGGTATTGTCATGAATTTCTGTGATAAACTGTTGTGCGTTGTGTGAAATCAACAGAAAACAAAAAAGAGTGCTCTCCTTTTTAACCTACCGCCAGAGGGCCCCCTTCGACTGTAGTTTGCTGTAACGGACCTAGAGGTTTTTTTGTCGGTAGGGTTGGCTAGCCTACCGCTAGACCCCCTGGCGGTAGGGTGCCAACCCCCTCAATTAGTTGTTGTGATCGATCTGGGGTTTTTTTTTGTCGGTAGGGTTGGCTACCCTACCGCCAGACCCCTTGGTGGTGCCAACCCTCCCCCCCCCAAATTAGTTTTTGGTGGCAGGGTTGGCTACCCTACCACCAGACCCCTTGGCGGTAGGGTGCCAACCCCTTAAAATAGAGTTATTTCACCCCTTTTTTACAAACTTTTATGAACTAACATCCACAAATGACATCCAGAAATGATTAAGTAGCAAGGACATACATAACTCAGCATAGTTCATTACATCCATAAATGACACTTGTTCAAATGACTTTAAACACCTACCGATTCGAATGACATGGGTTCAAACTACAAGCTCAAGCTCGAGCATACATTTTCTACACCGGAAAATAGCTCTAAAACGTATAGGACGTTTAATTTGTTCGTCACGCTCACGATTAGGCTTTAGTACACAGTCCGCGAATCCCGCCAATTCTCCAACACACCATTCATTTCGCGGAACGAGCCCCATCGAGCACGACGGTCCGGATTCTGTGACACGCCTTGTGTGATTGCCCATCCAATGACCTGTCCGAATTTTGTCAAGTCCAGTTCTCGGATTGGTGTCTTGTGTCTCGTCTCCTCACCTTTCTAGGTTGGAGTTCGAGCTAGGCTAGTCTTGGGTTGTGTTGTTTCTTTTCTGTTTTCACACATTTTGGTGTGGTGTACTCCTTCCATCTCTATGTAATGTTCTTTCTTTGTAACGTTCTCTTCTACCTATCAATGAAATGATACACAATCTTTGTGTATTCACGAAAAAGGAATTCTTCTTTGCTGGCGGAGAACCCAATCTCCATTGCCAAAGCGTGTCTACAAGCATATTCCATCTCCTGGAGCTCATGAAGTATCTTCCTTTTTTTTCTTTCACAGGCCTCTCCTTACCATCACAAGGTTCTCGATAATGTAATACTTGCTAAAATCCATCATGGCTGTATTTGCATCATCACAATTCTTTAACCATGCTCGAAGCTCCCTCGTCATACCACAATGTCGCTCCGCTACAACCTTCTCACACGCTACTGCCAGACTTATAGCTTCAATGTCCATCCTACATGAATATACGGGTTTAAGATGACAATCAACAAAATAAATCAAATGGAGCACAACACTTGGTTACTATTAAGGTTATCTTGATCTTAATTATTTTCTTAAGGCTAATCCTAACCGCAAAGATGACCACTAATCATAGCACTAAATCTGGATACACAAACAATTCTAGGCACATAATACATAAGAAAATAACAAACATAACCCTAAATGCATCATACTAATTGATTTGACCACACCAAACTGATGAACTATGGTTTGCAATAAAATGTGCTAATGCACGCAAAACCAAGATTTCAACCAATCAAAATGAGAGGAATTGAGAGAGATACCTTGAGTGATGAAAGTGCTACGAATCCACTGGAGAAATGTCAACCAAATGAGAGAGATTTGAGAGGCTCTTGTGGTAGAAAGAGAGAGAGGAGGGGGGGTGACTTGAGCTCGGGGGAGAGGTGAGGTGTGGGCTTGTACTGAATGAGTGGGTGTGGGGGACCAACACCCCCCTTCCAATCTTATCCACCCGAGGAGCCTACCGCTAGGGTCAGTGGTGGTAGGCCTCTTTTCCACGTCGGTTGGGGCTGACGGCCGTTAGGCGCCGTCCTGTCACCTACCGCCAGGTACCCGGCGGTAGGGTGTGGGGGGCTACCGCTAGGACCCCTGACGGTAGGTGAAAGGATCATATTTAAAAAATAAATCAAACGGGTCAGATCCCAAAATTAGACCGAAAAATGGTCAAAACGTGAAATTTTGCGGCGGGAAGATGCCCTGCACCCCGATAAAAAGGCAAGATTTGTCGCCGGCCGGGCTCGGCTCGTGCACGGCGGCCCCGTCGGCCGCCACGGCTGCGCATTGCCGACACGCCCACGCGTCCGCCGGCCCCCGCTTATCTTCCACGCCCCCTCCCTCGCTTCCGCTGCCTCCCCCTACTTGACCAGTGACCACCGTTTCGTCCTCTCCTCTCCCAAGTAATCTAAAAGTGCCACCACCCGCCCGGCTCACTAACTAATCCACCACCACCCGCCCGCCCGCCATCGACACCGCACCACTCACTAATTCTCGCCGCTAATCACTTGGCCCCGGTTAAAAGCCAGCCCGCGTGCGGGGCGAGGCGAGATCCAATCGCATCTCACATCGCCACCGAACCGTATCCTCCGGCCCTCTTCCTTCCTCCCCCACCCCGACCCGCACCCGCCCCCTCCCCCCTCCCCTTTCCCGAGGCAGCGGGCGAGCGAGGGAGAACAGAGCAGAGCGGAGCAGAGGGCGATGAAGATCCAGTGCAACGCGTGCGGCGCCGCGGAGGCGCGGGTGCTCTGCTGCGCCGACGAGGCCGCGCTCTGCGCCGCCTGCGACGAGGAGGTGCACGCCGCCAACAGGCTCGCCGGCAAGCACCAGCGCGTGCCGCTCCTCCCCGACGCCGCCGCGCCGCCCAAGTGCGACATCTGCCAGGTCAGCCATCCCTCCGCCGACCCTGCCTGTCTCGATTGGGGCGGGCCGCGCAATCGATGAGTTCCTGTACGTTCCTGGAGAGGCGTTGTCTTATTTCGGTAGCTGAGAGAGCGCTACAGTACTTAGTTTCGGATGTGAGCTCTTGGTGGGGAAGAATTGTTTATTCAGCGATGATCCTCAGGGAGTTAGGGAGTCAGGGTTAAGATGATGTGCTAAATGATCTCAGTACCAGCCATGTTGTGCTTGACGTCTTCATTCTCTGCGCATCCTTAGGCCGGCCTTATCCTCGGTTGCCATGCGATTGCGCTGCAAACAAATTAATTGTCCACTCCATTTCATCCGCCCAAATTGTCCCACCGTATCGGTATTATCGAATTGCTTTGCTCTCTAGTCCCTATGCACTCCGAAATTCCGAATCATGACACCTTCTTTGAGGCTTGGTATTGCTGCACATCGTTATTCGTATAACAGAGTAGGGGTTTCTTAATATGGCCACCCACTGCCCCACGTGATGCCACGAGGAGGGAGGAGCGTTCTCAAGTAAAGCCCATGTGCAGTGCTTGTCTTATCTCGACTGGTCCACCTTGACTAGGTTAACCCATAAACTAAGCAGATAGCATTCACACCAAAATTCAAGCTATAATATTCACATCTTGCTTGAAGCTAGTTATTCCTCCTAATGTTGACACATTATGAGAATACTGCTAACTTCTTGTCAGGGGACTAATTTTATTATAGGGATATGTAGTTTATCTAATCCAAATGCATCACCCCTGGTTCTGAAACGAACCTTAGGTGGATGCTGTTGCTTCTGAAAATGAACTCATGAATTAATTTTTGTTACTGGGTCACTCAAAAGTTGTGTCCATGTTCAAGGGGGAAAGGTCAGTGCTCACACTTGCTTTTGGTAAATTACGAATTTGAATACAGCGACTTAGCAACACAGCAACATTTTTGGTTCTAAATTCATACCTCTCATTCCAGACCAGTACGGAAAAGTAGTGTAACAATGTTTGCTGTTCTACAGTTCATACATCACCAGTTTCATAAAGTGCATACTTCATTCATTCCAAACCAATATGATAAATGCCAAAAAAATGTTTACAGTGGATCATGCTGTCCTGGCATGGCCTCAAGTGTGACAGACATGCGTGCATTCTTCATCTTGCTTGCTGGTTGCTGAGCATGTGCATGCACATGCAGTGTTAATTTGTTTTGTATCTTTGCCTAAATTGTGGTGTCTAAGCATCCTTAGGGCGTCCTTATCCTCCGTTGTCATGCGATTGCCCTGCAAACCAATTAATTATCCACTCCATTTCATCCTACCAAATTGTCCCACCATATCGGTATTATTGAATTGCTCTCTGGTCCCTTATATGAACCCTTCCTTCTTTCATGCTTGGTATTTCTCCACATCGTTATTCATATAACAGAGTAGAGTTTCTTAATATGGCCACCCACAGCCCCACATGGTGCCATGAGGAGGGAGGAGCGTTCTTATGTAAAACCCATGTGCAGTGTTCTCCTTATCTCGAGTGGTCCACCTTGACTTGGTTGGTTAACCCATAAGCTAAGCAGATAGTATTCACAACAAAATTGAAGCTATAATATTCGCATCGTTCTTCAAGGTAGTTGTTTGCAGTTCTGCAAAAGGGGGTTTGTTATTCCTTATGTTGACATATTATAAGAATACTGCTAACTCCTTCTCAGGGCACTAATTTTATTTCTAAAGGGTAAGTAATTTGTCAAATCCAAATACATCACCCCTGGTTCTGAAAGGAACCTAAGGTGAATGCTGTTGCTTTTGGAAATGTGGATTAATGAACTCATGACTTAATTTTTGTTACCGAGTTACTGACAAATTTTGTCCATGTTCAAGGGGGAAAGATCAGTGCTCACACTTGCTTTTGGTAAATTACGAATTTGAACACAGCTATATTTTTGGTTCTAAATTCATACCTCTCACTCCAGACCAGTATGGAAAATGAGTGTAGCAATGTTTGCCATTCTACAGTTCATACCTCACCACTTTCATAAAGTGTGCTTCACCTGTTCAAAACCAGTATGGTAAATGCCACAATTTTTTTTGTTTTTTGCTTACAGTTGATCATGCTGTCCTGGCATGGCCTCAAGTATGGCAGTCATGCATGCATGCTTCATCTTGCTGGCTGGTTGCTGAGCATGTGCATGCACATGCAGTGTCAGTTCGTTTTCTATCTTTGCCTAAATTGTGGCAGCTAAGCATTTAAACTGATGTTCCCCTATGAAAGAAAATACAGATCAATCATTGCTTTGTAAGGCTAGAATGTTTGGAATATCGGCATCGATTTCACGTGACGGTTGCCCAACCCAATAAGCACTAGAACTGGCTAACATTTAGAGCATGTTCATGCACATGCAGTGTCAGTTTGTCTTCTATCTTTGCCTAAATTTGGCGTCTAAGCATTTAAACTGATGTTCCCTTATGAAAGAAAATACAGAGCAATCATTGCTTTGTAAGGCTTGAATGTTTGGAATATCACTATAACTGCGCTAACATTTGGAGCATGTTCATGCACATCAGCACATGCAGTGTCAGTTTGTTTTCTATCTATGCCTAAATTGTAGTGCCTAAGCATTTAAACTGATATTGCCCTATGAAGAAAGTAAAGATCAGTGATTGCTTTGTAAGGCTACAATGTTCGGAATATCACTATAACTGGACTAACATTTAGAATCAAAATTTCAGTTGGTTGAAGAGTTGCATACAAAAGACCACACATGAAACTAGCAACATAAGAAGAGCTTCTCTGGACATGTTTATTTCAGGCCAATTTAGAGTACAAGATCAGTTAGTTTAAATGAAACCATTCAACTTGAATAGGCTTTGTAGTGAACTTGGACAAGCTTTCCTCTAGTCTCTTATTCAACAGCAGCCAATATGTCACCAGTAGAAGAAGTAAACCTTGCTTTTAAGATGGCAAGCTTAGTTTCTCACACAAACAGTCGCCGGCGAAGTTTTAAAAAATGTAATATTTATTTATGTCACCAAAAATACCTTTGCGAAATGTTTTTGCATTTGTTGTGATACGGGACAGTAAGACCTATGCTAACAAATCCTAGTATGCTTAGCTGGACATAATCTACAATAGTAGGTCAATTGTTCGTTGGATCTAAATCTTACATTGTCATAGATACAGGGCTAACTGTATCGCACTATATATTTATTTGGGCTTTCATACCAGGCTGGATAGCCTCGATGTGGATCTTGTCTCGCTGAATTATGTATCTTGCTACTCAGTTGACTGGGTCATAGTGCAAGGCCCAAGCTCAAAGGCACAACTAGTGCCCCAGTTACTGGAACACTGTACCCACATAATGTTCTTTGTACTGTGATTCCTGTTGCAAGTCATTTCTGATATTTATCCTTAGTTTTGCTGATCTGAACCTCTATTTTTCATTGCAGGAGGCTTCTGGATACTTCTTCTGCCTGGAGGACCGTGCTCTACTTTGTAGAGATTGTGATGTTGCTATACACACAGTGAATTCCTTTGTTTCAGCACATCAAAGGTTCCTGCTGACAGGAGTTCAAGTTGGCCTCGATCCTGCCGATCCTGTTCCACCTGTTGCTGACAAGCACGTTAACACTTCAGGTGGATCAGTGGATTCACTACCGAAACACTTGCCAAAGAAAAATCCTACAGCCCTATTTTCAGGTGAAAACAGTGCATCTATTCCCAGCCAAAATGCAATCAGTGGAGATTATTCAAGGCAGATTTCTGCTCCAAATACCAAGACAGGAATGACCAATTGGACTATGGACAACAGTGCACTTAGATTGGCAGAGCCTCCACCTAAGTACCTGTCAGATGGAAATTCAAAACTTCTGCTCTCTAATCAGACCACCACAGCTTTATCCAACCAAATGAACAGAGATAGTGGCCGGGCTTACAACTTACCATTCTCAGGCGGCAATGGGTCAGACAGTTTACCTGATTGGCCTGTGGATGAATTCTTCAGTAACTTAGAATATGGCCCAAACTTTGGCTTCACTGAGCATGGTTCTTCCAAGGTAATCCTTATATAGATGCGTTGCATGTCTTTTCTAGTTCTCAGTAATATCTTATACCTATCAATTTTTTTTGGAGAATCTCCTTTTACTTTATATATTGAAGAGTAGAATTTTTCTCTTTCATGGCAGAAGAGTTGTGCTTTCTAAAAAACATATTAATGGTTTAGGTTCTCAATGAAATTCAGCACCTTAGTATCGTGATATGATTAGACTGTTGCTGTAAATGAGTTCACCCCAGAGCCCAGAAGCAAGTGTATGGAACCTTTCCAGCCTTTATTTGGGGTAAATTAGCACCGAGCCTGATATAGGTCTGCATTTTTGCGGAATTCAGCTAGTTATTTCTTCTATCAATTTATATAGCTGATGGGTGAACTGTGAAAGTTCCAGATTCAAGCTAACTGCTGGTTGATTTGGTTTTCAGACTTTTCAACTGTTCAACATAATGTTTACTGTACTAGAATTGGTTGAACATTACTCAGGCTATCAAAAACTGTGGAAGCGATATCTGCCCTTTTTTTTCTTATTTTATTTTGTAATGTAGTCTTCATTTTTCCTTAAAGATGTAAGCTTGTTAGTTGTTACTGGCCATCATAATTACTACAGTGGTCATGACACAGTTACTCACTGTGACTAACCTTTTAACAATCAATCACGAAGTTGTCAGGAGTCTTGTGCGGTTCAGAATAGTTCATGGCTTGAGGCCAATTACACTTCTGTAAAATCTGGTTCCAGGTTCCATGTCATTTGCATTTATGCTTAATTCACTTGCAACGAAACTTGCTTTTAATGCAAAGTATTAAATACTATTCACAACACAGTGGTGTGTGTCTACACATCAGTTCTAATCTCTTTTCTCCTTTGTGCTACAGGGTGACAATGCTAAGCTGGGGAGTGCTGGGGGATCTCCACAGTGCCGTCTAGCTGAAGGCCTGTTTGCAGAAGACCTGCTAGGCCAGGTACCTGGATTAGATGCTGAGGATCCATGGGTGGTGCCCGAGGTTCCCTCCCCACCAACAGCCTCGGGTCTATGCTGGCAAGGGAACTTGCATTACCCTGTGTATGACGGCGCCATGTTCGTCCCTGAAGCACCCTCCCTGCAGAGCTCCCAGGACCACTTCACTGCATCTGCTGGTTTCAAGCGTCGAAGGAGAGAGTTTTGAATACCCGAAAGAATATAGCGTTGGACATATCTGTCGAACAGGGGATCTTGCTGTAGGTCTCTTGGTGAGCCAAATCGCATAGACAATCATTCAAATGGATGGGTTCTTCGCCGGTCGGTCAAAAAAAAATATGTTGTAATTGTACGCCTTTTTTGGGTCTTGTTGCTGAAGATCATGGTTAGTGAGTTGTGAGCTCTGAGATAACAGGTTTGTGTATAGTGAAATAAAGAGGAGCGTCGTCAACACCATGTACTATACAGGTTTCAAATTTCCATTGAGATGCATCAGAAATCAATGTTGAATTTGTGTGTTTCGATTCGTGTGAACTTTACATGTCTTGAATCAAATTTTAGTGCTTTTTTGTTGTTCTTGTTTTGCTAGCCCAATCTGGAGCGGAATATGCGTTACAGGTTGACAGGAGTGTTTAATGATTTTTGTGCAAATGGTAAGTGAAGATAACTGCCCATATATTAGGGGGAAATATGTTTGTAGCTTTGTTTTAGATATAAAGCAATCTCAGCTGAAGTTTCCCTATTTGTGTAGATACAAAGTCCAATTACATTCCTCTGATATAGAGTGCCACTATTAGACTTATATAGGGAAGGGAAAGAGATGTCCACTTAGTATTTATGCATTTTTTTTCATTTAAGGTTTAGGTTTTAGGTTTATTTTATGATGTTGTACTTGCTTGAGATAATTTGTCCAGTTCAGAGGATATTTATGGGGATGGTGTGTGTTGTGTGATTATGGGTTGAGTTAGGCATGACACTTATTTCGAGTTTGAGGTCTAATTGCTCTCTTGTTTCTTGATGCATAATTTTCAGCAATCAAGGCTGGGGCCTCCCTTCCCCTGTCCTTGCATAGTTAATAGATAATCCAATTTTGGATTTTTCTCATGAATTGATTTGGGCGGTCTCATCATGTTGTTTGTCGACCTGTTGTACAACGCGAAGCACTACCACATGCATCATGTGTACTTGAAACAAACCTTCCTCTTCTTCTAGACCAGGTGTTGATTTCTTCAGGTAGAAGTACTGATATCCTCATAATTAAGAAGATCTTTTTTTTTCCCATAGAGTGAGCAAGAGGTTTGGGACAATGATGAGTTGAGAACTGGTGGTTTCATTAGTTAAAACTTGGAATTGTTATGTTCTAAATATCTTCAACATACAGGTGAAATATTCATGGTTTTCCATTTAGGTAAAGAGAAGACGTTTCATGAATCTATTTAATGTATCGAGCAGTGTGGGCGGTTTGACCAAGCTGGTGTTCATGGGAAAAGAAAAGAAAGAAACATGGAAAATTTGTCATAAGTAGTTGAGTATACTTACCGTTTGTTAGTGCATATATGATTGGCAAAAAACAGAACATGAGAAATGGACAATATAATAATAATAATAATGATGTGGGTGTGTGAAATTTGCCATGGGGGAGGGTGGATTCTTTATAACTAGCCCCCTTGGTTAACTTGCCATGAATTTTAAGAACTAGAGAATACCCCGTGCGTTGCTGTGGGAATCAATTGCAGTATATTTTAGTGATTTGATTGTTGAAGCTTCCATAGTTGAATTAATAATGTATGAACCAAAGCTAAAAAATATTATATATTGTATCTGATTATTGTGTAGTCAGAAAATATTTTGAATGTGGCATAAGGTAATGAAAAACTTTTTTTCTTGCATGTTGAGTGGACCTTTGATGAGGTGACATGTGTGGTGAGGTGAAAGGTGTGCATGAGATCAACTAATAATGAAAAACTTTTTCCCATGCAAGTAGTGGTGGGCCTTTGATGAGGTGACATGTGTGCATGTTGAGATAAATAGGATAGTGGGGATCAACTTCTTATGTATATAGGATTAGTAGGACTAGTTTATGGGAAACTAGCTAACATTTGCCATGCATGTGAATGTTATGAAGCAATAGTTGCTAATTTTCCATGGATATGAACATGTGATGGTTGAAATTGCCACTAGTGCATATAAAACTCGAATTCCAAAACAAACATTTTCCATTCAAATTCAAACACAGTAATTGGAAGAAACTAGGTAATATTTGTCATGCATGCTACTAAGAAAAGCAAGAATTTATGTTTTGCCAAATGATATGAACATGTAATAGATAAAATTACCATCATTGCATAGGAAACTTCACGTCGAAATATTTGTTTTTGCCATCCATCTAGCATACAAAAAAGCATAAATCAACACAGTGTGACGTTACCTCCTTTTGACGACCTGAAATCGCTTCGTCCCAATCTTGTACCTGCAAAACAAAACATTTTGTTCCAATCTCCCCCTCCCCCCACCCCCCTTGCTCGTCTAGGTAAGAGGGAAACCCCCTTTCCCAGCAGCCTGACCTGGAAAGCAGAGGCGGCGGCCAAGGGAGGACATCGACGACGGCCCTAGGTGAGAGCTCCCCCTCCTCGTCCTCCTACGAAGGCACCAACATCCTCGTCGCTGCATCTCCTTCCCCAACTCTCTTGGCGCCCCATCACCTCTATTACAAGATCTCGCCTCCACCAGGGCCGCCATGGCATGGAGCTTCCTATCCACCACCGATCCAATTCCCTTAACCCTGCTCTAGCGTCGCCTCCCCATGCCACCGGACCACTTCTTGGTCCACCCCTTCCCCATTGAACCACCTCCTCCTCCATCCCTTCCCAACCAAACCACTTTCTCCTCTATTGCCAGATCCCCTTTTCTTCTTCTTCCTTTGCCCCCTCCCCACCGAGCCACCTCCTATCTTCCCCTTCCACACCTCCTCTTATGGTCCATTATGTTTGGCAGATTTTTTCTAACCCTCGTTTCCTGATGTAGATTTGGTTGAAGATTGGATCACCGCGAGGCAGATTTAAGGTGAGAACAAATTCTGGTTTATGTGACATGATGGTGTACTGTAAAAGCTTTTCTTGTAAAATGAGATGGTAAATTGCTATTGTTGTGTAATGCCCATGTATAAATTTAATGATGCACGCCTTTTCTTGTGAAGTGAGATGATGAATTTTGCAATATGTGATATGGTGATTGTTGTTGTGTGCTCCTAATGTATAGATTGGATGAATGCATAGTGTGTTGGTGAATAAACTTTGTCAAGTCATAATAAATGCTTGTTTGTGTGTGCCAAACATGATTCTGTATTGAAACCTCGGTAAAGTTCCCTGATTGAGTTTAGTAAACACCCAAACAATCAAATTCGTATTCATGTCCATTACAGTTTCTTGGATGAAATGGAATTGAAAGCAATTTAATACCACAACCTCCAATTCTTCCACTTTCAAAATTTGCAAGGATTCAAGAATGAGTGCCAACATTTTGATGAAACACTGATTAATTTCTAGTTTGCCGGATTTCTAGCAATCAACATGTTTAATGTTTTAGGAAAGGTCATGCTGTTTTTTTCCGTCGATTTTTAACCTTTTTAAGCCGTCAGCCTCTTCTCTCCGTGAGATGAGATGTTCTCAAATGTTAAAATTGGATAAGCTAGTATGTAAAATATCATGTTCTCAAATGTTGTCTAGAAGACCCACTGTTGATTTTTAGGTACTAATGTAGTAGCAAGGAGGTGTCAAATATAGATCAATAGTTTCCGACATTTTTTTGTACTAATGTACTTTTTTTACAGGGATTCCATAGCTCCTAGTCATCGTTAGGCCTCCCATACCACACCATCATCCTCCACTCTAGCCCTGCCCTCGTTGTTCTGAGGCCTGCGAAAGGAGCCTCAGGGGCCTCCTCGATCGATGGCGCCAGACAAATTGGAGAGGCGGCGACGGAGGATGTGGCTAGTGCGGGCAAAAAGGATTGACGACGTGGTATTATGCTGGATGAAGTGCATGCGGGAGTTGATGGAGAAGGAGGCTATCGCACGAGATAACCCTGGCTTTCAGGTGGACGTATCGATGCACAAAAGGTGTGTGGATAGAGGATTGAGGAATGTAGCAGACGTCATCTTCTCAGAGACCTCAAATGAAGAGCGCTCTCGGATGCCGACTCAGAGTAGACCGGAATTGGTCCTCGAATGGGCATTGGAAGAGGTGAAATCTCGAATCATGATTCAAAGAGCCCGATGGGGATGTGTCATGGGGATAATGCCACCGAGAATTCCCCCACCACCACGGGACTCTACTCCACCTTCAGCAGTCGCCTTGCCATCCACTTGAACAGGTATTTGTGCCAATTGAGCTAAGTTTTAATCTCCTAACTTAGATCCATAGATGATAATTTTCCTAAGTTAGAACTAGAGATGATGAATTTCCTCTGTATAGCTAGTAGCTTAAACAACTATGTGCCCAATACCAGGATAGGTTTAGCTATGCGTGCAATCTTTAAGTTTTTCCTTTCTAACATTGTTTTATTTTTATACCCACAGTGGATCTTTGGGGGACAACGGGTTGTGCTACTGGTGGCATCAACAAGCGGCGGGTGGCAAATAACGTTGAACTTGTTCATGAATGTGGTACTAGCAGTACTAAGGCTAGTGCCATTACATTATAAATATACTGCAGTATGATTGAACTCTAGTTTGATTTGGAATTTTCATTATATATGTGTTCTTAGCAGAATTGAACTCTAGTTTGGTCTGGACTTGCAAGACTATGAAATCTAGTCATCTGTTCGTAATTTGTAGGGTAACATGGCAGAAAACAAAAAATGTCCTGCGAACTAGGCCAGGACCACTATGAAAATGCATAGAAGGTTAGATCTGATTTTTACCAACTTGGAGCATAGTGGAAGAACAGGTGGTGATTATCGTCAGTGTAGATTCCCACGACTAGGATTTTACAACCTCCCAACCAAAAAAAATTCCTCCTTCGAACAGAAGAAGGAACGTACGATCTCTCTACTGGGTCACACACATAATAATATCACCAACCTAGCAATGCTTCGCCTCCTAGAACTAACGCCACCAGAGACTAGGCAGCCTTGCGGCACTACGAAACTATTTTGTGGAGAGCGAGAGGGAGAATAGGAAGATCATTCCGTGCCAAAATGTGAGAGCTCAAGTATGAAACTTGTGTGTCAATTGTGGTTTCCCTCCTCCTCTATTTATATATGGAGAGGGGAGGGTGGGGTGGAAGGAGGCATCCCAACAAGGGGGTACCCCCACCAACTATGTCCCACAAAAAGGGGAGGGGATGTCCCCAAAGGGGGGACTACCAAACATTGCCCCACAAAAAGGTGGGTCGCCCCAAGTGCACCCCCTCTAGCCGCACCACATGGAGGGGGCTTCCCTCAAAGGGAAGGGGCTTCCCAACACTTTCCACACAAAAGGGAGGGCTATCCCCCAAAGCATGTGCCCCTCCAACACATCTCAGAAATTGGGAAGGTTGTCCCCCAATGGGGAAATCCCCTCCCAACACTTGGTCCTTTGTGTGCGTTACCCCTTGGTGCCTCACAAAAATTCCTAGAGGCCCCGAAACCATTCCAGAACCCTCCAAGAAATTCTGGACGCACTTTGAAACTTTTCCTAGTACTCAGCAGATTGATGGCCCTTAAACGTGTGACCCTATAGGTTCGTTGAAGTATAGACATGACCGTAACTATGATACATCTCCAATGTATCTATAGTTTTTGATTGTTCCATGCTGTTAAAGTATCAATATTGGATGTTTTATACTCATTTACTAGCAACTTTATATCATTTTTTGGGACTAACCTATTGACATAATGCCCAGTGCCAGTTGTTGTTTTCTGCTTATTTTTTACTTTGCAGAATATCAATACCAAACGAAGTCCAAATGCCACGAAACTTTTTGGAGTTTTTTTTCTGGACAGAAGACACACTAGGAGCCAAAGAAGTGCACGGGAGGAGGCCCGTGGGGCCCACTAGGCACCATGGTGTGCCAGAAGGCCCAGGCGCGCCCTAGTGGGTAGTGGGCACCACGGGAAGCTTCTCCACCTCCATCCACCTCTATAAATACTCTAAAATCCCAAAAACCCTAGGGGAGTCGACGAAACACAATTCCAGCCGCCACAAATTCCAAAACCTCGAGATCCAATCTAGCGGCCTCTTCCGGCACTCTGCCGGAGGGGTCAACGATCACGGAGGTGTTCTTCATCATCACCCTTGCCCCTCCAATGATGCGTGAGTAGTTTACCACAGACCTACAGGTACGTAGGTAGTAGCTAGATGGCTTCTTCTCTCTTTTTGATCTTCAATACAATGTTCTCCTTGATGTTCTTGGAGATCTATTTGATGTAATGACTTTTTGCACTGTGTTTGTTGGGATCCGATGAATTGTGAGTTTATGATCAGATCTATCCATGAATATTATTTGAGTCTTTGCTGAACTATTTTATGCATGATCTTTATAGCCTCGTATTTCTTCTCCAAAACTTTGGTTTGTTTTGGCCAACTAGATTGATTTTTCTTGCCATCGGAAGAGGTGCTTTGTGATGGGTTCGATCTTACAGTGCTCAATCTCAGTGACAGAAAGAGACATGACACGCATGTATCATTGCTATTAAGGGTAACAAGATGGGTTCTATTCCTACATGAATAAATCATGTCTACATCATGTCATTCTTATTGCATTACTCCATTTTTCCATGAACTTAATACACTAGATATATGCTGGATAGCGGTCGATGTGTGGAGTAATAGTAGTAGATGCAGGCAGGAGTTGGTCTACTAATATTGGACGTGATGCATATATACATGATCATTGCCTTGGATATCATCGTAATTATTTGCTTTTCTGTCAATTACCCAACAGTAATTTGTCTACCCACCGTACGCTATTTTCTCGAGAGAAGCCTCTAGTGAAATCTATGCCCCCCGGGTCTATTTCCTATCATATTAAAACCAAAATACCTTGCTGAACTTTTTCTTTATCTATTTTATTTTGTGTTTTAGTTAGATCTATTTATCAAATCTCATACAATTTAATCTATCTCAATAATGAGGAGGGATTGACAACCCCTCTTGCGCGTTGGGTTGCAAGTTTTTGTTGTTTGTGTGCAGGTGTTGTTTACATAATGTTGTTTGGCTCTCCTACTAGATTGATAACCTTAGTTTCATAACTGAGGTAAATACTTACCTTTGTTGTGCTGCATCATCCTCTCCTCTTCGGGGAATTACCAACGCAGATACAAGCAATCAAACTACGTCTGATCATTGATCAATAGTGGAACCATGGACATCAATATTAACCCATATACCCACACAAATGATATTCAAGTGAACCTGTAGTTATTGTGTGCTATACCTTTTGCTTTGCAATATGTTTGCAAAATCTGAGGTGAGATTTATCGGCATCCCCATGAATCAAGAACTTGTTTACTATGCCAGATTCCTTGTTACCGATTTTGTTCCATTTTCTTTTGCCCATGTTCCAGGATCCCTATGATCAAATCACAATATGTCTGGGAAGACGATGATGGATACCGTGACATTGGGAGGGCCTAGATAATATCTCTCCATCGCCGGAGGAGCACATCCCAGTCTTTCACTATCTAGTCCCTTCCATATAGATGTGTTGCATGTCTTTTCTAGTCGGTAATATCTTATGGTTATCATTTCATTTTGGAGAATGTCCTTCTTACTTAAATACCGAAGAGTAGATTTTTTTAATTTCATGGAAGCGGAGTTGTGTTTTCTATTAAGCATATTGATGGTTTAGGTTCTTGATGAAATTCAAGACTGTAGTATTGTGATATAATTAGAATGTTGCAATAAATGAGTTCACCACAAAGCCTAGAAGCAAGCGTCTGGACCCTTTCCGGCCTTAATTGGGGGTAAATTAGCACCTAGGCTGATATAGGTTAGCATTTTTTATGGAATTCAGCTAGTCTCTTCTACCAATTTATAAGTTGATGGGTGAACTGTGAAAGTTCCAGATTCAAGCTAACTGCTGATTGACATAGTTTTCAGTCTTTTCAACTATTCAACATAATGTTTACTATACTAGAATTGGTTGAACCTTGCTCTTAGGCTAAGACTTCCGAATCAATAACTTTGGAAGTGATTTCGGCGCTCGCCCAGATTGCATTAAAGATGCACCACAGAGGTGCCACAAAAAAAGGAAGAAGAAAAAAGAACAAAAAAAGGGAAGAAAAGAAAAAAGGAAAATAAAAAGGAGAGGAAGAGACAAGGATTGACACCATTATCCTATTATACACTTGTGCTTCAAAGTAGCACCAGTTCATGCATTTTAAAGTAGACAATTACATGAGCTTCATGTTTCATACTAGTGGGGAATCTAAATTATAGAACTTGGCTTGTACATTCCAATGACGAGCATCCTCAAAAGCTCGAGGTCTTCATGAGCAAGCAAGTTGGATGCACCCCCACTTAGTCCATAGGAGAGCTTTCATATATTCACAGCTCTATGTGCATCCTAGTTGCATGTCGATCACTACTCCTTGTGTTGACACCGATCATAGGGCCTTCTCCATTGCCTAATGGCTAGCTGCGTTGATGCAAGACTTTTTTTTGACTTCTTCAAACCCCAAACATTTTCTATCTTTATCTTAAGTGCGAGGCATAGGCTTGCGCTCAGTGTTGCGTAGGTAGTTGAGTGGTTGAATAATGCAAACAGATGATCTTGCTACTGGTATGCCTCGGGTTGGTGTTTTTGAAGCAATCGCTAATGTAAGATTTATTTTGTCTTTGATAGTCATTGTTGTGTTCATAACATAATTTTGACCTTCTCTCTAAACTTTGGCAATGGGAATTTGGGATCCAAAAAATATTTTCCTCTTTCTTGACCTCTACGGCAATGGAACCAGGAGGATAACTTGTATTACTCCCTTGCTGGTTAACTTTTGCATGCTTGCATGATAAACATGGATAACACTTTTGGGGTTTGGTTCAATCTATGCTTTAGAGTTGGTAGCATTGAGCTTTTGGTAGTCAACCTTGTTAATCGAGGACGAGCAAGGTTTAAGCGTGGGGAGGTTGATGGCGCTATATTTAATGCATTTTTAGAATTCATTTGTTGCATGTTCTCTTCATATATCATGTCCCATTGAACCAAATAGTTGTCCATTATGTAGGATTACCGGTTTTTGCACTTATCATTGCGAGCATTGCACATTCAGTACTTTATCGGGTTTTATTAGTTTTCCTTGTTTTCTTGTGTCTATAGGTGTTTCAGAGCAGCCTAGGACCAAGAACGATGAAAGGACCAATGATGGGTTCGATACAGAGTCAGCCAAGTGTTAGACTTGGCCATTTCAAAGGTTGGAAAAGTCATTGTTTACAAAGTTCTCCAAATCAATATCTAAGACCAGAAATGGATTAGCGTCGTTCATACGGATCCAATGAGCCAAAGAATGTCAAATTCCGAGTTCGTATGAAGAATTGGCAACCATTTTACCAGAGAAGGTTCGACCAAAAGACGGACTTCCATGCAAGCACGCGTGATCGTTTTGGCGGTCGTTTGACATGTAGGAAACTCCGAATGTTGCCCTTCAAGATGAGATTCTTCACTGGTTTTTGTCCCTGTTCGATCCCATGAGATCCTTGGCTCGTAAAGAAGAGACTGGGGGAGGATAAGGCTCATCTTGAGCCCTTGGATAAATCCTATTAAGAGAGGAGGCTAGGGAGGCTCCATATATATCATACTCAACCATAGCCGTCGCCTCCGTCAACACAAAACTCATCTCATTCATCCATTGTTGGAAATATTCCCCAGATGCAATAATATTTGTATTATTATATTTCCATATTCATAATTATAGCATTTATATTCTATGCTATAACTTATATGATCCTAGGATATGCGATTCTGTGGAAGACTCATATGCATGTGTGGAACAATAAACGATTAAATAAAATGTTCCTAGTCTTGCCTCTATGGTTAGCTCAAGTGTTGTTGGTGATTACCTTTTCCGGATCTTAGGATATAGTTTAAAGTGTTAAACGATAGTCCTAAAACAACTTTGAGGTTTTGACATTGGAAGAACGATCATATTGAATCGACCCAAATTTGTTTGTTGTGAATTGAATTAATATCATCTGCATTCAGTTGTAATAATAGAGAGTGTTAACATGTGATGTTTCTCCTTAGACCATGAGAGTATCGTTGTCAATTCTTACTGTACGATGGGCGTTGGGGTTTCTCTAATGTCATGTGTAACACGGTGATCATAACGACAACTTACAGGTTCATCAGAAAGTTTGACAAGTGGATGATGGCTCAAGAGTGGGATTTTCTCCTCCGACGATGGAGATATATTCTTAGGGCCCTCTCGGTGTGACGACATCAATCATTGTCTAGCCAAACACATGTGACCTCGTCACGGGGATGCCGGAACACAATAACAAGAAAGAAGAACAAAACTGGTAGTGAGGATTCCGGTATAGGGAGCATAGTGATGACTCGAGAGGATACTGATGCATCTCAAGTTTTTTGAAGTATCACGAAGCAAAGTGAACATCACATGATAACCAAAGGTCCACTCGAATATCATTGGTCTGCTCATAGGTACCAATATGGACATCCACGGCCCCCTTGCCGGTCATTGAACGAACAGTTTCTTTCATGTATATGAGTTACGAACCTACTGGTTCACAAGCTTAAGGCAATAATGATCTAATGAGTGTTAATAGGATGGGAGTCATGCGAATATATTTGTGGAATTGTTTCATGAATATTTAGAATAGTTTGGAGAGGATCCGGAAGCGTTTCAGGGTCACCGGAAGGGTTGGGGAGAATATCTGGTAATACTGGGTATTACCGATAAATTGTATATGTGGAAAATGTTTCCAGAGGTGTTAAAATATACATGAAACGGTCTAGAGGTATTTAGAAAATTTTATATTTAATTTAAATATCAACATGTCTTAAAAGGCCAAGTGGTGGAAGACCACTTGGGCCACTCGGGCCCAATAGGGGAGGCCCCCTTCTCCCCATGGAAAGGGGAGAGGGAGGCCGAATTGGAAGGGGAGTACTCCTCCTCCTTGGCCGGCCAAGGGAGGGGACTTTCTGTCCCTCTTGTGGCTCACCCTCCTCTTCTCCTAACCTATATATACTTGAGGTATTGGCCCTTTTCTATACACAATTTTTCGAGCCTCCTCTAGTTCTTCTAGTTCATGTTCTAGTTGGTTCTAGTTGACTAATTAGAGCACGGCTAATCCTCTTGTCCTCATAATTAGAAGTACAATATGGTTCTAATCTCCTCCCTCGAATTCTCTGGCGACGGTGACGCTCTGGATGGTGAAGCGCTGCTGGATCGTGAAGGCTGCATGCTTGCAACCAAGTAGAGAGGCCGTGCTTTCGGTCTTTGGTTCGAGGGAGACTATTCGTGGGCGGTATGAGGGATCGTTCATCTATGGTTCGAGGGACTCCAAGTAAGATCTACACCGGCACGTTCTTCTTCTGCTGCAACTCGGTGACGGTAACGATCATGATTCCAACCTGTTATGTATCTTCATATTGATCTTGGTTGATCGTAGGCGTGGAATTTTTTGTTTTCTACTACGTTTCCCAACAGTGGTATCAGAGCGGTTTTATGAGTAGATGCACATGTGATTGTGAGGGTTGATGTTCTTGTTATGCTTCCCTCGAGTGTTGCTTCAGTTCAATTCATCAACGACATCGCTTCTTACAAGGTTCTGGCAATCGATCAGCTCTGGTTGTCAATGATCTGCTAACAGTTCCTTGGGCTTCACCATAGTTGAGAATAGTGAACTGTCGCGTACACAAGAGGGTGCCAAAGATGGATGATCTTCTAGGGGGTCATTCGAATTGGCGAAGTTTAGTGTGGGGCTAGAGATTTTTAATTAAGTCTCTTGTTTCACACACCCCGAAACTTAATCTATTATCAAGAATCGTCGCCTATTTTGTGGACGTAGGTGGCTAACATTATTTGCTAAAAATGGTTAACCACATAACTAAAATTTTGCAAAAACCGATTAGAGGACGTCTTCTTGGGTAATGATACGTCTTACTCAAAGGCTCAAAATTCAAACCAGACGCAACCAATGCCTGATTCGTCCCGTCATTATTGTCAGCCATCATTATAGGAATCAATCAAGGTGAAAGGAATCAACAATCAGGGGATTATTGGCATTAATGACAAGGACTTTAATGAGGAAGGTATTACGGTTGGTTCTTTCCATTTTCCGATCAAAGCCTGGTATCCGTCACCTACTCTTTGTTTCCTGACTTCTGTGCTAAGGTATGCTCCCCCAGCTACAACATGGCCCCCAATTCTTTCTCACATTCATCAACAGGATCTTCAACATGCGGGATATGATTTGGATGAAATTATTACCTTGGCGAAATTTTGGGGTGCCCTGTGCGCAAAATATCTTCAGTGGGGTCATAATAAGCTTACTTGCCAGAACAATATAATCTGCCTTAAATGTTCTCACCCTGGTCACAAATGGAAAGCTTGTGTCAACACTTTGGGTAAGAATAATGAGACGGGGGCATGTAAGGATATCTTACCATCCAACAATCAATCAGATCCCTTGACTGTTGTTGACTGCCAACGAAGACGAAAACAGCACAAGCCAAAGACCACCGTTAGATGCAGCTATTGTGGGCATTATGGACATGTGGATGCATCCTGCCTCCGGCAAAAGTGGGCCCGCAAATGGCAATGGGTGCCTAAGGGCATTACTATCCCTACCTCTTCGCATTCGCGCGCTCTACTTCCCAAAGCAGGAACATATACCTCCTCTGCTCCGCCCATAGCCGCTCCGCCACGCGCTGCCTCGCTCATCGTCCCTAACCCCACCGCTACGCTGCCCACCAGCACCATGGCCAACTTTCCGATGAACCCCCTACTTGTCCTCCCCGGTGGCTGGTCGATCGAGCCTGGCCCGCCGGATCGCAAGGTGCAGGGGGATATGACAGTCAATCCCATCCCGCCGCTCACCAACAACCATCTCGCCATCGCCGAAACCAGCAGGTACATCCCCATCCAGCTCCGGGAGGATATGAGGAACCAGATCACTGGTCTACTGCATGAGGCGGAGTTGCCACCTATTGAGGTTTCAGACCATCCATTGGGTATCAGTATGTTTGCTTTTGCGGATTCATTCATCAGAGATACTGTAGTCAATACCACCTTTTGAGCTTGATGAAGAAGAAGTTTTAATCTCATTTGTCCGCCACAATGCTGCACTTAATATGCGTAGAACTTCTTATGGCCCACAAGTTTGGCTTATGTACATTGGCTTCCCTGAAGATTATCAAACTGATTTTTATCTGCAACGCTCGGTTGATGGATTTGGACGTTTGGTCACTTGGAATAATCCTCGCATGGATCATAGATTTGTTCTTATTAAAGTTCAGATCATTCATATGCACCTGATCCCAAAGAGCATGGTCATGAGGCAGCTTGGCGGGGATAGGGATTGCCGGACCTACTCTGTTCATATCCTGAGAGGACAGGACTGGAACGCTCATATTCCAGATGTTCCGCCTGCTGATGAGGAGCCGCCACCTGATAATGGTAATCCGCACCCCATGTTTGGAGATGAATTGAATGCCGAGCAGATATATCAACAACAGCTTGCAAACTGGTTTGCGTAGAATGGCGCAGGAAATGCTCCAGCTCACCACAATGGGCAGAATCATGATCACCAGCCTGCGCAATGGATGCCCTGGCCAGTCCCTCCGCCACCTCCGCCACCTCTGGCGCCCCCGGCCCTGGTTAACTATCAGGCCTGGCTCGCCAATGAGGGTCTTCAGGTTCAGTTTGGTGTGGCTCCGGATGACAATTTATCTGATAGCTAGGCGACAGTCTGGGCTGATTCTGGCTCTGAACATAACAGCTCTGGGTCCTTTGCTCCTTTGTCTGAACCTGGTACCTTATAGCTTGTTCCACCTGGTGTGGTTGAGTCTACGCCCAGCCCGAGTACCTTGCATGTCTTTGTTGATATCTCCAATGACAACCTGCAGATTTCCCTCTCGTTGCATGGCAATGCGGTCTCTACTGTTGATTTGGCTACTCCTTTATACAGGAGCATTATTCTTCAAGGCCTCTCTCAGTCTATCAGGCAAGCTGTCAATAGTTATGGACCTTGGAGGAATGCCTACGATTTTCACAGTGATGCTACCATGACTATGAATCACGCTCCTATGGCCGTGTCTGTGGATGATGCTAATCTTATTATTCAGACAACAACTAACACCACTGCAACACCATCCTCTATGTTCATAACTGAGATTGGTGAGACTCACGGCTCTGAATCTATCATGCCTTCAGGGGATGAAGTGGATACTGCGAGTTTTATAGATGATAGCTACAGTGATGGGATCGTCGAAGATGGAACGAACCTTACTGCAAATACCAACCTGCCGGCTGACTCACATGCTGCTGCTGGCATCTTAGTGGCCCTGCAAGATGACCATAACTTGGTTGATGTTGCACCTCGCCAGTCATCCCCACCTAGCCAAGCTCCTGCGCTCACTCATGTATGTCGAAATAAGCAACTGGTCCCCATCACAACGATTGAAGTCAGGCGCAGTTCTCGAATCAACAAATATAATGGGTTTAAGGCCTCTAAGATCTCTGACACCAAGGCAACTACTTCCAAAGTGCTCCCATGAGTGACTCCTGCTGCTGCTCCCTTACAGTTACGCACCTCTACAGATCAAGCTCACACAGACAATGTTCCACCTCCTACTTCACTCGCCGTCATGCAGGCAATTGGAGCCCAACGCTATGCGGTACCGGCGGAAGAATTGACTGAAGAAGCTCTTTTGGCGGCCTCCGTCGACAACATCTCTAGCAACACTGCTACTCGTCAAGATGAAGTGGGCATGGATGATGTTTCATCCTATGCATAATTTGCTGCTTTAGCTTTTATGTCTCTTTTGCGTAGTTGGAATGTCCTTTGCTGGAACGTTCAGGGTTTAAATTCGGATGTGAAACAATTAGCGCTCTCCAACGCTATTTCTACTAGTGGTTGTGCTATCGTCTGTTTGCAAGAAACTAAAATGCCTAGCATTGATCTTGCTTTTATTAAGTCATGCTGTCCAAGACGCTTTGATAAATTTGCTTACAGCCCCTCTTCTGGTGCCTCGGGTGGTATTCTCACGATTTGGAACTCGGCTTTATTTTCTGGCACAGTTGTATCTACCGAAGAATTTGCACTCACGATTAAATTTCAGTCCACTCAATCAGCACAGTACTGGACTTTAATCAATATTTATGGGCCTTGTTCGGGGGATGAACGAAATAATTACACTGTGGCTCTATAATGTTCATATTCCTACTGATGAAGATTGGTTACTTCTTGGGGACTTCAATTACATTAGGGCTCCAGATAATAGAAATAAACCAGGAGGTGATATTAATGATATGGCAACTTTCAATGACATCATTCATAAACAGAATCTTATTAAAATTCCCATCAAAGGACGCTCCTACACTTGGAGCAATATGTAGAAGGAGACGTTATTGGAACAACTTGACTGGTTTCTTACCTCCATCCATTGGACATCTGCCTACCCTAATACCCTAGTAAAACCACTAGGAAAACCAACGTCTGACCATACACCTTGTGTTGCTACCATTAAAACCAAAATACCCAGGTCCAAACTGTTCCGCTTTGAAGCATATTGGGTTTTACACCCGGGTTTCATGAAAGTCGTTCAAAAAGCATGGGCAAAGCCAGTAAAGTCCACCAATGCAGCAACAACTCTTTGCAGAAAATTAAACACTTGCGGCATGAGCTCAAGATCTGGAGTAAGAATATTTCTAAACTATCCATTGCCATTGCAAACTCAAACAAGACACTTAAGGAACTTGATGATATTGAAGACAAAAGGAACCTCACCTTGCCGGAGACAAACTTCAGGACTATTATTAAGAAGCATCTTCTTCGACTTCTTGATTACCAACGACAGCATTGGAAGAAATGTTGCACCATTAGATGGGTCAAATTCGGTGACGAAAACTCAAAGTTTTTCCAATCTCTTGCCACAGAAAGATTCAGAAAGAACATTGTTTCCTCACTGTTGGCACCTGATGGTACATGTGTTGAAGATCACAATGGCAAAGAATCTCTACTTTTTAACGCTTACAAGGAGAGACTAGGAACTGCTGCACCACCACAAATGAGGTTTGATCGTCCCACTCTCATTGAACCCACCCCTGGCCTTGTTTCACTTATGGTGCCATTTACCCCTGAAGAAGTTGATGCAGTGATCAAAGACATGCCATGTGATCCTGCGCCCGGCCCGGATGGTTTTAGCGTTATTTTCCTCAAGACTTGTTGGAACATAATCAAACATGATATGTATGAGCTATGCAATCAGTTTTATGAAGGCACCCTCAACCTAGAAAGTATCAATGAAGGCCTCATTACCCTAATTCCAAAAATCAGCTCGCCTTCAACAGTGAATGATTACCGTCCGATCACATTACTTAACTGCTGTCTTAAAATGATCACCAAGCTTCTCGCAAATCGTCTTCAGAAAATTGTGTTGCAAGTGGTTCACCGTAACCAATATGGCTTCATGAAGGGTCGCTCTATACAGGACTGTCTCGCTTGGGCATTCCAATATATACATCTTTGTCAAAAATCAAAGCGTGAGATCGTGCTGCTAAAGCTCGACTTTGCTAAGGCCTTCGACACCATTGAGCACACAGCCATGCTTGACATTATGAAGCACATGGGATTCAACGACCGTTGGCTTTCCTGGATTAGATGTCTGTTCTCCTCGGGAAAATCTGCCATATTACTCAATGGGGTACCAGGACGTACATTTCCCTGTAAGAAGGGGGTGCGCCAGGGCGACCCACTTTCACCACTCATTTTTGTCCTGGCTGCGGATATACTTTAGGCGGCAATAAACAAAGCATTTTGGCAAGGCCTTCTCCGTCTGCCTTTCCCGTGCCCCGGACAGATGGACTATCCAGTGATACAATACGCCGATGACACGATTGTTCTCCTCCCTGCTTGTGCCACGCAAGCACAAACACTCAAGTCCATCCTGAATGATTATGCAAGCTCCATTGGACTCACAATCAAATTTCATAAATCAACCTTGATCCCCATCAACACGAGCTTGGAGCAAAGTAAAGTCATCGCTGATATTTTTGGCTGCTCAATTGGGACAATGCCATTTACGTACTTGGGATTACCGCTTGGTACCACTAAACCCATCATCCATGATCTCATGCCACTTGTCTGTCATGTTGAAAGAAGTCTCACCTCCACAATGTCCATGATGTCTTATGGTGGGAAGTTATCTTTGCTCAACTCTACGGTCACCTCTCTACTTATCTATGCAATGTGCACTCTCAAGTTGACACCCAAGCTTATAGAGATGCTGGATCGAATCCGTAGAAGATTCCTTTGGAGGAAACAAACTAATGAGGGCGAACATCCAAACTCTCTTGCCGCATGGAGCATGGTTTGCATGCCTAAGCAAAGTGGTGGTCTAGGTGTTCTGGACCTCAAGACACATAATGAAGCCCTTTTACTCAAGTTTCTCCACAAATTCTATAATAAGAAGGATATACCTTGGGTTCAACTGACCTCGGACACGCTCTATGATCAAAAAATACCACATGCTTCCAACTCTGAAGGATCGTTCTGGTCGTGTGACATACTTAAACTCACACCGATCTTTAGAGGGATCACCAAAGTTAATGTGGTTTGTGGCACGACTACTCTATTCTGGAAAGACTTGTGGCTGGACGATTTACTAATCAATACATACCCAAGAGCTTTTTCCTTCGCCACCTGTGAAGACATCTCGGTTCGAGATTTCTTGACCTGCAACAGCCTACAAGAAACATCCCACCTACCGCTGTCACCCCAAGCTTTTGAAGAAATCAAGGCATTACAACTTCACACCACACACATGCAACCCATGTCCACTGTTCATGATGTCTGTCATTATCTTTGGGGAGACGTAGAATACACTTCCAAGCAGTTTTACAACTTTGTCTTCCGTGAGACTCGAGCGCACAAGGCTTTTACTTGGCTCTGGAAATCAAAGAATACCATGAAGATAAAAGTGTTCGGCTGGCTTCTGCTGCATGACAGACTAAACACCGGTAATATGCTCAAGAGGAGACATTACAACGTGGGAGATGATGATCATGATTGTCCACTATGTGACTCACATGTTGAGGAAACCATTAATCACATGATCTTTGACTGCTCCTTTAGCGCTTAATGTTGGAACATCTTGTCTATTTCATGGATGTTGGACAACTGCTGACTCCACAAGATTGAAACTGCAAAACGGACATGGGATGGGCCAATGTTCATGGAGGTTTTTCTAGTTGCTGCATGGAGCATTTGGAAGGGCTGGAACAACAAGGTTTTCAGACGTATTGCACCAACTACCGATTTCTCTCTCCTCATCCATAGAGTGAGGGATAGCCACAAGGAGTTCATTATCTCCTTCCTTGACAATTTGTAATTTTCTTTTGGACTTATACCTAGGTTCACCCTCTTGGAGCTTTAGCTTTGTAACATGCTTGTACAGTTGACACACTGATTCTTTAATTTATTCACACAGTAGGAGCCTCTCCTACTGTTTTCAAGGTTCAACAAAATGATACGTCTCCGTTGTATCTACTTTTCCAAACACTTTTGCCCTTGTTTTGGACTCTAACTTGCATGATTTGAATGGACCTAACCCGGACTGACGCTGTTTTCAGCAGAATTGCCATGGTGTGATTTATGTGCAGAAACAAAAGTTCTCGGGATGACCTGAAACTCCACGGAGCGTAGTTTTTGGATATAATAAAAAATACTGGCAAAAGATCAATGCCAGGGGGGCCACACCCTAGCCACGAGGGTGGGGGGCGCGCCTGCCCCCTTGGGCGCGCCCCTACCTCGTGACCCCCCTGGAGCTCCTCCAACGTCAACTCCAACTCTATATATTCACTTTCAGGGAGAAAAAAAATCAAGGAGCAGGATTCATCGCGGTTTACGATACGGAGCTGCCGCCAAGCCCTAAAACCTCTCGGGAGGGCTGATCTGGAGTCCATTCGGGGCTCCGGAGAGGGGAACCCATCACCGTCGTCATCATCAACCATCCTCCATCACCAATTTCACGATGCTCACCGCCGTGCGTGAGTAATTCCATCATAGACTTGCTGGACAGTGATGGGTTGGATGAGATTTATCATGTATTCGAGTTAGTTTTGTTAGGGTTTGATCCCTAGTATCCACTATGTTTTGAGATTGATGTTGCTATGACTTTGCTATGCTTAATGCTTGTAATAGGGCCCGAGTGCCATGATTTCAGATCTGAACCTATTATGTTTTCATGAATATATGTGAGTTCTTGATCCTATCTTGCAAGTCTATAGTCACCTACTATGTGTTATGATCCGGCAACCCCGAAGTGACAGTAATAGGGACCACTCCCGACGATGACCGTAGTTTGAGGAGTTCATGTATTTACTATGTGTTAATGCTTTGGTCTAGTACTCTATTAAAAGGAGGCCTTAATATTCCTTAGTTTCCGCTAGGACCCCGCTGCCACGGGAGGGTAGGACAAAAGATGTCATGCAAGTTCTTTTCCATAAGCACGTATGACTATATTAGGAATACATGCCTACATTACATTGATGAATTGGAGCTAGTTCTGTGTTACCCTAGTTTATGACTGTTACATGATGAACCGCATCCGACATAATTCTCTATCACCGATCCATTGCCTACGAGCTTTCCATATATTGTTTTTTTCGCTTATTTACTTCTCCGTTGCTATTGTTACAATCACTACAAAATACCAAAAACATTACTTTTGTTATCATTACCTTTTGCTACCGTTACCACTACTATCATATTACTTTGCTACATATATTAAGTTTCCAGGTGTGGTTGAATTGACAACTCAGCTACTAATACTTGAGAATATTCTTTGGCTCCCCTTGTGTTGAATCAATAAATTTGGGTTGAATACTCTACCCTCGAAAACTGTTGCGATCCCCTATACTTGTGGGTTATCAAGACTATTTTCCGGCGCCATTGCCGGGGAGCATAGCTCTATTCTTTGAGTCACTTGGGATTTATATCTGCTTATCATTATGAAGAACTTGAAAGATCCAAGAACCAAGATTTATCCCTCAACTACGAGGGGAGGTAAGGAACTGCCATCTAGCTCTGCACTTGATTCACCTTTTGTTTTGAGTAAGCCTGCGACACCTAAACCTGTTTCTGCCATTTATTCTGTTATGTCACATGTTATTGATGATGCCACTTCTGCTATGCATGATACTTTTGATGAAACTACTTCTATGCTTGATACTACTATGCCACTTGGTGAATTTCTTGATGAACAACTTGCTAGGGCTAGAGAGAATGAAATTATTGAAACTGATAATATTGATGAAAGTGATGATGAAGACTCTCCCCCTAATAAATATGAATTGCCTGTTTTTCCTGAGGGTTATGTTATGGATGAAGAAGCTACCAGAGCTATTTTAGCTTGCAATGATAGATATGATCTAAAGAGGTTATTAGCTAAATGGAAGCAGCAATCCCTTAATGCTAGAATGAAACCTGACCCTGCTTTTGCTACTTCACCTATCTGTGTTACTGATAAGGATTATGAATTCTCTGCTGATCCTGATATAATTACTTTGGTTGAATCTGATCCTTTTTATGGCTATGAATTTGAAACTGTTGTGGCACATCTTACTAAATTAAATGATATAGCCACCCTGTTCACTAATGATGAGAGATCTCACTACTTTTATATCCTTAAAATATTTCCGTTCTCATTAAAGGGTGATGCTAAGATATGGTTTAATTCTCTTGATCCTGGTTGTGTGTGTAGTCCCGAGGATATGATTTATTACTTCTCTGCTAAATATTTCCCTGCTCATAAGAAACAAGCTGCCTTAAGGGATATATATATAATTTTGTGCAAATTGAAGAAGAGAGTCTCCCACAAGCTTGGGGGAGGCTTCTCCAATTACTTAATGCTTTGCCTGATCATCCTCTAAAGAAAAATGAAATACTTGATATCTTTTATAATGGACTAACTGATGCTTCCAGAGATTACCTAGATAGTTGCGCTGGTTCTATTTTCAGGGAGAGAACACCGGATGAAGCTGAAATTCTATTGAATAATATGTTTACAAATGAAAATAATTGGACACTTCCCGAGTCAACTCCTGAGCCTATCCCTAAACCAACTCCGAAGAAAAGGGGTGTTCTATTTCTCAGTCCTGAAGATATGCAAGAGGCAAAGAAATCTATGAAAGAAAAGGGTATTAAAGCTGAAGATGTTAAGAATTTACCTCCTATTGAAGAAATACATGGTCTTAGTTTACCACCTACTGAAGAAATACATGGTCTTGATAACCCGACACATGTATTAAAGGTAAATTCTCTCTATAGATATGATAAAGCTGAAATCCCATTTACTAAGTTTGCTAGCCCATTCTTAGATGAGTTTGATAAATTTATGGTTAAGCAAGAAGACTTCAATGATTATTTTGGTAGAGAATTAAAACACAGTGCTGATATGCTTGAACACTTGGGTGATTATATGGCTAATGTCAAAGGTGAACTTAAACTTATTAGTAAACATGCTTCTATGGTTACCACTCAAGTAGAACAAGTACTTAAAGCTCAAAATGATTTGCTCAATGAATTGCATAATAAGAAGAATGATAATGCTGTTAGAGTTATGACTAGAGGTGGTAAAGTGACTCAGGAACCTTTGTATCCTGAGGGCCACCGTAAGAGAATTGAGCATGATTCTTAGAGAATTAATATTGATGCACCTAGTCCTTCTAAAAGGAAGAAAAAGAAAAATGATAGGACTTCGCATGCTTCTAGTGAACCTATCGTAGACACACCTGAGAATCCCAATGATATTTCTATTTCTGATGCTGAAACACAATCTGGTAATGAAAAGGAACCTAGTGATAATGTTAATGATGATGTTCATGTTGATGCTCAACCTAGTAATGATAATGACGTAGAGATTGAACCTGCTGTTGATCTTGATAACCCACAATCAAAGAATCAAGGTTATGATAAGAAAGACTTTGTTGCTAGGAAGCATGGTAAAGAAAGAGAACCATGGGTTCAAAAAACCATGCCTTTTCCTCCTATACCATCCAAGAAAAAGGATGATGAGGACTTTGAGGGCTTTGCTGAAATGATTAGACCTATCTTTTTGCGTATGCGATTAACTGATATGCTCAAAATGAACCCTTATGCTAAGTACATGAAAGAAATTGTTACTAATAAAAGAAAGATACCGGAAGCTAAAATTTCCACCATGCTTGCTAATTATACTTTTAAAGGTGGAATACCAAAGAAACTTGGAGATCCAGGAGTACCCACTATACCATGCTCCATTAAAAGAAACTATGTTAAAACTGCTTTATGTGATCTTGGAGCCGGTGTTAGTGTTATGCCTCTCTCTTTATATCGTAGACTTGATTTGAATAAGTTGACACCTACTGAAATATCTTTGCAAATGGCTGATAAATCAACTGCTATACCTGTCGGTATTTTTGAGGATGTGCTTGTTGTAGTTGCAGACATTACCATTTTAACGAACTTTGTTATTCTTGATATTCCCGAGGATGATAGTATGTCTATTATTCTTGGAAGACCTTTTTGAATACTGCAGGGGCTATTATTGATTGCAACAAAGGCAATGCCACTTTTCATGTTAATGGCAATGAGCACACAGTACACTTTCCGAGGAAAGAACCTCAAGTTCATAGCATAAACTCTATTGGAAAAATTCCATCGATTATTTTTGGAGGTTTTGAAGTTCCTCTACCTACTGTCAAGAAGAAATATGATATTCTTATTGTTGGGGATGTGCATATCCCCGTTGAGGTAACCTAGTGTTATTCAAAAATTCTCCGGTTCCATGTTATTCGGAATGGGTTTGTTAACAAGACTTGATCAACCTTGTTAGTGGATTCATTTTGATGAACATGAGATGGATGAATTTAGAAAACACAACTCTCTGTACCCTCCTTTTACGTTTTTTTATTTATATTAAATAAAATAAAAACAGTATTTTCTGCCTATTATCTGAATTATCCGTGCAATATAAAAATATCCCGAAAATAAAAGTTCTCCAAATGCCCTGAAATTTAAGTATGATTTTTTCTGGAATATTTGTGAATATTTGGCACTGAGAACACAGCAGGGGGGCATCCACCTATCCACAAGGGTGGAGGGCGCGCCCCCTGCCTCGTGGGCCCACGGTGGCCCTTCTCCACTTATTCCTGCACCCACACACTCCTTCCTCCCACAAACACCATTATCCAGCTCAAACCCGAGTCCAAGCTCATTTTGCTGCCATTTTCGATCTCCTTGCTCAAAGCACCTCTCATAAAACTGCTTTGGGGGGATTGTTCCTTGGTATGTGACTCCTCCATCGGTCCAATTAGTTTTTGTTCTAGTGCTTTATTCATTGCATATTTTTGCTGCCTAGGTGACCCTGTTCTTGAGCTTGCATGTCAAATTTATGTGGTTCCAAGTAGTTTTGATGTATGATATAGGCTCTTGGCACTTGTAGGAGTAGTTGCTATCAGTTTTGTTGAGTTTGGTTCACTTTTATTTGAAGTTACTAAAAATTTCAGAATTTTTCAGAAAATAATGAAGAGATTTTTGAGGGGCTCATCGAGCCGAAGCTCGAAGGAAAAGCAAAAGGAAGAAGCAAAGAAGCCCAAATATAATCTGCCTCGCATCGCGGAGGTTCGGCCGTGTGAATGGCCTTGTGATGATTTCTTGAGAGCAGCCGGGATTTATGATGATTTCTATGAATTGGATGAGAATGCAGGCCTCACCGCCTTCCTCCACGACCAGCACGAACAGTATCTCTTACTCACCAATATCTTTGTGCAAAATTTTCATTTCCATGCTAGGAGCTCCACCTACGGTGGAGTTTTATTTATATGATGAGCATAAGGAGATGTCACTTCGTGATTTTTGTCGGGTTTGTTTGATCCCTTTCGAGGGCATCACAGAGAAACCACATCGCGGAAATGTGGATGGGTTTATTGATACCATCACTGTAGGGGAAACAAGGAAGGTTTCGGATGCACAAACTACTAGCATACACTTTCCTGTTCTACGTTACTTTGCTATATTTGCTAGTAGATACTTAATTGGGCATGGAAACTGTGGGAGTGCCCCTGATATTGTTATTTTGTGCCACGCCTTATTTCGTGATGATACATTCAGCATGGGTGCTATTATTGCAAAGCGGTTAAATCTTAACCGTACTAAGGGCCCAGTCTTTGGAGGCATCTTCGCCTCGCGCCTAGCTGCATATTTTAACATACCTATTAGGCATTATGAGAAGGAAGAAAAATTGCTGCCTCCTGTTTATCTAGATTATAAGAGTATGGCAGCGCACGATTTTACTGTCAAGAATAGGGGAAATGAGCTCAAATACAAATTGTTCTTTGATAAATATCATCCTGAGACTATTACCCTGCCTGCTCCTTCCTTGTTTGATTTATCTGTAGGCAAGTACCTTGTTCCATTGGAGGCTATTCACGCCTACCGGAACCCTACATCATCCACAGAGCCAGAGTCGGAACCACAAGTTGATCCCCCATGACAGTCTAATTACCAGTGGGATCCGGAGATGATTGCCAACAAGTGGCAATCAAAGTCTTCTTCTTCGCTGTACGACCCCAACTATTATTATGGATATCCGCCAGGTCAACCGTGGCCATAGACCAACTTAGGCCAAAAGCCTAAGCTTGGGGGAGTACGTATTTCTCACCGACATTACATTCATGTTCACACACTTATTGCTAGATGTCGGTGCTCATACTTTTTCATTGTAATATCCATGCTAGTTTATTTCCTTTTTATGCTTTCTTCTTCTATGTTTAATAAACCTTAAGAAAAACCAAAAAATTAGTTGTAGCTTTTAGCTAGTTTTAATTTCCATGCTTGTAGTAGTAATTAAAAAGAAAACCCAAAAATATTTCCTATTCTTCTTTTGCTTGTTGGGAGCTTTCCCGTGTAAATAGTTTTATTTCTTTTCTTTTCTTTGGGGGTCGATAGGAGAACACCATGATTAAATTGTTGAAGTGGCTCTTATATGCATTATTGTTGATCTAACAAAAGAGCCCATATTGCCTTGTCTTCTCCTGTTTATTAATGTTTGCAGATTCCAGCTTAGTCTAATGCACATGCACTATTATTATTATCCACATCGTTCGGTCGTGCAAGTGAAAGGAAATTATGACGATATATGATGGACTGACTGAGATGAGAAAGCTGGTATGAACTCGACCTCTCTTGTTTTTGTAAATATTATTAGTTCATCGTTCCTGATTCAGCCTATTATGAATAAACATGTTTGCAATGACAATTAGAGACCATAGTTTCTTATGCCATGCTTAATTAGCTAGGAGCTTATAATGGTTTACCTTGCGTGCCAACATGCTATTAAAATGGTTGTGATGTGGTATGATAGGGTGGTATCCTCTTTTGAACGATTCGAGTGGCTTGACTTGGCACATGTTCACGCATGTAGTTGAAACAAAATCAACATAGCCTCTACGATATTTATGTTCTTGGTGCATTATATCCTACTCATGCTTGCATTCGGTGTTGATTTATTTTAATGCATGTTCATGACTGTTGTCGCTCTCTAGTTGGTCGCTTCCCAGTCTTTTGCTAGCCTTCACCTGTACTAAGAGGGAATACTGCTTGTGCATCCAATCCCACAAACCCCAAAGTTATTCCATATGAGTCCACCATACCTACCTATATACGGTATCTACCTGTCATTCCAAGTAAATTTGTATGTGCCAAACTCTAAACCTTCAAATAAATATCACGTTTTGTATGCTCGAATAGCTCATGTATCAACTAGGGCTGTCCGTATCTTCCATGTTAGGCGGGTTATTCTCAAGAGGAGTGGACTCCGCTCCTCACTCACAAGAAAATGGCTGGTCACCGGGATGCCCAGTCCCATGCTTTATGCAAATCAAATCAAAATAATTGCAAACAAAACTCCCTAAGGGAGTCCTGGATTAGGGGGTATCCGGACAGCCGGATTATATCCTTTGGCCGGACTGTTGGACTATGAAGATACAAGATTGAAGACTTCGTCCCGTGTCCGGATGAGACTCTCCTTGGCGTGGAAGGCAAGCTTGGCAATACGGATATGTAGATCTCCTTCCTTGTAACTGACTCTGTGTAACCCTAGCCCCCTCCGGTGTCTATATAAACTGGAGGGTTTAGTCCGTAGGACCAACAACAACAATCATACCATAGGCTAGCTTCTAGGGTTTAGCCTCTTCGATCTCGTGGTAGATCAACTCTTGTAATACTCATATCATCAAGATCAATCAAGCAGGAGTAGGGTTTTACCTCCATCGAGAGGGCCCGAACCTAGGTAAAAACATCGTGTCCCTTGTCTCCTGTTACCATCCGCCTAGACGCACAGTTCAGGACCCCCTACCCGAGATCCGCCGGTTTTGACACCGACATTGGTGCTTTCATTGAGAGTTCCTCTGTGTCGTCATCATTAGGCTGGATGGCTCCTTCAATCATCGATAGCGATGCAGTCCGGGTTGGGATTTTTATCCCCGAACAGATCTTCGTATTCGGCGGCTTCGCACTACGGGCCAACTTGCTTGGTCATCTAGAGCAGATCGAGAGTTACACCCCTGGCCACCAGGTCAGGTTTGGAAGCTTAAACTACACGGCCGACATATGCGGAGACTTGATCTTCGACGGTTTCGAGCCCCTGCCGAGTGCGCCACACGGTCACGATGAGCATGATTTAGCTCTACCATCGGACAGTGTTCAGGAGATCGCACCGGCAACTGCTCCGACCCTCAATTCGGAGCCAATTGCGCCATCCATGGACGGGTGGATAGACCCCGCCATGGAGGCCGCATTCTCAGCGGCGATCGAGCCGAGTATCGACCTTACCCTTCACGAGAGCCGTGACGCCAAACTGCCAGATTCTTCCCCGGCCACGGACTCTGAACCGCCTGCGCCCGTGCCTATCGAATCCGACTGGGCGCCGATCATGGAGTTCACCTCCGCGGATATCTTTCAGCACTCGCCCTTCGGCGACATGCTAAACCCATTAAGGTCTCTCTCCTTGTCAGGAGAGTCCTGGCCAAACTATGTCTGGCAGGATTGGGATGCGGATGACGAAGAAATTCGCCGCCCACCCACCACCCACTTAGTAGCCACTATCGACAATTTGACCGACATGCTTGACTTCGACTCCGAAGACATCGACGGTATGGACGACGATGCAGGAGACGAACAAGAACCACTGCCCACAGGGCACTGGACAGCCACCTCATCAT
>NC_041392.1:68980774-69021102 GCF_002162155.2 Triticum dicoccoides
ATATGGTGGACACACCCAAAGAACGCAATGGCGACGGGACATCAGAGTTTGACCCCTCCAAGAAGCAACCCAAGCGCCGACGTCAGTGGCGCCGCTCTAAGTCTCGCCAAGGCAAAAGCGGTGATACCGGCACAGGAGATAGTAGCACTCCGGACAGTGCCAAAGATGACGACAATCCCCTCCAGCAAGATTTAGAGCAGGAGGATGGAGAAGCCAGCCCTCCCGAGAGAGCGGCAGATGGAGAGGCGGAGGATGATAATTACATACCTCCCTCCGAAGACGAGGCAAGCCTCGACGATGACGAATTTGTCGTGCCTAAGGATCCCGTCGAGCAAGCGCTTCAAGCGCCGACTTATAGCCACGGCAAATAGCCTTAAGAAAAAGCAACAACAGCTTCGAGCTGATCAAGATTTGCTAGCTGACAGATGGACTGAAGTCCTTGCGGACGAGGAATATGAACTCGAACGCCCCTCCAAGAGTTACCCAAAGCACAGGTTGCTACCCTGACTGGAGGAGGAAGCACTAAAACCTACATCTCCAGCGTATGACGCGGCTGATCGGCCACCTCGTGGCCGCGACAGAGAGGCATTTCAGCCAAAAGCTCAGCCCGCACCCCGACGCCACTCAAATAAAAATGTCAAGGCACAGGGAAACACGCTAGACCTGCGAGACGTATTGGAGGACAAAGCAAAACACGCAAGATCGATCTACGGATCACGAGGGCGCGCCACTACGCGAGACGATAACCGTCACGCCAGATACAGTAAAATTAAATCCGGCCGGGCCGAACACAGCGGACAAGACTCATTTGAGCTGCGTGCGATATAGCCCAGTACAAAGGTGCCGCACACCCCCTATGCTTCATAGATGAAGTAATGGATCACCAAATACCAGAGGGTTTCAAACCCGTAAATATCGAATCATACGACGGTACAACAGATCCTGCGGTATGGATCGAGGACTTCCTCCGGCACATCCACATGGCACGCGGTGACGATCTACACGCCATCAAATACCTCCCACTCAAACTCAAAGGACCAACTCGGCATTGGCTCAATAGCCTGCGAGCAGAATCCATTGGCTGTTGCCAAGATCTGGAAGCTGCATTCCTCGACAACTTCCAGGGCACTTATGTGCGACCACCAGATGCCGATGACTTGAGCCACATAATTCAGCATCCAGAGGAATCGGACAGGCAATTCTGGACACGGTTCCTGACAAAGAAAAATCAAATTGTCGACTGTCCGGATGCAGAGGCCCTAGCAGCTTTTAAGCACAACATCCGCGATGAGTGGCTCGCCCGGCACCTTGGCCAGGAAAAGCCAAAATCTATGGCAGCCCTCACGACACTCATGACCGGCTTTTGCGCAGGAGAGGACAGCTGGCTGGCTCGCAGCAATAACATATCAAAGAACCATGGTACTTTAGATACCAAGGATAGCAATGGCTGGTCACGTCGCAACAAACACAAGCGCCGCATCAACAGTGACAATACCGAGGATACGACAGTCAGTGCTGGATTTAGAGGCTCTAAACCCGGTCAGCGGAAAAAGCCATTCAAAAGAAGCACTCTGGGCCTGTTCAGTTTGGACCATATACTCGATCGCTCGTGTAAAATACACGGCACCCCCGACAAGCCAGCCAACCACACCAACAGGGAATGTTGGCTGTTCAAGCAGGCTGGCAAGTTAAATGCCGAAACAAAGGTAAGGGATTACATAGTGATGACGAGGAGGAGCCCCGGCCGCCGAACACCGGAGGACAGAGATGTCCCCTCCCCACAAGTGCGGACGGTGAACATGATATACGCAACCAACATCCCCAAGAGGGAGCGGAAGCGTGTGCTAAGGGACGTATATGCGTTGGAGCCAGTCACCCCAAAGTTCAACCCATGGTCCTCCTGTCCGATCACCTTCGATCGCAGGGACCACCCCACTAGTATCTGTCATGGCAGATTCGCCGCACTGGTCCTAGACCCAATCATCGACGGATTTCACCTCACTTGAGTCCTTATGGACGGCGGCAGCAACCTGAACCTGCTTTATCATGACACAGTGCGCAAAATGGGTATAGACCCCTCAAGGATCAAACCCACAAAAACGACCTTCAAAGGTGTCATACCAGGTGTCGAGGCCCATTGCACAGGCTCAGTCACACTGGAAGTGGTCTTCGGATCCTCGGATAACTTCCTAAGCGAGGAGTTAATCTTCGATATAGTCCCGTTCCGCAGTGGCTATCTTGCACTGCTCGGGCGAACTGCATTTGCGAGATTCAATGCGGTACCGCATTATGCATACCTCAAGCTCAAGATGCCAGGACCTCAGGGGGTCATCACAGTCAATGGAAACACAGAGCGCTCTCTCCGCACGGAGGAGCACACTGTGGCCCTCGCACCAGAAGCACAAAGCAGCCTCTTCAGGCAATCCACCAGTTCGGTGATTAAACACCCGGACACCGTCAAGCGCGCCCGGAGTAATCTGCAACAAGACCGCCTGGCACGTTCTGAGCTCGCATACCAATGCGCCCCCACCCCAATCCCAGCCAAACGGCGAAATCTGTGCCACGCATACATAATTACGCATTGAAAATACCATGGGCATAGGTGGGGGGGGCACGACTACGGCACACCCCAAAACGCGGTCAACTGCACTAGGGGCTTCCCGCGCGCTTTGTTATTTTTCTCTCTTTCATGACTTTACTCTCTGGAAACCCCGTCCAGCAGTACGATTTTCGGACACACGATACAACAACCAAGGAGGCAGAAAGCTACGCCGCACCATGGAATTCCCAGGTGGTCTATGATAACGAGTAAAATACCTGCTTTAAATACCATTCCGCAGCTTGCCCCTGGAGGGGACATGTCAAATAGTCCTACTTTTTGCTTATCACACTACTTGTACCATTATGCTTCGATGCACCATTTTGAATAAACAATGCATAGCACTAGACTATTACCGCATTCTCTACTCTTTTATATATATATGTTCATTCATGACATTCAGCACCCGTAAACTCTGGTACGGCCAATACGCCAGGGGCTTAAGCGTACCCCATAATACGGCGTGAGAAGTCCGAACACTTTCGACGGTGCGACACCCCGAACTTATAGCATTATATGCATCAACTCCAAATCATGTCTTGGGTCAATAGTTGGGTTTGCCCGGCTCCCATGTTTTGGTACCTTACGTTCTGCTATATCGGTAAGGTAGCACTGGGAGAACTACTGCGATTGTGCCCCGGTTCATCTGGGCAAGCACCTCAGTAGAGAAAGCTAAAACTGACTGTCATGATAAGGCGAGAGCTGGTCGCTGTTCGAGAGGTCTCGAGTCCCTAAAGACTTATGCCGCTTAGGGCGAGGAGTTGGCTTTGTCCGGCTTAGGCATGTATAGCACCCTGAATTCGGCCTTCCGAATACTAGGGGCTTCGCTAAAATTTAAAATTGTAGACTTCTATGGCTAAGTGAGAGTGATAACGCATTATAGTCCGATTGCCTTGTTCGTTGCGCTGAGCACCTCCCTCGAAGGACCCAACAATGGGAAAAAGGGTGCTCAGATTTATCTCAAACACCCCAGCACTCGTGGCATGGGGGGAGAAGCCAACGACTGGCCATCTCGCAGATTTGATAAACAGCCGCACAGAAGGTAATATTTTAAATTCAAACAAGCGTTGCATAGCTCACATGAACAAATCTTCATAATACAGGATCACACGAGCAAGTTCATTCAAAAATTAGATCCTTCGCACACTCGTCCGCCACAAGACGGGCACCCTTCATGACACCCTCATAATACATTTCAGGTTGGCGATGCTCCTTGCCCTGCGGCGGCCCCTCCTTCACCAGCTTCTCGGCGTCCATCTTGGCCCAGTGCACCTTCGCACGGGCAAAAGCCCGGCGTGCACGCTCGACGCAGATGAACCACTTTATGACTTCCAGCCGTGGGCAGGCATCCACAAGCCGCCTCACCAGGCCGAAGTAGCTGTTGGGAAGGGAGTGGCCAGGCCACATCCAGACTATAAGGCCCCGCATGGCCTATTCGGCCGCCTTGTGCAGCTCGACCAGTTGCTTCAGCTGGTCGCTCACAGGCATCGGGTGTTTGGTCACAGTATACTAAGACCAGAACAACTTCTCCGTCGAGCTTCCCTCCTCGGCCTAGTAATACTTTGCGGCATCCGACACGCTGCGGGGCAAATCTGCGAATGCTCCTGGAGAGCTCCGGACTCGGTTAAGTAACAAGTAATTTACTTTCACATGCTTTCATTTAATAATGAATGCCTTACCCGCCGCTATCTTCCTCATCGCCACAATTTCCTGAAGGGCCTTTTGGGCTTCAGCCTTGGTATGCTTTGTGCTCTCGAGGGCCACGGCAAGCTCGGACTCTCGCGTCTTCGAGTTAAGCTCCCAAGTCTCGTGCTTCTTCACGAGAGCCCGGAGCTCTTGCTGCACCTCGCCCACCAGTGCCTCTTGTTTCTCCCGCTCGGTGCGCTCCTCGGCCGCTTTGTTTTCGGCCTCGGATAGCGCTTGCTTAAGGTTCCCACTCCGGTCGTGGCCCCTAGCACATCCATGATGATCCTATCATTTTGCAACCACATCTTTTATATATATATATACAAGAGGTATTACTTACCTTTGTTCTCCTCGAGCTGCCTCTTGGCAAGGCCGAGCTCTTTCTCGGACCGCTCGAGGTTCAGCTTCAGTGCAGCGACCTTCGCAGTCAGTGCGGCAGAGGTCAGTAGCGAAGCCTGCATACGCATATAGACATACTTGTATTAGACTCCTGTAGATATTATTTGATCCTCTATTCGGCTTTTCTTTGTGAACACCAAACAGAGCATCAGAGGCTACTGTCTATGCGGTAATATTTTCCTATATTTTAAATACTTACCTCAAAACCTGTTAGAAGGCTGGCACAGGCTTCAGTCAGTCCGCTCTTGGCGGACTGAACATTCTTGATCACTGCACTCATAATAGTGCGGTGCTCTTCGTCGATGGAAGCGCCGCGAAGTGCTCCCAGCAGGTTGTACGGTGCCTCTGGATAGACAGAGGTCACCGGCACGGGTGGCTTGCCCCTCTTGGCAGGGGGCCGCCTGCCGGAGTCCGGAACCACTGGAGGTTCCGGCGCGGTGTTCGGCTGAGGGCCAAACTTGGAGCCCTTGGGAGTCTTGCTCCCTTTGCGCCTGGAGTCCGGAAGGTCACCTTGAGGCGCCTCCAGGACTACCTCCCCTCGGTTCGGTGCCCCTTGAGACCATACCTCGACATTGTCCATAGGGCGAGGAGAGGAGGCGGTTGGAAGTGATTCACTATTCATATCCGACGAGTCCAAGGAACCGTCCGACGAGGATACGTCGATATGGGCTCGGGCGGACTGCATAATCATATTCGACGTTAGGAGAAGGAGTGCAACAAAAGTATGCTATGAGTTACTCTGGTATCCGAATACTTACAACTTTGCCAGGGGCTTGGCCCTGAGTAACCACTCGTCTTCATTGTCGGCGGCGGTGGTGGAACAGTCCAGAAGGAGAGTCCTTCCCTTCTTGGACCCTTTGGCCTCCCCAGTTGGGGCGGCCTTCCTTTTCTTGTCTCCCCCGGCTGGAGGGGAGAATCTTCATCTTCCTCCTCCTCGTTTTCATGGGAGGAGTGCGTCTCGGAGTTATCGGACGATGAGTCCGATACCACCTGGCACCGGGAACTCTTTCGGGTTCCCGTGGCCTTCTTCTTGATCTTCTTCTCCGGCACCTCATAAGGAGCCGGGGTCCGCATCTCCGTCAAGAGAGCATCGCAGGGTCTTCGGGCAGAGGGGCCGGGCAGTCAACCTGCTCCAATGTCTCCACCCAGTCCTGTCAAAGGCATGGGAGCTCAAATCCCGCACATGGTTAAACTATGGAAAATAAATACCCTACGATATGTACAGAACTTACCGAATTCGCGGGCGCGACGTGCTTAGCCCGTGGTCCTCCGTAAGGGGAGGGGGGACCTCGGCGCCCTTGAACAGCACCTTCCAGACGTCCTTATGCGTCGTGTCGAAGAACTCGCGTAGAGTCTGGTGCTGGGCCGGGTCGAACTCCCATAAGTTGAAAGCCCGTTGTTGACACGGGAGGATCCAACGGAAGAGCATGACCTGGACTATGTTGACAAGCTTGAGTTTCTTGCCTATCATGTTCCCGATACACTTCTGGAGTTCATCCAGCTCCACCAATGAGCCCCAGGACAGGCCCTTCTCCTTCCAGGAAGTAAGCCGAGTGGGGATTCCGAATCAAAACTCGGGGGCCGCCACCCAGTTGGTGTCACGCGACTCGGTGATGTAGAACCACCCCGATTGCCACCCCTTTATGGTCTCCATGTAGGAGCCCTCGAGCCATGTAACGTTGGGCATTTTGCCCACCATGGCTCCGCCGCATTCCGCTTGTTGGGCGCCTACTACCTTCGGTTTGACATTGAAGGTCTTCAGCCATAGGCCGAAGTGGGGCCGGACGCGGAGGAAAGCCTCGCACACGGCAATGAATGCCGAGATGTTGAGGATGAAGTTCGGGGCCAGATCATGGAAGTCCAGCCCATAATAGAACATAAGGCCGCGGACGAATGGATGGAGGGGAAACCCCAGTCCGTGGACGAAGTGGGTGAGGAAAACCACCCTTTCGTAAGGTTCCGGGGTAGGGACGATCTGCCCCGCGGCTGGCAGCCGGTGCGTAATATCCGCGGGTAAGTATCCGGCCCCGCGCAGCTTTTTGATGTCTCCCTCCGTAACGGAGGAGACCATCCACTTGCCTCCCGCTCCGGACATGTTTGGAGAGGGTTGAGGAGAAGGATGTGGACTTGGGCGTTGGAGCTCGAGTGCGCGAGAATGGATGAGCAAGGAGGAAGAAGGCGTGGGTAGGAAAAGGTAAACCCTTATCCCTTTATAAGGGCGGACTAAACTATGCACCCCCACCAGCCTGGTAAAACTCGCTTATCCCCCAAGCGCCGTAATTGATGGCACGGTTGGGTTACCCACGTCCGTATTGATGGGAATCCCGTAATAAGGGGACACGATCTCTGCTTCGACAAGACGTGCCAAGGAAACCGCCTCGCTAAACACGCTGAGGTTGGTTGTGAAAAACGATTCAAATGGTTATGTGGCTGTGGTGTGATGTCACACTACGGAATGCATCGGCAGATTAGATTTGTGAAAATATTATTCTCTCTACGGTTGTATGTGGAACTTGTTTTGCAGAGCCGGACATGATCCTCGTGTTCAAAATCTTCTATGAAGTTTTCGGAGGAGGAACCCGTCTTGGAATGCCGAAGACAATCTGCGCACCGGACTCATCGTCATTGAAGCCTGGTTCAGGGGCTACTGAGGGAGTCCTGGATTAGGGGGTATCCGGACAGCCGGATTATATCCTTTGGCCGGACTGTTGGACCATGAAGATACAAGATTGAAGACTTCGTCCCGTGTCCGGATGGGACTCTCCTTGGCGTGGAAGGCAAGCTTGGCAATACGGATATGTAGATCTCCTTCCTTGTAACCGACTCTGTGTAACCCTAGCCCCCTCTGGTGTCTATATAAACCAGAGGGTTTAGTCCGTAGGACCGACAAGAACAATCGTACCATAGGCTAGCTTCTAGGGTTTAGCCTCTTCGATCTCATGGTAGATCAACTCTTGTAATACTCATATCATCAAGATCAATCAAGCAGGAGTAGGGTTTTACCTCCATCGAGAGGGCCCGAACCTGGGTAAAAACATCGTGTCCCCTATCTCCTGTTACCATCCGCCTAGACGCACAGTTCAGGACCCCCTACCCGAGATCCGCCGGTTTTGACACCGACACTCCTCCTGGGACTCTTGTTAGTTGGAGGCACTCGTTGTTTCGAGCAAGCCATGGATTGATGCTTGTTGGTGGAGGGGAGTATAAAATTTACCATTCTGTTTGGGAACCGCCTATAATGTGTGTAGCATGGAAGATATCGCCATCTCTTGGTTGTCATGTTGACAATGAAAGTATACCGCTCAAAATATTATTCATCTCTATTTTAAAACCGAGCTCTGTCACCTCTACAAATCCCTGCTTTCCTCTGCGAAGGTCCTATCTATTTACTTTCATGTTGAGTCATCATCCTCTTATTAAAAAGCACCAGTTGGAGAGCACCACTGTCATTTGCATTCATTACTGTTAGTTTACATTGAGTATGACTTGACTGGATCTTTTTACCATGAATTACATTGTCTAGTCAGTCCTTGATCTTTAAAGGTGCTCTGCATTTATGTTTTGTGGTCTCAGAAAGGGCTAGCGAGATACCATCTTGTTATATCATATTATGATTGTTTTGAGAAAGTGTTGTCATCCGAGATTTATTATTATTGCTCACTAGTTGATTATGCCATTGATATGAGTAAACATGAGACCTACTGGTTATTGTGAATATGGTTAGTTTATAATCTTTGATGAAAACTTGAATGCTGGCTTTACATATTTACAACAACAAGAGCAAACAGAATTTGTAAATGTTTTTCTTTATCACTTTCAGTTTGTCAACTGAATTGCTTGCGGACAAGCAAAGGTTTAAGCTTGGGGGACTTGATACGTCTCAGTCGTATCTACTTTTGCAAACACTTTTGCCCTTGTTTTGGACTCTAACTTGCATGATTTGAATGGAACTAACCCGGAATGACGTTGTTTTCAGCAGAATTGCCATGGTGTTATTTATGTGCAGAAACAAAAGTTCTCGGAATGACTTGAAACTCCACGAAGCGTATTTTTGGAAATAATAAAAATATTGGCAAAATATAAATGCCAGGGGGCCACACCCTAGCCACGAGGGTTGGGGCGCACCCCCTACCTCGTGGGCCCCCTGGAGCTCCTCCGACCTCAACTGCAACTCTATATATTCACTTTCGGGGAGAAAAAAAATCAAGGAGAAGGATTCACCATGTTTTACGATACGGAGCCACCGCCAAGCCCTAAAACCTCTCGGGAGGGCTGATATGGAGTCCGTTCGGGGCTCCGGAGAGGGGAATCCGTCGCCGTCGTCATCATCAACCATCCTCCATCACCAATTTCATGATGCTCACCGCCGTGCGTGAGTAATTCCATCGTAGCCTTGCTGGACGGTGATGGGTTGGATGAGATTTATCATGTAATCGAGTTAGTTTTGTTAGGGTTTGATCCCTAGTATCCACTATGTTCTAAGATTGATGTTGCTGTGACTTTGCTATGCTTAATGCTTGTCACTAGGGCCCGAGTGCCATGATTTCAGATCTGAACCTATTATGTTTTCATGAATATATGTGAGTTCTTGATCCTATCTTGCAAGTCTATAGTCACCTACTATGTGTTATGATCCGGCAACCCCGAAGTGACAATAATCGGGACCACTCCCGGTGATGACCGTAGTTTTAGGAGTTCATGTATTCACTATGTGTTAATGCTTTGGTTCGGTACTCTATTAAAAGGAGGCCTTAATATCCCTTAGTTTCCGCTAGGACCCCGCTCCCACGGGAGGGTAGGACAAAAGATGTCATGCAAGTTCTTTTCCATAAGCACGTATGACTATATTCGGAATACATGCCTACATTACATTGATGAATTGGAGCTAGTTCTGTGTTACCCTAGTTTATGATTGTTACATGATGAACCGCATCCGGCATAATTCTCTATCACCGATCCATTGCCTATGAGCTTTCCATATATTGTTTTTTTCTCGCTTATTTACTTCTCCGTTGCTATTGTTACAATCACTACAAAATACCAAAAACATTACTTTTGTTATCATTACCTTTTGCTACCGTTACCACTACTATCATATTACTTTGCTACTAAATACTTTGCTGCAGATATTAAGTTTCCAGGTGTGGTTGAATTGACAACTCAGCTGCTAATACTTGACAATATTCTTTGGCTCCCCTTGTGTCGAATCAATAAATTTGGGTTGAATACTCTACCCTCGAAAACTGTTGTGATCCCCTATACTTGTGGGTTATCAGGTAACGCAGTAATTTCAAAAAAATTCCTACACACACGCAAGATCCATCTAGGTGATGCATAGCAACGAGAGGGGAGAGTGTTGTCCATGTACCCTCGTAGACCGTAAGCGGAAGCGTTATAACAACGTGGTTGATGTAGTCGTACGTCTTCATGATCCGACCGATCCTAGCACCGAAGGTACGACACTTCCGTGATCTGCACACATTTAGCTCGGTGACGTCCCATGAACTCTAGATCCAGCTGAGGTCGAGGGGGAGTTTCGTCAGCACGATGGCGTGATGACGGTGATGATGAAGTTACCGACGCTGGGCTTCGCCTAAGCTCTACAAAGATATGACCGAGGTGGAAATCTGTGGAGGGGGGCACCGCACACGGCTAAACAATCAACTGTCTATGGGGTGCCCCCCTCCCCCGTATATAAAAGAGTGGAGGAGGGGAGGGCCGGTCCTCTCATGGCGCGCCCAAGGGGGGAGTCCTACTCTCGGTGGGAGTAAGATTCCCCCTTCCCTAGTTGGAGTAGGAGAGGAAGGAAGGGGGAGAGAGAGGGAAGGAAAGGGGAGGCACCCAATTTGGGTTGGGCTTGGGGGCGGGGGCGCCCTCCACCTTGGCCGCCTCCTCCTCTCTCCCACTAAGGCCCAATAAGGCCCATTGACTCCCCGGGGGTTTCCGGTAACCCCCGGTAATCCGGTAAATGCCCAAACTCATCCGGAACCATTCTGATGTCCAAACATAGCCTTCCAATATATCGATCATTATGTCTCGACCATTTTAAAACTCCTCGTCATGTCCGTGATCACATCCGAGACTCCGAACTACCTTTGGTACATCAAAACACATAAACTCATAATACTGATCGTCATCGAATGTTAAGCGTGCAGACCCTACAGGTTCGAGAACTATATAGACATGACCGAGACTCATCTCTGGTCAATAAACAATAAAGGAAACTGGATGCTCATATTGGTTCCTACATATTCTATGAAGATCTTTATTGGTCAAACCGCATAACAACATACGTTGTTCCCTTTCTCATCGGTATGTTACTTGCCCAAGATTCGATCGTCGGTATCTCAATACCTAGTTCAATCTCGTTACTGGCAAGTCTCTTTACTCGTTCCATAATGGAACATCTCATAACAAACTCATTAGTCACATTGCTTGCAAGGCTTATAGTGATGTGCATTACTGAGAGGGCCCAGAGATACCTTTCCGATACACGGAGTGACGAATCCTAATCTTGATCTATGCCAACTCAACAAACACCATTGAAGACACCTGTAGAGCATCTTTATAGTCACCCAGTTACGTTGTAATGTTTGATAGCACACTAAGTGTTCCTCCAGTATTCGGGAGTTGCATAATCTCATAGTCATAGGAACATGTATAAGTTATGAACAAAGCAACAACAACAAACTAAACGATCATCGTGCTAAGCTAACGGATGGGTCAAGTCAATCACATCATTCTCTAAAGATGTGATCCCATTAATCAAATGACAACTCATGTCAATGGTTAGGAAAGTTAACCATCTTTGATTAACGAGCTAGTCAAGTGGAGGCATACTAGTGACACTCAGTTTGTCTATATATTCACACATGTACTAAGTTTCCGGTTAATACAATTCTAGCATGAATAATAAACATTTATCATGACATAAGGAAATATAAATAACAACTTTATTATTGCCTCTAGGGCATATTTCCTCCAGTCTCCCACTTGCACTAGAGTCAATAATCTAGATTACAAAGTAATGATTCTAACACCCATGGAGTCTTGGTGCTGATCTTGTTTTGCTCGTGAGAGAGGCTTAGTCAATGGGTCTGCAACATTCAGATCCGTATGTATATCTTGCAAATCTCTATGTCTCCCTCCTTGACTTGATCGCGGATGGAATTGGAGCGTCTCTTGATGTGCTTGGTTCTCTTGTGAAATCTGGATTCCTTTGCCAAGGAAATTGCACCAGTATTGTCACAAAAGATTTTCATTGGACCCGATGCACTAGGTATGACACCTAGATCGGATATGAACTCCTTCATCCAGACTCCTTCATGTGCTGCTTCCGAAGCAGCAATGTACTCCGCTTGACATGTAGATTCCGCCATGATGCTTTTCTTGGAACTGCACCAACTGACAGCTCCATCATTCAATAAAAATACGTATTTGGTTTGTGACTTAGAGTCATCCGGATCAGTGTCAAAGCTTGCATCGATGTAACCGTTTATGACAATCTCTTTGTCACCTCCATAAACGAGAAACATATCCTTAGCCCTTTTCAGGTATTTCAGGATATTCTTGACCGCTGTCCAGTGATCCACTCCTGGATTACTTTGGTACCTCCCTGCTAAACTAATAGCAAGGCACACATCAGGTCTGGTACACAACATTGCATACATGATAGAACCTATGGCTGAAGCATAGGGAATGACTTTCATTTTTCTCTCTATCTTATACAGTGGTCGGACATTGAATATGACTCAACTTCACACCTTGTAACACTGGCAAGAACCCTTTCTTTGCTTGATCCATTTTGAACTTCTTCAAAACTTTATCAAGGTATGTGCTTTGTGAAAGTCCAATTAAGCGCCTTGATCTATCTCTAGATCTTGATGCCCAATATAGAAGCAGCTTCAACGAGGTCTTTCATTGAAAAATTCTTATTCAAGTATCCTTTTATGCTATTCAGAAATTCAGTATGATTTCCGATCAACAATATGTCATCTACATATAACATCAGAAGTGCTACAGAGCTCCCACTCACTTTCTTGTAAATATAGGCTTCTCCAAAAGTCGGTATAAAACCATATGCTTCGATCACACTATCAAAACATATATTCCAACTCCGAGAGGCTTGCACCAGTCCATAAATGGATCGATGGAGCTTGCACACTTTGTTAGCACCTTTTGGATCGACAAAACCTTCTGGTTGCATCATACACAAGTATTCTTTAAGATATCCATTAAGGAATGCAGTTTTGACATCCATTTGCCAAATTTCATAATCATAAAACGCGGCAATTGCTAACATGATTCGGACGGACTTAAGCATCGCTACGGGTGAGAAGATCTCATGATACGTCTCCAACGTATCTATAATTTTTGATTGCTCCGTGCTATATTATCTACTGTTTTGGATGTTTATGGGCTTTATTATACACTTTTATATCATTTTTGGGACTAACATATTAACCCAGAGCCCAATGCCAGTTTCTATTTTAACCTTGTTTTAGGGTTTCAAAGAAAAGGAAAATCAAACGGAGTCCAATTGACCTGAAACTTCATGGAACTCATTTTTGGAAGGAAAGAAGCCCAGAGGACTTGAAGTGCACGTAAGGGAAGCTTCGAGGAGGCCACGAGGTAGGGGGGCGCGCCCACCCCCTGGGCGCGCTCTCCACCCTCATGGCCCCCTCATGGCCCCCCTGACATACTTCTTCCGCCTATATATCTCCATATACCCTAAAAACATCGAGGAGCACAATAGATCGGGAGTTCCGCCGCCAGAAGCCTCCGTGGCCACCGAAAACGAATCTAGACCCATTCTGGTACCCTGCCGGAGGGGGAAATCCCTCTCTAGTGTCCATCTTCATCATCCCGGTGCTCTCCATGACGAGGAGGGAGTAGTTCTCCCTCGGGGCTGAGGGTATGTACCAGTGGGTTCCAGAAGTTTGCGTTAGTTACAGATTACTACAGACTGTTCTGTTTTTGACAGATTCTGTTTTTCGTGTGTGCTTATTTTAATGAATCTATGGCTAGTAAAAGAGTTTATAAACCATAGAGAAGTTGGAATACAGTAGGTTTAACACCAATATAAATAAATAATGATTTAATTACAGTACCTTGAAGTGGTGTTTTTTTTCTTTCGCTAACGGAGCTCACGAGTTTTCTACTTTAAGTTTTGTGTTGTGAAGTTTTCAAGTTTTGGGTAAAGATTCGATGGACTATGGAATAAGGAGTGGCAAGAGCCTAAGCTTGGGGATGCCAAAGGCACCCCAAGGTAATATTCAAGGACAACCAAAAGCCTAAGCTTGGGGATGCCCCGGAAGGCATCCCTTCTTTCGTCTTCGTTCATCGGTAACTTTACTTGGAGCTATATTTTTATTCGCCACATGATATGTGTTTTGCTTGGAGCGTCATTTTAATTCATTTTGTTTTGCTTGATGTTTGAATAAAATACAAAGATCTGAAATTATTAAATGTTAGAGAGTCTTCACATAGTTGCATAATTATTCGACTACTCATTGATATTCACTTATATCTTTCGGAGTAGTTTGTCATTTGCTCTAGAGCTTCACTTATATCCTTTAGAGCAAGGTGGTGGTTTTATTTTGTAGAAATAGATGAACTCTCATGCTTCACTTATATTATTTTGAGAGTCCTAAATAGCATGGTAATTTTCTTAAAATCCTAATATGCTAGGTATTCAAGATTAGTAAAAACTTTCTTATGAGTGTGTTGAATACTAAGAGAAGTTTGATGTTTCATGATTGTTTTGGGATATGGAGGTAATAATATCAAAGTCGTGCTAGTTGAGTAGTTGTGAATTTGAGAAGTGCTTGTGTTGAAGTTTGCAAGTCCCATAGCATGCAAGTATGGTAAACATTATGTAACAAATTTGAAACATGAGGTGTTATTTGATTGTCTTCCTTATGAGTGGCAGTCGGGGACGAGCGATGGTATTTTCCTACCAATCTATCCCCCTAGGAGCATGCGCGTAGTGCCGAGGTTTTTGATGACTTGTAGATTTTTTCAATAAGTATGTGAGTTCTTTATGACTAATGTTGAGTCCATGGATTATACGCACTCTCACCCTTCCATCCTTGCTAGCCTCTTCGGTACCGTGCATTGCCCTTTCTCACATTGAGAGTTGGTGCAAACTTCGCCGGTGCATCCAAACCCCGTGATATGATACGCTCTATCACACATAAACCTCCTTATATCTTCCTCAAAACAACCACCATACCTACCTATTAGGGCATTTCCATAGCCATTCCGAGATATATTGCCATGCAACTTTCCACCGTTCCATTTATTATTTGACACATCATCATTGTCATATTGCTTTGCATGATCATGTAGTTGACATCGTATTTGTGGCAAAGACACCTCCCATAATTCTTTCATACATGTCACTCATGCATCATCTCAATCCCGGTACACCGCCGGAGGCATTCATATAGAGTCATATCTTATTCTAGTATCGAGTTGTAATCATTGAGTTGTAAATAAATAGATGTGTGATGATCATCATTTTCTAGAGCATTGTCCCAAGTGAGGAATAAAAAAAGGTAAAAAAAGAGGAGGCCCAAAAAAAGGAGAAAGGCCATAAAAAAAGATAAGGCCCAAAACATGAAAAATATGAAAATGAGAGAAAAAGAGAGAAGGGACAATGCTACTATCCTTTGCCACACTAGTGCTTCAAAGTACTACCATGATCTTCATGATAGAGAGTCTCTTGTTTTGCCACTTTCATATACTAGTGGGAAGTTTTCATTATAGAACTTGGATTGTATATTCCGACAATGGGCCTCCTCAAGTGCCCTAGGTCTTCGTGAGCAAGCAAGTTGGATTTACACCCACTTAGTTTCTTTTGTTGAGCTTTCATACATTTATAGCTCTAGTGCATCCGTTGCATGGCAATCCCTACTCCTTGCATCGACATCAATTGATGGGCATCTCCATAGCCCATTGATTAGCCTCGTTGATGTGAGACTTTCTCCTTTTTTGTCTTCTCCACATAACCCCCATCATCATATTCTATTCCACCCATAGTGCTATATCCATGGCTCGCGCTCATATATTGCGTGAAAGTTTATAGGTTTGAGATTACTAAAGTATGAAACAATTACTTGGTTTGTCATCGGGGTTGTGCATGATGAGAGCATTCTTGTGTGACGAAAATGGAGCATGACTAAACTATATGATTTTGTAGGGATGAACTTTCTTTGGCCATGTTATTTTGAGAAGACATAATTGCTTAGTTAGTATGCTTGAAGTATTATTGTTTCTATGTCAATATGAACTTTTATCTTGAATCTTATGGATCTGAATATTCATGCCACAATTAAGAAGAATTACATTAAAATTATGCCAAGTAGCACTCCGCATCAAAAATTCTGTTTTTATCATTTACCTACTCGAGGATGAGCAGGAATTAAGCTTGGGGATGTTGATACCTCTGCAACGTATCTATAATTTTTGATTGCTCCATGCTATATTATCTACTGTTTTGGATGTTTATGGGCTTTATTATACACTTTTATACCATTTTTGGGACTAACCTATTAACCCAGAGCCTAGTACTAGTTTCTGTTTTTACCTTGTTTTAGGGTTTCGAAGAAAAGGAAAATCAAAAGGAGTCCAATTGACATGAAACTTCACGGAACTCATTTTTGGAAGGAAAGAAGCCCAGAAGACTTGAAGTGCACGTAAGGGAAGCTTCAAGGAGGCCATGAGGTAGGGGGCGCGCCCACCCCCTGGGCGCGCCCTCCACCCTCGTGGGCCCCTCGTGGCCTCCCTGATGTACTTCTTCCGCCTATATATCTCATATACCCTAAAAACATCGAGGAGCACAATAGATCGGGAGTTCCGCCGCTAGAAGCCTCCGTAGCCACCGAAAACCAATCTAGACCCGTTCCGGCACCCTACCGGAGGGGGAAATCCCTCTCCGGTGGGCATCTTCATCATCCCGGTGCTCTCCATGACGAGGAGGGAGTAGTTCTCCCTCGGGGCTGAGGGTATGTACCAGTAGCTATGTGTTTGATCTCTCTCTCCCGTGTTCTTGAGGTGAAATGATCTTGATGTATCACGAGCTTTGCTATTATAGTTGGATCTTATGTTTCTCCTCCCCCTCTACTCTCTTGTAATTAATTGAGTTTCCCCTTTGAAGTTATCTTCTCGGATTGAGTCTTTGAAGATTTGAGAACACTTGATGTATGTCTTGCCGTGCGTATCTGTGGTGACAATGGGATACCACGTGATTCACTTGATGTATATTTTGGTGATCAACTTGTGGGTTCCGCCCATGAACCTATGCATAGGGGTTGGCACACGTTTTCGTCGTGATTCTCCGGTAGAAACTTTGGGGCACTCTTTGAGGTCCTATGTGTTGGTTGAATATATAGATGAATCTGAGATTGTGTGACGCATATCGTATAATCATACCCACATATACTTGAGGTGACATTGGAGTATCTAGGTGACATTAGGGTTTTGGTTGATCTGTGTCTTAAGGTGTTATTCTAGTACGAACTCTAGGGTTGTTTGTGACACTTATAGGAATAGCCCAACGGATTGATTGGAAATAATAACTTTGAGGTGGTTTCGTACCTTACCATAATCTCTTCGCTCGTTCTCCGCTATTAGTGACTTTGGAGTGACTCTTTCTTGCATGTTGAGGGATAGTTATGTGATCCAATTATGTTAGTATTGTTGAGGGAACTTGCACTAGAGAAAGTATGAACCCTAGGCCTTGTTTCAACACATTGCAATACCTTTTGTGCTCACTTTTATCATTAGTTACCTTGCTGTTTTTATATTTTCAGATTACAAAAACCTTTATCTACTATCCATATACCACTTGTATCACCATCTCTTCGCCGAACTAGTGCACCTATACAATGTACCATTGTATTGGGTGTGTTGGGGACACAAGAGACTGTTTGTTATTTGGTTGCAGGGTTGCTTGAGAGAGACCATCTTCATCCTACGCCTCCTACGGATTGATAAACCTTAGGTCATCCACTTGAGGGAAATTTGCTACTGTCCTACAAACCTCTGCACTTGGAGGCCCAACAACGTCTACAAGAAGAAGGTTGTGTAGTAGACATCATCTCATCGTAGTAAACTCCTTGAACTTGTCGAAAACCTTTCACAATAAGTCGAGCTTTGTAGATAGTAATATTAGCGTCAGAGTCAGTCTTCTTCTTGAAGATCCATTTATTCTCTATGGCTCGCCGATCATCGGGCAAGTCAACCAAAGTCCAGACTTTGTTCTCATACATGGATCCCATCTCAGATTTCATGGCCTCAAGCCATTTTGCAGAATCTGGGCTCATCATCGCTTCCTCATAGTTCATAGGTTCATCATGGTCAAGTAACATGACCTCCAGAACAAGATTACTGTACTACTCTGGTGCGGATCTTACTCTTGTTGACCTATGAGGTGTGGTAGTAACTTGATCAGAAGTTTCATGATCATCATCATTAGCTTCCTCACTTACTGGTGTAGGAATCACTACAACTGATTTCTGTGATGAACTACTTTCCAATAAGGGAGCAGGTACAATTACCTCATCAAGTTCTACTTTCCTCCCACTCACTTCTTTCGAGAGAAACTCCTTCTCTAGAAAGGATCCATTCTTAGCAACGAATATCTTGCCCTCGGATCTATGATAGAAGGTGTACCCAATAGTCTCCTTTGGGTATCCTATGAAGACACATTTCTCTTATTTGGGTTCGAGCTTATCAGGTTGAAACTTTTTCACATAAGCATCGCAGCCCCAAACTTTAAGAAACAACAACTTGGGTTTCTTGCCAAACCACAGTTCATAAGGTGTCTTCTCAACGGATTTCAATGGTGCCATATTTAATGTGAATGCAGCCGTCTCTAAAGCATAACCCCAAAATAATAGTGGTAAATCAGTAAGAGACATCATAGATCGCAGCATATCTAATTAAGTGCGGTTACGATGTTCGGACACACCATTACACCATGGTGTTCCAGGTGGCGTGAGTTGCGAAACTATTGCGCATTGTTTCAAATGAAGACCAAACTCATAACTCAAATATTCACCTCCATGATCATATCATAGAAACTTAATTTTCTTGTTACGATGATTTTCCACTTCACTCTGAAATTCTTTGAACTTTTCAAATGTTTCAGACTTATGTTTCATCAAGTAGATATACCCATATCTGCTCAAATCATCAGTGAAGGTCAAAAAATAACGATACCTGCCACGAGCATCAACACTCATCGGACCGCATACATCAGTATGTATTATTTCCAATAAGTCTGTTGCTCGTTCCATTGTTCCGGAGAACGGAGTCTTAGTCATCTTGCCCATGAGGCATGGTTCGCAAGCATCAAGTGATTCCAAAAGTCCATCTGCATGGAGTTTCTTCATGCGCTTTACACCATTATGACCTAAACGGCAGTGCCACAAATAAGTTGCACTATCGTTATTAAACTTATATCTTTTGGCTTCAATACTATGAATATGTGTATCACTACTATCAAGATTTAGTAAAAATAGACCACTCATCAAGGGTGCATGACCATAAAAGATATTACTCATATAAATAGAACAACCATCATTCTCTGATTTAAATGAATAACCATCTCGCATCATACAAGATCTAGATATAATGTTCATGCTTAACGCTGGCACCAAATAATAATTATTCAGGTCTAATACTAATCCCGAAGGTAGATGTAGAGGGAGCGTGCCGACGGCGATCACATCGACTTTGGAACCATTTCCCACGCGCATCGTCACCTCATCCTTAGCCAATCTTCGCTTAATGCGTAGCCCCTGTTTCGAGTTGCAAATATTATGAACAGAACCAGTATCAAATACCCAGGCGCTGCTACGAGCATTAGTAAGGTACACATCAATAACATGTATATCAAATATACCTTTCACTTTGCCATCCTTCTTATCCGCCAAATACTTGGGGCAGTTCCGCTTCTAGTGACCAGTCCCTTTGCAGTAGAAGCACTCAGTCTCAGGCTTATATTAGGTCTAGACTTGGGCTTCTTCACTTGAGCAGCAACTTTCTTGCTATTCTTCTTGAAGCTCCCCTTCTTCGCTTTGCCCTTCTTCTTGTAACTGGTGGTCTTGTTGACCATCTACACTTGATGCTCCTTCTTGATTTCTACCTCCGCAGCCTTTAGCATTGCGAAGAGCTCGGGAATTGTCTTATCCATCCCTTGCATATTATAGTTCACCACGAAGCTCTTGTAGCTTGGTGGCAGTGATTGAAGAACTCTGTCAATGACACTATCATCAGGAAGATTAACTCCCAGCTAAGTCAAGTGGTTGTGGTACCCAGACATTCTGAGTATATGTTCACTGACAAAACTATTCTCCTCCACTTTGCAGCTATAGAACTTATTGGAGACTTCATATCTCTCAATCCGGGCATTTGCTTGAAATATTAACTTCAACTCCTGGAACATCTCATATGCTCCATGACGTTCAAAATGTCGTTCAAGTCCCGGTTCTAAGCCATAAAGCATGGCACACTAAACTATCGAGTAGTCATCTGCTTTGCTCTGCCAGACGTTCTTAACGTTGTCAGCAGCATCTCCAGCAGGCTTGTCTCCCATCGGTGCTTCCAGGACATAATTCTTCTGTGCAGCAATGAGGATAATCCTCAAGTTACGGACCTAGTCTGTGTAGTTTCTACCATCATCTTTCAACTTAGCTTTCTCTAGGAACACATTAAAATTCAACGGAACAACAGCACGGGCCATCTATCTACAACAACATAGACATGCAAAATACTATCAGGTACTAAGTTCATGATAAATTAAAGTTCAATTAATCATATTACTTAAGAACTCCCACTTAGATAGACATCCCTCTAATCATCTAAGTGATCACGTGATCCATATCAACTAAACCATGTCCGATCATCACGTGAGATGGAGTAGTTTTCAATGGTGAACATCACTATGTTGATCATATCTACTATATGATTCACGCTCGACCTTTTGGTCTTAGTGTTCCGAGGCCATACCTGCATGTGCTAGGCTCGTCAAGTTTAACCCAAGTATTCTGCGTGTGCAAAACTGGCTTGCACCCGTTGTATGTGAACATATGTCTTATCACACCGATCAACACATGGTGTCTCGGCACGACGAACTATAGCAATGGTGCATACTCAGGGAGAACACTTGTACCTTGAAATTTATTGAGAGATCATCTTATAATGCTACCGCCAAACTAAGAAAAATAAGATGCATAAAGGATAAACATCACATGCAATCAAATATAAGTGTTATGATATGGCCATCATCATCTTGTGCCTTTGATCTCCATCTCCAAAGCACCATCATGATCACCATCGTCACCGGCTTGAAACCTTGATCTCCATTGAAGCATCATTGTCGTCTTGCCAACTTTTGCTTCTATGACTACCGCTACCGCTTAGTGATAAAGTAAAGCAATTACATGGCGATTGCATTTCATACAATAAAGCGACAACCATATGGCTCCTGCCAGTTACCGATAACAGTGTTACAAAACATGATAAATCTTCCGCTTATGGTCTACGAGGGTACGTGGACAACACTCTCCCATCTAGTTGCTATGCATCACCTAGATGGATCTTGCGTGTGCGTAGGATTTTTTTTTGAAATTACTGCGTTACCCAACAGTGGCATCCGAGCCAGGTCTATGCGTAGATGTTATATGCATGAGTAGAACACGAAGGAGTTGTGTGCGTGAGTATATACATATTGCTTGCCATCACAAGTTGATTCTTTATTCAGCGGTATTGTTGGATGAAGCGGCTCAGACTGAGATTACGCATACGCTTACGCGAGACTGGTTCTACCGACATGCTTCGCACATAGGTGGCTAGTGGGGGTCTATTTCTCCAACTTTAGTTGAATCGGTTTGAATGAACAGGGTTCTTTCTAAACATCAAAAAGCAATCACTATACTACGTTGTGGTTTTTGATTCGTTGGTAAGAACAGTTCTTGCTAGAAGTCCATAGCAGCCATGTAAAACTTGCAACAATAAAGTAGAGGACGTCTAATTTGTTTTTGCAGGGCATGTTGTGATGTGATATGGTCAAGACGTGATTATATAAATTGTTGTATGAGACGATGCCAACGTGGTTGATGTAGTCGTACGTCTTTAAGAGCCGACCGATCCTAGCACCGAAGGTACAACACCTCCGCGATGTGCACACATTCAGCTCAATGACGTCCCACGAACTCTAGATCCAGTTGAGGTCGAGGGAGAGTTTCGTCAGCACGATTGTGTGATGACGGTTATGATGAAGTTACCGACGTAGGGCTTCACCTAAGCTCTACAACGATATGACCGAGGTGGAAATCTGTGGAGGGGCGCCGCACACGGCTAGACAATCAACTTGTGTGTCTATGGGCTGCCCCCTCCCCCGTATACAAAGGAGTGGAGGAGGGGAGGGCCGGCCCTCTCATGGCGCACCCAAGGGGGAGTCCTACTCCCGATGGGAGTAGGATTCCCTTCCATAGTTGGAGTATGAGAGGAAGGAAGGGGGAGAGAGAGGGAAGGAAAGGGGGGGTGTGACAGCCTAGATTTTTCCCTTTCTTATTTGCTTGATTTTTCATTTTGAATTTTTTTGAAACTTGGAGTTTTTGAATCTTTTCATATGGACTTAAACACTTGGGCATCCTTGGCTTTCACCCAAGTGCTTCACTTCCCTCCTAAATCATCATTTCACTTCTGACCCACCCAAAAATAATCTTTGGAATATTTTTCTTAAATGAAAAATATTCATTTTCTTTCAAAAACCCTAAGCCAGATCTGTTTGCTTCAAAGCAACCCCAATTTTTATGGCTGAGAAAAATCTGAGATAATTCACAAATATTCTGTGCACCCTAGTGCACCTTCCTGAGCAAAAATATTTCATCACTTTTTGGAATATTTTTGCTACAGAAAATCTTTTCTGTTCTGGACAGAAATGGTGGTTTCTACAGCAACTACCATTTTACTTGCTCCATTTGACCTGAACTTTCTTGTGCATCTTTACCTTAGTAACTTATAACTAGCCTCCAAAGCACAGCTTCAAACTCCCAGCCATTTGACCATAGTAACATCCAAAGTTACTGACCAGAAACTTACCTGGCTTGTAAAATCTTCTCTACTGCACCTGGATCCAAACCAAACCGTGGTAAACTTCAAAACCAGCACGAACAACATGCCAGGCATGATTTTTGGACGAAGGCTTAACTGAGGAGAGAGTTCGCGCGGTGACCACGCGTGTCCACGATGCCAGGCATGCGTGTCGACGTGCTCTAGGTGACGCCGAACGCTCTGTTCGCGCATGCTCGCTTCCCCCGCCTGCTCAACCATGCTAAATGTCGCCACCATCACCGTCTCGACGCCCTTAACTCCTCCCTGGCGCTCGCCGACGCCGGAGCTCGCCGCAGCGAGCACGGGCAAGGTCCGGCCAGCCCAATAGTGCGGAGCGCACTGTGCTCGTCGCCATCCTCTTGATCCTCTGGTCGTCTCCGCCCGCCCACAGTGGCCGCGTGACCTCCGTCGCCTTCTCTCCCTCTCACTGACGCCGCTCGTCGCCGGGCGCCGTGGACGGGTGTCCACCGGCAGAGCCCAAAGCACCCTCGCCGCTCGCCTATAAATAGAGCCCCCCAGCCTCCTCGAGCACCATCTAGCACTCACACACACCCCACGATCGAGTAGGAAGCCGGAGCCCAGCCGGGCAGGCCTCGGACCGCCGTCCCCGCGCTCGAGCTCGCCCACGATCCCCTCTGGTCGCCGCAGTAGCTCCAGCCGCTCCCAGGCCTGGGTGACCCCTCCAGGGCCTCCGCCTCTCTTCGGTGAGGCCGTCTTGCCCGCTTGGCGCCCCTGGAGTGGCCTCTGCTCGCCGTCTTCCTCAACTCCGAGGACCTCCATGTTCTGCCTCTGCTTGCGAGGTTGATTCCGACGCCGTCCGACCGCCCCTAGCTACGCTACGGGTACGGGCAGGTGCGCCTCAACCCCCTCTTGCCATCCCTCCTTCTCGTTTGGGCCAAGGAGCCCTCGTCGCTGGTGAGAGCTCGCGCGAAGCCGCGGCCTTCTCTGTTTCCTTCTCCCCTTTCCCCCACCTGACTAGTGGGGCCCGCTAGTCAGCCACTCTGTACGTGCGCGAAGCGGTACGAGTGGTGGCGCCCCTGGCTTTACGCTTTCGACGTCACCCCCCAGTTTATTTCTTTTATTCAAATTCATTTTAATTTACAGAACACTTCAAATAGTTATAACTCTTCAACCATTAGTCCAAATGAATTGATTCTTTTTGCATTGTGTTCTTTGATTTGAAATCTAGCAGCTCACCAGAGATGAGATTTTTCTGAGCTGTTTAGAATTTCTGGTGATTTTCAGAAGTGTTCTTGACATTTCCTTTTTGTATTTAAAATTATTTTCAGAAGGTGAGGCTTGTCTTGAGGATCACCAGGAGGCTTGTGAACCTCATCTGCACTAAGGAAAGCCACATCAACATTTTCATGATGCCATTTCAATATTTGTGATTTTATTAGTTGAATGAAATGATTAATCCATGCAATTAAATAATTATTGAATTATTTATATTCTGTTAAATATTGGTTAGTTGTTATGCTTGATTTACAGAATGATTGAAACTAGTTTAGTGGATAAAGTAAGTTAAGATTTATTTGAGGTGATGTTAGAAATAATTTTGTTATGCATGTTAGCAATTATTTAAAGATATGTTTTTGCCTTCATAGATTGATAAAAATTTGTTAGAAAATGTTCTGTTAAATACTTGTTTAATCATATTACATGTCTTACAGAATGTTTGAACCCAAGTTAGTGATAAAGAAATTAAGAGTTGTTGATAGTGAAATCTTTTTGTCAAGCATATGAGAAATTTATCAGAGTTACTTTCTTGCGTAAGAAATTAATATAACTTGTTGCAAAATATTTTGGTTAAGTTGTGAGTCATTTTGAGCAAGTAGAGTAATTTGAGTTGTTGAGGTTTATGCTTGGTATGTATAGGGATGACATCGGTCATTTTTATCATTTTATGATGCATGTGTTGTTTTGCATTTCATGGCATGCTATGACACCGGTCATTTTTAGTTTAAAGTTGAACCTGAATATAACTCAACTTGAATATACCATTGACTGGGTGATGGTGCCACTGAATCGAGTCTCTTTCCAGTGAAACCACATTTGCCATTGTGGGAAGGCCTTGATTCGGTCCATTGACACGGCCTCTGGTCAGTGCCTCCATCTAGGGAAGGTTATGTCGTGCTTACCTTGGCCCAGTAAGCAGGCATAATCTTGTGTGCTCGTTAATGAGATTATGGTACCAAGTCCCCGAGTGGGAGTGTTTTGACCACGACGGTGGTCGGGGTGTCTTTGGTAGACACGGGGCCACCCAGGACCCGCCCGTTGGGGATTTGGGTCGAAGTGGCTGGGAGAGTGCTGTGGCAATGGAAGGGTTTTGTCAGAATGCCGTTGGTCCACCTGAATGGGAGTGCGAGGCCATGGGTTCCGTGGTGTGGGTACAGTGTGCTACCTCTGCAGAGTGTATAATCTATCGATAGCCGAGTCCACGGTCACGGACACCTCGTAGTTGGTCCCACCATGAGTCAATGTTTAATAAAAATTGCACACTAAGCTATGAACTTTGCATTGTTGATGGATGGCAGAAAGGCCATCGAGGCATTTGGGAACAAATGATGGTCGTGGTTGTGATCGTCGTAAGGATCATGAGTTGTTCTTGAGAAAGACCACTTTGGTGGTGTGTTTGTGATCTAGAGATGATCATGGTTGGTAAGCTATCCCGAGGGACGTCCGAGCATGATCACAGCATGTTGACATATAGTGTTGCATTTTAATAATTGGTTAAATATCATGATATTGTTTGTCATTATGATTATGCCGGTTGTGATCTTGCAAGTACATTCAATGTACTGACCTGGCGTGTTATGCCAGATTTCAGGAAAGTACCATTGGAGAAGAGCGATGTCCGAGTCTAGATCGTGTCCACATTGGTGTCCCTGTGATATGGAGCTTCTGCCACGACGTTATTCCGCTGCCACGTAGTTGTTCGGGTCGAGTCCCCTTTATGTTCGCTAAATAATTTACATATAGTTCAGCCGCACCGAGTGTCCAGCTTGGCCTCAACAGCTGTTGTGATGTAAACTCTGTTCCGCTAGCATCAATAAAGCGGTTGTTTTTCTGTACCAAGATGTTATGTCTTTCCAGAAGACACGGTCTCTGGGCTGGCAATGCATGGTAAACCGGTCGCTCTGAGACGGGGTGCCACAACGCTTGGTATCAGAGCCGCGCTGACTGTAGGCCACGCTAGACTACGGCGCGTTAACTGGATGCTAGATACGAGTTTAAGTTGAGTGCCAGTAGTAATTTGTGCTGATTGTTGCATTGCATGCATTCGGTTTATATATATTTTTGCTAACCTGCTAATGGTTGTGGGTGTAGATGGCTCCACTGCCGTATCCGTGCCAGTTGCAGCTGATGCCGTACACGTCAACGCACCTCCTTCGCAACGTGTGGCATCGGTTGTACCCTCTCGGAGACGACCCAGTCTATCGCGTGTACCGGGAGCATCTAGCTGATTCAGTGTATGAGTATCACACAGTGGTCACTCTGCGCACTAGTTCCGATTCCAGCTCTTACACTCGCACTTCTCGGAGCGTTTATGCCTCCACCGCTTCTCAGGCTGTCTAGTTTGCTGCATTCGAGGTCCTTGTCGAGCTTCGCTACAACAAGGTACGAATGCAGAACCACCCAGGTTTCTACTACTACCCATCTCTACACGACAATGGTCGTGTCCATTTCCCTCTCATTGATCTAGAGTCTGATAGTGTTGCTAGCCACCTTGCTCGTTATGTCACTGCTAGCTATCTGATGATCCACGAGCTGGCTCGAGAGCTGACTCGTACTCGTACAGCTTTAGCCACTACTTTGGTCACTTCTTGATCTACCACTACTCCGTCTTCACTGGGATTTACCCCTTATGTCCCAGTCAGTTCTAGCTCCCCTATTTCGCCGCTTACTCCCCTGAGTAGCACGGGCGTCTCGGCCGCGAACCCTCTCAGTACTCCTGCCGAGTGGGTCTCACTTCTCACTACCCCTGTAGCCCCGATGCTTCATCCTACCCCTGCCCCTGAGGGAGAGCCCTCGAGGCAGCGCCGTCGTGTTACCTTTAACCCGAAGGTTTCCGTTAACCACGTCAGTTCGGGATCCGAGACCGCTTCAGGGGAGGACGCCGCAGCACCAGCAGAGCTATAGTATCTTTGATTATTCATAGTTGTCTGGATGATGTATGTATGTAGTCCTACGAGTCATGATGTTTTGTTGCATGTATGGGAGTAGTGAACCAGTCATGTTGTTTACTTTTCATGTATGAGTCTATGTATAATTATGTTGAGACTTTATTCGCCGTATCTTTCGCTCTTCTGCTTTCTTCCAGGATTTGTCGCTAGCTTTTCCCCAATTTTATTTTTGGGTATTCTCATCTGGATTGTGTTGTCTTGGGAAAAATTCACAACAGGATAACGCGGGGAGGCAGAAGTAGCAACGTTCATGAGGGAACTCCTGCTCGTCGTTCCGCACGACAGGCAGGACATTCAACCGAGCAGTACGTTCAGCCACCACCTCCACCGCCTGATCCTCCTACCACTGAGCAAATTCTGCGTATGTTTGAAGAGAAAAGGAACAATGATCTGATTGAAATATTGAGAAGTGTTCAAGCTATGGTTGGACAAAATGGAAATCAAAATGGTCATCACTCAAAGCTGTCAGATTTTCAGAGAACCAATCCACCCAGTTTTAGTCAGATTGTAGACGATTGGTTGCGCACAATGGAGAAAAAGCTTGAGATTGCCTGTACTGAAGGAAATGATAAAGTTTCATTTGCAACTCATTACCTTGAAGGCGCAGCTGCCATATGGTGGGAAAATACAGAGGCCATGTGGCCGATTGATGAGGAAATCACCTGGGAAAAATTTAAGGATAAGTTCTGTAAATATCATATCCCTACTGGAGTTATGAAGGCCAAGTAGTGTGAATTTATCATGCTCGTCCAAGGAAATCAGTCTGTGGCTGAATATCTGCAAAAAATCAATCATTTGGCCAATTACTCTCTGTATGACGTGGCCACTGAAGAAAGGAAGCTTGAAAGATTTCTTGGAGGTTTAAATCCGCAACTTCGGTGTGCTCTCAGTATGTTTGATTTCACAGATTTCCAAACTCTAGTGGACAAGGCGTTCATTGCTGAACGGGAGCACAATCTTATATCCGATAATAGGCCTGCTAATGACAACAAGCGCAAGTTTGAGCCAAAGAAGGATGGGCCTCCTGTGCAAAAGGCTCGTACCTAGTAGCAGACTCAGGTGGAATACAGGCCAAATTGGCAACATAATGTTAACAAGACCACCACTCAAGTCAAGAATGTTGTGGCCAATCCAATGCATGAGGAGCGTCAGCGCAATAATTCTTGTTTCATTTGCGGGCAGCATGGACATTATGCCAAGCAGTGCCCCAAGAACAACAAGATGAATGCCCTAAGCAGGCCGCAAGTCAACTTTATGGAGTCGCGGCCAAACCAGCAAAACTTCACCGGGCACGTGCATCATATCTCCGCCGATGATGTCCAAGAGAAGCCAGAGGTCGTCATTGGTATGTTTTCTGTTAATGACATACCTGCCATAATTTTATTTGACTCTAGGGCTTCTCATTCTTTTATTTCTCGGAGTTTTGCTGCCCAACACAATTTTCCTTGCGCAATTTTGGGCAAAAATATGCTGGTACAAACCCCGGGATCTATAATCAAGAGCAATCTGGTCTGCCGTGATCTGGAGATAAATATCAACGAGGTCTACTTTCTAACATCTCTGATAATCATTGAGTCTAAAAAGTTGGATATCATATTGGGTATGAATTGGTTGACCCGATATCAAGTTTGCATAAACAGCGCAACCCGAGAAGTCACTTTGACCGGTCTGAATGGGCAACTTACCAACTTCTACGCTCGCAAGAATATACCGAAGCCAAAATTAGTGTGCACTGTTGTGGTTGAATTGGAATTTATTCCTGTGGTCAGTGAGTACCCTGATGTGTTTCCAGAAGAACTGCCAGGCATGCCACCAGATTGGGAACTGGAGTTTGCCATAGATCTTGTGCCCGGAACCGCACTATTATACAAGAAGTATTACGGGATGCCCTCGTTAGAATTAGTGGAGCTAAAGAAACAACTTGATGAATTACTCCAGAAAGGTTATATCCGTCCCAGCTCTTCACCGTGGGGATCACCTGCAATTTTCGTGGGCAAAAAGGATGGTAGCCTCCGTATGTGCATAGATTACCACCAACTGAATGAGGTCACCATCAAAAATAGATACCCGCTGCCAAGGATTGATGATCTATTTGATCAGCTCAGTGGGGCTAAGGTATTCTCTAAAAGTGATTTACGGACCGGATATCATCAGCTCGAGATTAAAAAGGAAGATATTCCTAAGACTGCATTCACTACTCGGTACGGTCTTTACGAATATACCGTGATGTCCTTTGGCCTCACCAATGCCCCTGCTTTCTTGATGCATATGATGAACAAAGTATTTATGGACTTCCTCAACAAATTCGTGGTAGTCTTCTTCGATGACATCCTCATTTACTCCAAGGGTGAAGAAGAACACAAGGATCACCTCCAAGCAGTACTACAACGGCTCCGCGACCATCAGCTATACGCCAAGTTCGGTAAGTGTGAATTTTGGCTGAAGAAAGGTGGGTTTCTCGGACATGTACTATCCGCCGAAGGTATAGCCGTGGACTCGAGCAAAGTAAAGGATGTGCTCGATTGGGTACCGCCAACGACCGTGACACAGATCCGGAGTTTCCTCGGATTAGCTGGATACTACCGTCGTTTTATTGAAGGGTTTTCCAAAATTGCTAAACCCATGACGGAGTTGCTAAAAAAGGATACAAAGTTCAAGTGGATAGAGGATTGTGAGAAGAGTTTTAATGAGCTGAAGAAACGTGTGACAACCGCACCTATATTGACTCTTCCAGACATTTATCGCAGTTTTGATGTGTACTGCGATGCCTCCAGACAAGGTATTGGTTGTGTATTGATGCAAGACAACAAGGTAGTAGCATATGCATCACGACAGCTACGACCCCATGAGGGAAATTATCCTACTCATGATTTGGAATTGGCTGCAGTGGTTCATGCATTAAAAATTTGGAGACACTACCTCATTGGAAAAAGGTGCCAAATTTTTACCGACCACAAAAGCCTCAAGTACATCTTCACTCAGCCAGATTTAAATCTCCGTCAGCGAAGATGGTTAGAGTTGGTCAAGGATTATGACCTTGGAATAAATTACCATCTAGGCAAGGCCAACGTCGTTGCCGATGCGCTCAGTCGAAAGCCCGTCAGCTTAAATGTCATGTTAAAATCATTGCCTACCGAACTTCAAGAGGAGATCGCTCAGCTCAACCTGGTCATCATAGATGCTGGCCTCGTTAATATTTTGGAAGTTACCCCCACACTTGAGATGGAGATCCGCAAGGCCCAGCCAGCTGACACCAATCTACAAAAACATGCCAAGGGCCAGATGGCAAAGCAGGCCTCTGACTTTTCCAAGGACGAATTCGGTACCCTCTGATTCCATGGACGTATTTGTGTGCCAAATCAACCAGACTTGAAGAAGAAAATCCTGTCAGAAGCCCATGAATCTGCATATTCCATTCACATTGGAGGTACAAAAATGTATGAGGATCTCAGACAAATATTCTGGTGGGATGGAATGAAGAAAGACATTGCCTATTTTGTAACCTGTTGCGACATATGCAACAAGGTGAAAGCAGATCATCAGAAGCCAGCCGGACTTCTCCAACCGCTGCCAGTCTCATAGTGGAAATGGGATGACGTTTGCATGGATTTCATCACAGGATTGCCTAGGACTCAGCGAGGCAAGGATGCAATCTGGGTTATAATAGACACCTTAACCAAGGTTGCTCATTTCATTCCAATCAGTACCAAATACAGAGCAGATGAACTTGCACAGCTGTATGTGTCCAGAATAGTCAGTCTGCATGGAGTACCCTGAACTATCACTTCCAACCAAGGTTCTTTGTTTACCTCCGCTTTTTGGTCCCGTCTCCATCAAGCCTTGGGGACAACACTGAAATATAGTACTGCCTATCACCCTTAGACAGATGGACAGACAGAGCGGGTAAATCAAATACTCGAAGATATGTTGCGAGCCTGTGTGCTAGCCAAAGGTACTAAATGGGAAGACTGCTTGCCGTATGCCGAGTTCTAATATAACAACAGTTTCTAGACCAGTCTAAAGATGTCACCATACGAAGCTCTGTATGGCCGTAAGTGCCGCACTCCTCTAAATTGGTCTCAGACTGGAGATAGCCGTATCTTCGGAACGAATCTCATGCTGGAAGCTGAAAAACAAGTTAGGGAAATCCGAGACAGGCTGCAATTGGCCAAATCTCGCCAGAAGAGTTATTATGATGCAAAGCATCGGCAGGTCAGTTTTGAACCCGGAGAACACGTATACCTCCGAGTCACTCCTATGAAAGGAGTCAAGAGATTTCAGACTCGTGGAAAGCTAGCATCCAGATTCATTGGTCTATTCCCGATTATGTCTCGAGTAGGTACGGTTGCATATCAACTGGAACTATCCCCGGAATTGGCAGACATACACAACGTGTTCCATGTTTCGCAATTGAGACAATGCATATCCCCGCCTGAGAAAAGGACTGCAATGGCTGAGATAGAATTGGCAAAAGATTTGACTTATGAAGAAAGACCGTTCAAAATTTTGGATCAGATGGAAAGGGTCACTCGCAGTAAAGTCAGAAAATTTTACAAGGTTCAGTGGGAGCATCACACAGAGTGAGAAGCAACTTGGGAGCAGGAAGAATTCCTTAGGGATCAGTATCCAGAGTGGTTTTCCCAAGCAACCGAATCTCGAGTGTGAGATTCATTCTAAGTGGGGGAGGTTTGTGACAGCTTGGGTTTTGCCCTTTCTTATTTGCTTGATTTTTCATTTTGAATTTTTTTGAAACTTGGAGTTTTTGAATCTTTTCATATGGACTTAAACACTTGGGCATCCTTGGCTTTCACCCAAGTGCTTCACTTCCCTCCTAAATCATCATTTCACTTCTGACCCACCCAAAACTAATCTTTCGAAAAACCTAAGCCAGATCTGTTTGCTTCAAAGCAACCCCAACTTTTATGGCTCAGAAAAATCTCAGATAATTCACAAATATTCTGTGAACCCTAGTGCACCTTCTTGAGCAAACCTATTTCATCACTTTTGGGAATATTTTTGCTACAGAAAATCTTTTCTGTTCTGGACAGAAATGGTGGTTTCTACAGCAACTACCATTTTACTTGCTCCATTTGACCTGAACTTTCTTGTGCATCTTTACCTTAGTAACTTATAACTAGCCTCCAAAGCACAGCTTCAAACTCCCATCCATTTAACCATAGTAACATCACAAAGTTACTGACCAGAAACTTACCTGGCTTGTAAAATCTTATCTACTGCACCTGGTAAACTTCAAAACCACCACGAACAACATGCCAGACATGATTTTTGGATGAAGGCTAGTCTGAGGAGAGAGTTCGCGCGGTGACCACGCGTGTCCATGATGCCAGGCATGCGTGTCGACGTGCTCTGGGTGACGCCGAATGCTCTGTTCGCGCGTGCTCGCTTCCCCCGCCTGCCCAACCATGCTAAACTTCGCCACCATCACTGTCTCGGAGTCCTTAACTCCTCCTTGGTGCTCGCCGACGCCGAAGCTCACCACAGCGAGCACGAGAAGGTCCGGCCAGCCCAACAGTGCGGATCGCACTGTGCTCGTCGCCATCCTCTTGATCCTGTGCTCGTCTCCACCCGCCCATAGTGGCCACGTGAACTCCGTCGCCTTCTCCCCCTCTCAATGACGCCGCTCGTCGTCGGGCGCCATGGACGGGTGTCCACCGGCGCCGCTCGCCTATAAATAGAGCCCCCCAGCCTCCTTGAGCACCATCCAGCACTCACACACACCCCACGATCGAGTAGGAAGCTGGAGCCCGGCTGGGCAGGCCTCGGACCGCCGTCCCCGAGCTCGAGCTCGCCGGCGATCCCCTCTGGTCGCCGTAGTAGCTCCAGCCCCTCACAGGCATGGGCGACCCCTCTAGGGCCTCCGCCTCTCTTCGGTGAGGCCGTCTCGCCCGCTTGGCGCCCCTGGAGTGGCCTCTGCTAGCCGTCTTCCTCAACTCCGATGACCTCCACGTTCTGCCTCCGCTTGCGAGGTTGATTCCAACGCCATCCGACCGCCCCTAGCTACACTACGGGTACGGGCAGGTGCGCCTCAACCCCCTCTTGCCAATCCTCCCTCTCGTTTGGGCCAAGGAGACCTCGTCGCCAGCGAGAGCTCCGGCGAAGCCGCGGCCTTCTCTGTTTCCTTCTCCCCTTTCCCCCACCTGACTAGCGGGGCCCGCTAGTCAGCCACTCTGTACGCGCGCGAAGTGGTACGAGTGGTGGTGCCCCTGGGCTTTACGCCTTCGATGTCACCCCCAGTCTATTTCTTTTATTTAAATTCATTTGAATTTATAGAACACTTCAAATAGTTATAACTCTTCATCCATAAGTCCAACTGAATTGATTGTTTTTGCATTGTGTTCTTTGATTTGAAATCTAGGAGCTCACCAAAGATGAGATTTTTTTGAGCTGTTTAGAATTTCTGGTGATTTTCTGAAGTGTTCTTGACATTTTCTTTTTGTATTTAAAATTACTTTCAGAAGGTGAGGCTTGTCTTGAGGATCACCAGGAGGCTTGTGAACCTCATCTGCACTAAGGCAAGCCACAACAACATTTTCATGATGCCATTTCAATACTTGTGATTTTCTTACTTGAATGAAATGATTAATCCATGCAATTAAATAATTATTGAATTATTTATATTCTCTTAAATATTGGTTAGTTGTTATGCTTGATTTACAGATGGTTGAAACTAGTTTAGTGGATAAAGCAAGTTAAGATTTATTTGAGGTGATGTTAGAAATAATTTTGTTATGCATGTTAGTAATTATTTAAAGCTATGTTTTTGCCTTCATAGATTGATAAAAATTTGTTAGAAAATGTTCTGTTAAATACTTGTTTAATCATATTACCTGTATTACAGAATGTTTCAACCCAACTTAGTGATAAAGAAATTAAGAGTTGTTGATAGTGAAATCTTTTTGTCAAGCATATGAGAAATTTATCGGAGTTACTTTCTTGCATAAGAAATTAATAAAACTTGTTGCAAAATATTTTGGTGAAGTTGTGAGTCATTTTGAGCAAGTAGAGTAATTTGAGTTGTTGACGTTTATGCTTGGTATGTATAGGGATGACATCGGTCATTTTTATCATTTTATGATGCATGTGTTGTTTTGCATTTGATGGCATGCTATGACACCGGTCATTTTTAGTTTAAAGTTGAACCTGAATATAACTCAACTTGAATATACCGTTGACTGGGTGATGGTGCCGCTGAATCGAATCTCTTTCGAGTGCAACCACATTTTCCTTTGTGGGAAGGCCTTGATTCGGTCCATTGACACGGCCTCTGGTCAGTGCCTCCATCTAGGGAAGGTTATGTCGTGCTTGCCTTGGCCTAGTAAGCAGGCATAATCTTGTGTGCTCATTAATGAGATTATGGTACCGAGTCCCAAGTGGGAGTGTCCCCGAGTGGGAGTGTTTTGACCACGACGGTGGTCGGGGTGTCTTTGGTAGACACGGGGCCACCCAGGACTAGCCCATTGGGGATTAGGGTCGGAGTGGCCGGGAGAGTGCTGTGGCAATGGAAGTGTTTTGTCGGAATGCCGTTGGTCCACCCGAATGGGAGTGCGAGGCCATGGGTTCCGTGGTGTGGGTATAGTGTGCTACCTCTGCAGAGTGTATAATCTATCGATAGCCGAGTCCACGGTCACAGAAACCTCGTAGTAGGTTCCACCATGAGTCAACGTTTAATAAAAATTGCACACTAAGCTATGAACTTTGCATTGTTGATGGATGGCAGAAAGGCCATCGAGGCATTTGGGAACAAATGATGGTCGTGGTTGTGATCGTCGTAAGGATCATGAGTTGTTCTTGAGAAAGACCACTTTGGTGGTTTGTTTGTGATCCAGAGATGATCACGGTTGGTAAGCTGTAACGAGGGATGTCCGAGCATGATCACAACATGTTGACATATAGTGTTGCATTTTAATAATTGGTGAAATATCATGATATTGTTTGTCATTATGATTATGCCGGTTGAGAGCTTGCAAGTACATTCAATGTACTGACCTGGCGTGTCATGCCAGATTTCAGGAAAGTATCATTGGAGAGGAGCGCTGTCCGAGTCTAGATCGTGTCCACATCGGTGTCCCTGTGATATGGAGCTTCCGCCACGATGTTATTCCGCTGCCACGTAGTTGTTTGGGTCGAGGCCCCTTTATGTTCACTAAATAATGTACATATAGTTCAGCCGCACCGAGTGTGCCGCTTGGTCTCGACAGCTGTTGTAATGTAAACTCTGTTCCGCTAGCATCAATAAAGCGGTTGTTTTTCTGTACCAAGATGTTGTGTGTTGCCAGAAGACATGGCCTCTGGGCTGGCAATGCATGGTAAACCGGTCGCTCTGAGACGGAGTGCCACAGGCGCCCCCACCCAATTCCAATTAGGCTTGGGAGGGCGCGCCCTCCACATTGGCCGCCTCCTCCTCTCTCCCACTAAGGCCCATTAAGGCCCATTGACTCCCCGGGGGGTTCTGGTAACCCACCGGTACTCCGGTAAAAGCCTGAATTTATCCGGAACCATTCCGATGTCCAAACATAGCCTTCCAATATATCGATCTTTATGTATTGACCATTTCGAGACTCCTCGTCATGTCCGTGATCACATCCGGCACTCTAAACTACCTTTGGTACATCAAAACACATAAACTCATAATACCGATTGTCATCGAACATTAAGCGTGAGGACCCTACATGTTCGAGAACTCTGTAGACATGACCAATACTCATCTCTGGTCAGTAACCAATAGCAGAACCTGGATGCTCATATTGGTTCCTACATATTCTATGAAGATCTTTATCTGCTAAACCGCATAACAACGTACATTGTTCCCTTTATCATCGGTATGTTACTTGCCCGAGATTCGATCATCGGTATCTCAATACCTAGTTCAATCTTGTTACCGGCAAGTCTCTTTACTTGTTCCGTAATGTAACATGCCGTAACTAACTCATTAGTCACATTGCTTGCAAGGCTTATAGTGATGTGCATTACCGAGAGGTCCTAGAGATACCTCTTCGATACATGCAGTGACAAATCCTATTCTTGATCTATGCCAACTCAACAAACACCATTGGAGACACCTATAGAGCATCTTTATAGTCACCCAGTTAGAGCATCTCCAGCCACACCCCCAACAGGCCCCCCAGGCAACTTTTTCGGCACAGACGCCAAAAAAAAGCCCAGTCGCGCCCCCAGGACGTCGAAAAGCGCCGGTTCGGCCCGTTTTTGGGCCCGGCACTCGCAGGATGAACCCGGCGCACTGAGGGCGATCGGGGGCTCCGGCGTAAGGGAAAAAGCGCGGTTGGCCCACCCTGTCATGTGAAAAGTCAACTATTTCTTCCCCGGCTCGCCTCCCACCCCCCCATGCCCTCGGCCGCCACTAGCTGTATCCCGGTGCCGATCGCCGCCCTCACCGCTAGGTAGCCAATCCCTGCCGGAAAAATAGCAAAGGTTCGCTGAGGCAGCCCCTCCACCAGCAGCTGGGCATTTCCGGCCGCCGTTTCCGGCCGCGGAGGGGTAGTTTAGCGGCGGGTACACGCCCATCGGTGCGCATGGTGTTTGGCGATTTGCCTCCCTCAGCGAGATGGACTTGGATGACGAGGAAGTGCTCGACGCGCTTGAGGGAGTATTGGATTAGGGGGTCTCCGGATAGATGGACTATGTCCATTGGATGGACTGTTAGACTATGAAGATACAAGATTGAAGAATTTGTCTCGTGTCCGGATGGGACTCTACTTGGCGTGGAAGGCAAGCTAGGCAATACGGATATGGATATCTCCTTGATGATGAAAAATACTGGTTCTTCCTCTGACTCTCATACACACTACGCGAAACATATCCAGCAATCCTAGCTTATGATACAAGCATTTTTATCATGGCAACAAGATATAGCAAATATATCATCATGAGATTTAGTCAAGCAATTTCTACATGATATGCAAGGACTATCAACACAAGCATGTGAAACATTTGGAGTGCTCGAAGTGTTAAATCCCAAAGAAGGAGCATTGCAATAAGATAGTGACGAAGGATCATCCATAATAAGTATACTATCATCATTGCAGTGACCAACACTACTCACCATACCATTACCTTGTGGCAAGCCACATGTAGGTGAAGTAGAAGAAGTTGAGAAGATTATACGGCCGGATGTGGAGGGAGAATAATCATCCCCACAAAACTTGGACACGCCATATTTATCTTGAAGCTTTGTCCACAACTCATGAGCATCCCGGAACGGCATGAGTTGAAATATAACTACATTGCTCAAAGCATTGAAAATCACATTAGAAGCTTGAGCATTGAGATAAGAGCTTTTCTCATCCTCTAAAGATAATCTTTGAGGATCCTTTGGAGGAGAAAAACCCATATCCACAATTCGCTCTAAATTTGGGTACATGACCCTAAAGAGATTAAGCATGCGAATTACCCAAACATAAAAATTTGTGCCATCAAAACTAAGAGTGTCAGAGAATCCTAATCCTCTAGTCGACATCTTTACTCTCTAGGCGGTTAAGCCTAACAAAAAGAGACGAGGCTCTGATACCAATTGAAAGAATGTGGATGTCGCCTAGAGGGGGGGGGTGAATAGGCATTTTAAAATAATTACGGTTTAGGCTTGAACAAATGCGGAATAAACCTAGCGGTTAATTTGTCAAGCACAAAACCTACAACAACTAGGCTCACCTATGTGCACCAACAACTTATGCTAAGCAAGATAGACTACTAGGAAAATAAGTCCTGACTATTGTTCCGTGTAGCAGAATAAATTTAGAGACTCTGAACACCCGGAGTCCATGGTCTCAAAGCGGGGGAAGAAATCTTCGCCAGAGGGTCCTGTGCCGGGGGATGCCTCGGCCATACTATGCCCTCAAGGGGATCAGCCCGCCACCAAGCCGTAAGTAGAGAGGGTAGGTTTAAAATGAGAGAAATCCTTGTTTTATTTCTGAGGAAAATAACCGAAATTTTACCTTGTAGTTCGGACCTCAACCCTTCTCAGCAGAGCTCATCTTCGGGGGATCTTCTTCCGGAGATGATGGAGAGCGGAACGCCTCCCCCTGACGTACCGCCTTACGAGGTGGGCGATCCTGAGGTATCATCATGGAGGGTTTCTCCGAATCCGGCACGGCCGGAAGGCAGTCATACGGCCCCCCAAGGCCATCCGTGTCCGGTCTTTGCAAAAGGACATCGAATGAGTCCGGCACCGCCTGGTGCTCGGTCGGATGAACTGAAGGATCTGTTAGGGCGAGCGTCTATCTTAGAGGAACACCGTACATTGATGGGTACGGTAATGGAAAGGATTTCGTCCGCTGAAAGCGGGTTGCACGAGGCCGTCAGGAGTTTACTGACAGGTTTTGAGGTACGCGAGGTGATGTACCTTTTGACAGTTCCGCATATAAGATGTGCCCTGTGTAGATAGTAGCCCCTGAGACTATGTGTGTTGTCGAAGACGATAGTAAACTCAAAGACGACAGCACACGGAGGATCATAGTCCCAAGTGTAATTTTGCCGCCTTCCTATGCAGGTGGCGAAGTGTCCGGTGGCCAGCCGGACTGATGAATTTGCCGAGCTAACGCGGCAACTTGACATGGCAGATGCCGACATCGCGCTTGGCAACAAGCGGCTTGATGAGGCACAAGGTATGTAATTTCTCCGGAGACACTTGGTAAGAGGAGCTTGATGCCAGTATCTTACAGCGTGTGCGCTTGATGCAGATGGGGCCGCTGCCATGGAGAACCTTTGGGCAGAACTTGCCCGAGCCAAGGAGCAAGCCAGGAGAAGTGATGCAGCTGCCGTAAAGGCAATTGAAGAGCTGAAAGCCGAACAGGCTGCTCACTGCCGAAGCAAGAAGGAAATGGCGGAAATGGCTGTGAAGTTAAAGAACGCTGCTAACCGCTGCAAGCTTCTTGAAAAAGAAGATCGGGCGGAGCGGACAGACCTGGAGAAGGCCACTACAGCGGCCAAGGATGCTCGTTCTGCGATGAGAGCGATGAAGGAGGAGCTGCGTCAGGCCGGAGATATCGCGGCTGGAAAGCCCTTTATGCTGCGGGTGAAGTTCGGAGATCCTAAACACGCTCCATTGGACCGGATGTGGAGTTCGGCGGACGCATATCTGGATTTAGCTGCGAGTGCCGCTGATGCGGCTGAACACTTCCGAGATTAGAAAGATAACGAAGTGGAGAAGCTCTTCTGGTGACAATTCAACAATCTGGAGCGTCTGCTTCCGTTGACCGATCGTTTGGCCGAATGGGCCGAACTGAATAGGTTGTCCGGACTCGCCATGAAGGATGTCGTTAATCATCTGTGGCCGGAAAGGCCAGCCCCGAACAGTTATTTTAGCTTGGTGCAACAGTTTCTTGGTGCCGTGCCGCATATCAATGCGATGAAGAGGTCAGCATGCATAGAGGGTGCGCGGATGGCCCTTGCCCGTGTCAAGACATACTGGGCGGAGATGGAGGCCGCCGCTATTGCATCCCAAGATTCGGATGGAGGCCGAATACCTGCTGAGCACTATTTTCAGGAAGTTCTGCAAGGCGGTCGTTTAATAGAGACGCAGTGCTCGAAGGATATTATGTTTGAATAACCTGTATTATTGTAAAACAATATTTTGATGAATTGTAGAAGCTTTTTATACTTGTGCCTGCAAGTATTATAATGCCTCCTGTGCGGCCGTTGAGGTATATGTGTATATAATCTGAAAGATGGCAGTCGTCGGTTTCAGCCCCCACGCATATAATGCGGGGGTGTTCGCAGAAGGCGCATTCTCACACTTGATCCAACGTCTTGGTCCATGAAGGAGGTGATAGCGTAGCGAACTAGGCAATCGGACTATAATGCTTTATCACTTTCACTTAGCCATAGGAGTTTGACAGGGGGGCTACTATATAGCCCCTGGTGGCGCCGCTCGCCCGAACTCGGGGCGCGTGTGTGCCTGGCCGGGAAACGGCCCTTCGTTAATGCGGAGGAATCCCGAAGACTCCGATAGGTCATCGAGTGGTTGACCGGTCTCACGCTATATCATGACAGTCAGTTTTCGGCTTTCTCTACTGAGGTGCTCGCCTGGCTAAACCAGGGCACAATCGCAGTAGTTCTCCTGGTGTCGCCTTAGCCGATAGAGCAGAACGTAAGGCAGACGTGTGTGTGTGCGGGGCGTTGGCTCTAACTGAACCCGAGCGAGGCGTTGGGCTCTAAGTGAACCCGAGCGATTGCACTGCAGGCTTCGCGTTACTGAACCCGAGCGATCGATCGATGGCTGTTAACTGAACCCGATCGAGCGATTCCTTCACTACTGCTGCTAACTGAAGCCGATCGATGCTACCTCTGGATGAACA
>NC_041392.1:69021380-69045859 GCF_002162155.2 Triticum dicoccoides
ATCGATCGAGCCGGTTGGGGCTGGATGAATAGGACCCCGTGGAGGGCTGGATGAACAGGACCACCCCGTGGAGGGCAGGATGAACAGTAGATGGTGGAGGGCAGGATGAACAGTAGATGGTGGAGGGCAGGATGAACAGTAGCCCGTGGAGGGGTGGTTGAACAGGAGCTCGTGGAGAGGGCTGGTTGAACAGTAGCCGGTGGAGTAGCGCGCGGTGGAGGCTGGATGAACAGGAGCCCGTGGATGAACAGTCGCAGGTGGAGGCTGGAGGAGGTCGACGGTGGATAAACAGTAGCTCATGGAGGCTGGAGGGGGCCGATTGTGTAGATGAACATTATCCCGTGGCTCTAAATGAATCAATAAGTCCAGACTATTGTTCCGCGTAGCCTCCGTTTCCGGCCGTGGAGGGGTAGTTTAGCGGCGGGTACACGCCCACCGGTGCACATGGTGTTTGGCGATTTGCCTCCCTCAGCGAGATGGACTTGGATGACGAGGAAGTGCTCGACGCGCTTGAGGGAGTCTTGGATTAGGGGGTCTCCGGACAGACGGACTATCTCCATTGGCCGGACTGTTAGACTATGAAGATACAAGATTGAGGACTTTGTCTCGTGTCCGGATGGGACTCTACTTGGCGTGGAAGGCAAGCTAGGCAATACGGATATGGATATTTCCTCCTTTGTAACCGACCTTGTGTAACCCTAACCCTCTCTGGTGTCTATATAAACCGAAGGGTTTTAGTCCGTAGGACAACAACCATAACATACAATCATACCATAGGCTAGCTTCTAGGGTTTAGCCTCTCTGATCTCGTGGTAGATCTACTCTTGTACTACCCATATCATCAATATCAATCAAGCAGGACATAGGGTTTTACCTCCATCAAGAGGGCCCGAACCTGGGTAAAACATCGTGTCCCCTGCCTCCTGTTACCATCCGGCCTAGACGCACAGTTCGGGACCCCCTACCCGAGATCCGCCGGTTTTTACACCGACATTGGTGCTTTCATTGAGAGTTCCTCTATGACGTCGCCATTAGGCTTAATGGCTCCTACTATCATCGATAGCGATGCGGTCCAGGGTGAGACTTTTCTCCTGGGACAGATCTTCGTATTCGGCAGCTTTGCACTGCGGGCTAATTCGCTTGGCCATCTGGAGCAGATTGAAAGCTACGCCCCTGGCCATCACGTCTGATTTGGAAGTTTGAACAACACGGCCGACATCCGCGGAGACTTGATCTTCGACGGATTCAAGCCACAGCTGGGCGCGTCGCACTGTCGCGATGGGTATGACCTAGATCTGCCGCCGAACAGTACCCCAGAGGCTGCGCCCGCATCAGCTCCGACCCTTAGCTCGGAGCCAATTGCGCCAGTCGAGCACGGGTGGTTAGACACCGCCTCATGGGCTGCAGTCTCAACGGCGATCGAGCCAAACACCAGCCTAACCCTCTGCACAGCCCGTGACTCCAAGGTGCCGGACTCTTTTCCGAACTCTGAACCATCCACGCCCCTACCAATCGAATCCGATTGGGCGCCGATCATGGAATTCACTGCCGCGGATATCTTTCAGCACTCGCCCTTCGGCAACATTCTGAATTCACTAAGGTCTCTCTCTTTGTCAGGAGAGCCCTGGCCGGATTATGGCCAACATGATTGGGATGCGGACGACTGAGAAATTCGACGCCCACCCACCACCCACTTCGTAGCCACTATCGATGATTTAAACGACATGCTTGACTTCGACTCCGAAGACATTGACGGTATGGACGACGATGTAGGAGACGAACATGAACCAGCACCTATAGGGCACTGGAAAGCCACCTCGTCATATGACATATACATGGTGGATACACCCAAAGAAGGCAATGGCGACGGGATAGCGGAGGATGACCCCTCCAAGAAGCAACCCAAACGCAGACGTCAGCGGCGCCACTCTAAGTCCCGCCAAAGCAAAAGTGGTGATACCGGCATAGGAGATAATCACACCCCGGATAGTGCCGAAGAAAAAAAAAACCTCCAGCAAGATTTAGAGCAGGAGGACGGAGGAGCCAGCTCTCGTGAGAGAGCGGCAGACGGAGAGGAGGAGGATGACAATCACATGCCCCCCTCCGAAGATGAGGCAAGCGTCGGTGACGATGAATTCTCCGTACCAGAGGATCCCGTCGAACAAGAGCGCTTCAAGCGCTGGCTTATGGCCACGGCAAATAGCCTGAAGAAAAAGCAGCAGCAGCTTCAAGCTGATCAAGATCTGCTAGCTGACAAATGGACTAAAGTCCTCGCGGCCGAGGAATATAAACTCGAGCGCCCCTCCAAGAGTTACCCAAGGCGCGGGTTACTACCCCGACTGGAGGAAGAAGCGTATGATATGGCTGATCGGCCACCTCGTGGCCGCGATAGAGAGGCATTCCAGCCAAAAGCTCAGCCTCCACCCAACGCCATTCAAATAAAAAGGCATGGGGAGATACGCCAGACCGGCGAGACATATTGGAGGACAAGGCAAAGCATTCAAGATCGATCTACAGATCACGAGGGCGCACCACTCTGCAAGACGACAAACGTCACACCGGATACAGTAAAAGCAAATCCGGCCGGGCCGAACACAGCGGGCAAGACCCATTCGAGCTGCGTCGCGATATAGCCCAATACAGAGGCGCCGCACACCCCTTATGCTTCACAGACGAAGTAATGGAACATCAATTCCCAGAAGGTTTCAAACCTGTAAATATTGAATTATACGACGTCACAACAGATCCCGCAGTATGGATTGAGGACTTCCTCCTCCACATCCACATGGCCCGTGGTGATGACTTACACGCCATCAAATACCTCCCACTAAATCTCAAAGGACCAGCGCGGCATTGCCTTAACAGCTTGCCAGCGGACTCCATTAGATGTTGGGAAGATTTGTAAGCCGCATTCCTCGACAACTTTCAGGGCACTTATGTGCGACCACCAGACGCCGATGATTTGAGCCACATAATTCAGCAGCCAGAAGAGTCGGCCAGGCAATTCTGGACTCGGTTCCTTACAAAGAAAAATCAAATCGTCGACTATCCGGATGCGGAAGCCTTAGCGGCTTTGAAGCACAACATCCGAGACGAGTGGCTAGCCCGGCACCTTGGTCAGGAAAAGCCGAAATCTATGGCAGCTCTCACGACGCTCATGACCCGCTTTTGTGCGGGAGAAGACAGCTGGCTGGCTCGCAGTAATAACATATCAAAGAACCATGGTACCTCAGATACCAAGGACGGCAATAGCAGGTCACGTCGCAACAAGCATAAGCGCCTCATTAACAGCGAAAATACTGAGGATACGGCAGTCAATGCCGGATTCAAAGGCTCTAAACCCGGTCAGCGGAAAAAGCCATTCAAACAAAGTACGCCGGGTCCATCCAGCTTGGACCATATACTCGATCGCTCGTGTCAAATACACGGCACCCCAGACAAGCCAGCCAATCACACCAACAGGGATTGTTGGGTGTTCAAGTAGGCCGGCAAGTTAATTGCCGAAAACAAGGACAAGGGGCGGCATAGCGATGACGAGGAGGAGCCCCGGCAGCCGCACACTGGAGGACAGAAGAGGTTTCCCCCGCAAGTACGGATGGTGAACTTGATATACGCAACCCACATCCCAAAGAGGGAGCGGAAGCGTGCGCTCAGGGACATATATGCGTTGGAGCCAGTCGCCCCAAAGTTCAACCCTTGGTCCTCCTGTCTGATCACCTTCGATCACAGGGACCACCCCACTAGTATCCGTCATGGCGGATTCGCCGCACTGGTCCTAGACCCAATCATCGACGGATTTCACCTCACTCGATTCCTTATGGATGGCGGCAGCAGCCTGAACCTGCTTTATTAGGACACAGTGCGCAAAATGGGTATAGACCCCTCAAGGATCAAACCCACAAAAACGACCTTTAAGGGTGTCATTCCAGGTGTAGAGGTCCATTGCACAGGCTCAGTTACACTGGAAGTGGTCTTCGGATCCCCGGATAATTTCCGAAGCGAAGAGTTAATCTTCGATATAGTCCCGTTCCGCAGTGGTTATCACGCGCTGCTCGGGCGAACCGCATTCGCTAGATTCAATGCGGTACCGCATTATGCATACCTCAAGCTCAAGATGCCAGGACCTCGCGGAGTTATTACAGTCAATGGAAACACAGAGTGCTCTCTCTGAACAGAGGAGCACACCGCGGCCCCCGCAGCAGAAGCGCAAAGCAGCCTCTCAAGGAAATCAACCAGTTCGGCGCTTCAAAGCCCGGACACCTTCAAGCGCGCTTGGGGCAATCAGCAAATAGATCGCCTGGCGCGATCTGAGCTCGCGTAGCAATACGTCGGCCACCCCAATCCCAACCCAACGGTGATATTCGTGCCGCGAATACATAATTAAGCATTAAAAATACCATGGGCACAGGTGGGGAGGGGGGCACAACTGCGGCACGCCCCAAAACGTGGCCTAAACCGCACTAGGGGCTTCCCGTTTGGTTATTTTTCTTTTGCTTTCAGGACCTTAATCTCTGGAAACACTGTCCGGCAGCACTATTGCCGAACACATGATGCAGCAACCAAGGAGGCAGACATCTATGTTATACCACGGAATTCCCAGGTTGATTACAGTAACGAGTGAAATATTCAATTTAATATCATTCCTCAGCTTGCCCTTGGAAGGGACATAGTCCTACTCTTTGCTTATCGCACTATCTGTATCACTCAGCTTTAACACAATTTTTTAATAAACAATGCATGACATTACGACTATTATTGCATTTTTGTTATATATATATACATGTGTGTTCATTAATGACACCTTGCAACCGTACACTCTGGTACGGCCAATACACCAGGGGCTTACGTACCCCACAATGCGGTGTGAAAAGTCCGAACACTTGCACAAGTGCGGCACCCCGAACTTATAGCATTATATACATCAGCTCCGAATCATGTCTTTGGTCAAATGTTGGGTTTGCCCGGCTCCTATGTTTTGGTACCTGACGCTCCGCTCTATCGGCTAAGGTAGCCCTAGGAGAACTACTGTGATTGTGCCCCGGTTATGCCTGGCTTAGCACCTCAGTAGAGAAAGCTAAAACTGAATGTCATGATAAGGCGAGAGACTGGTCGCTGTTCGGCGAGGTTTTTCGAGTCCCTAAAGACTTATGCCACTTAGAGCGAGGGGCCGGCCCTGTTCGGCTTATAGGCGTGTATCGTGCCTCGAATTTGGCCTTCCAAATATCAGGGGCTTCGCCGAAATTTAAAATTATTGAATTCTATGGCTAAGTGAGAGTGATAAAGCATTATTAGTCTGGTTGCCTTGTTCGTTGTGCTGAGCACCTCCCTCGAAGGACCCAAATATGGGAACAAGAGTGCTCAGGTTTATCCCGAACACCCCAGCACTCGTGGCATGGGGGCAGAAGCCAAGGACTAGCCATCTCTCAGATTGGATAAACGGCCAAACAGAAGGTAATATTTTAAATTCAAACAAGCGTTGCATAGTGCATATGAAACAAGTTTTCATAAATACAGGATAAAACAAGCAAGTCTCATTCAAATATTACATCTTTTGAACACTCATCCGCGATAAGACGGGCACCCGGCAGAACAACCTCGTAGTACATCTCGGGGTGGCGGTGCTCCTTGCCCTCCGGTGGCCCCTCCTTGATCAGCTTCACAGCGTCTAGCTTGACCCACTGCAATTTCACATGGGCGAAAGCCCGGCGTGCACCTTCAATGCAGACAGATCGCTTGACGACCTCCAGCCGTGGGCAGGCATCCACAAGCCGCCTCACCAGGCCAAAGAAGCTATTCGGAAGGGCGTCGCCAGACCACAGCCAGACTATAAAGCTCTTCATGGCCTGATCGGCCGCCTTATGTAGCTCGACCATCTGCCTCAGCTGATCGCTCATTTGCACCGGATGTTCGGCCTCAGCATACTGAGACCAGAACAGCTTCTCCATCGAGCTTCCGTCCTTGGCCTGGTAAAATTGTGCGGCATCGGACACACTGCAGGGCAAATCTACGAATGCTCCTGAAGAACTCCGGATCCGGGTAAGTAATCGGTAATTTACTTTTACATGCTTGCTTTGCATATAGAAAGCCTTACCTGCCGCTATCTTCTTCATCGCGTCGATCTCTTGGAGGGCCTTTTGGGCTTCGGCCATGGCACTTTTTACACTCTCGAGGACCGCGGCAAGCTCAGACTCCCGCGTCTTGGAGTCAAGCTCCAACGCCTCGTGCTTCGCCACAAGAGCCTGGAGCTCTTGCTGCACCTCGCCCACCTGAGCCTCATGCTTCTCTCGCTCGGTGCGCTCCTTGGCCGCTGTATCTTCGGCCTTGGTTAGCGCTTGCTTCAGGGTCGCCACCTCGGTCGTGGCCCCTGGCAAACATATGATGATCCTGTCATTTTGCAATCACGTCCTCTTTTATATATACATAAGACAGAGTATTACTTACCCTTTTTATCCTTGAGCTGCCTCTTGGCAAGACCGAGCTCTTTCCTGGACCCCTCAAGGTCCTGCTTCAATACGGCGACCTCCGCATTTAGTGCGGCGGACGCCAGCAGCGAAGCCTGCACATGCATATTGACATACTTATATTAGACTCCTGCGATATTATTTGATCCTCTGTTCGGCTTTTCTTTGTGAACACCGAACAAAGCATCAGGGGCTACTATCTATGTGGTAATATTTCTACTACATTTTAAAACACTTACCTTGAAGCCTGTTAGAAGGCTGGCACAGGCTTCAGTCAATCCGCTCTTGGCGGACTGAACCTTCTGGATCACCGCACTCATGATAGTGCAGTGCTCCTCGTCGATGGAAGCGCTGCGAAGCGCTTCCAGCAGATTGTCCGGCGCCTCTGGATGGACAGAGGTCACCGGCACAGGCGTCTTGCCCCTCTTAGAAGGAGGCCGCCTGCCCGAGCCTGGAACTGCTGGAGGTTCCGGCGCGGTGTTCGGCTGAGGGCCGAACTCGGAGCTCTCAGGGGCCCCGTCCCCTCGGCTCCCGGAGTCCGGAAGGTCACCTTGTGGCGCCTTCGGGACTGTCTCCCCTCGATCCGGTGCTTCCTGAGATAACACCTCGGCGTCATCGGCAGGATGAGGGGAGGTGGCGGTCGGGACTGGATCGCTATCCATGTCCGACAAGCCCAAGGAGCCGTCCGATGATACATCGATACTGGCTCATGGCGGCCTGCATAATTGCGTTCGGCGTTAGGGAAAACAGTGCGACAAAGGAATCCTATGAGTTACTATGGTATCCGAATACTTACGATCTCCCCAGGGGCTTGACCCTGGGCAACCACTCGTCCTCGCCTTCGTCGGCGGCGGTGGAACCGTCTGGAAGGAGAGTCCTTCCCTTCTTGGACCCTCCGGCCTCCCCGGTTGGGGCGGCCTTCCTTTTCTTGTCTCCCCTAGTCGGTGGGGGAGCATCCTCTTCTTCTTCTTCCTCGTCTTTGGGGGAAGAATGCGTCGTAGAGTCATCGTACGGTGAGTTCGACGACGTCTGGCGTCGGGAACTCTTTCAGGTTCCCTTGGTCTTCTTGGTCTTTTCCGGCACCGTGTAAGGGGCCGGAGTCAAGATCTTCGCTAGAAGAGCGTCTGCGGGGCCTTCGGGCAAAGGAGCCGGATAGTCGATCTGTCCGGCCATCTTCTGCCAGTCCTCTCAAAGGTACGGGAGTTTAGATCCCGCATATAGTCAATCTATATAAAACAATAAGTATCCTGTGAAAGGTAAAGCAGCTTACCGCACTGGCTTGGCGCTTCGCGCTGAATCCGCGATCCTCAGTAATAGGGGGGGGGGGGCCTCGGCACTTTTGAATAGCACCCTCCAGGCGTCTTCATGAGTCATATCGAAGAGCCTGTTCAGAGTTCGGTGCTGCGCCGGATTGAACTCCCACAAGTTGAACTCCCGTTGTTGGCACGGGAGTATCCGGCGGATGAGCATAACTTGGACTATGTTGAAAAGCTTGAGCTTCTTGTCCACCATGTTTTGAATACATGTTTGGAGTCCGGTCAGCTCTTTCGAACTACCCCAGGACAGGCCCTTCTCTTTCTAGGAGGTGAGCCGCGTGAGGATGCCAGATCGGAACTCGGCGGCCGCTGCCCATGCAGGGTCGCGCGGCTCGGTGATATAGAACCACCCCGATTGCCACCCCTTTATGGTTTCCACAAAGGAGCCCTCGAGCCATGTTACGTTGGGCATCTTGCCCACCATGGCACCTCCGCACTCCGCCTGGCGGCCGCCCACCACCTTCGGCTTACATTGAAGGTCTTCAGCCATAAGCCGAAGTGGGGCTTGATGCGGAGGAAGGCCTCGCACATGACGATAAATGCCGAGATGTTGAGTATGAAGTTCGGTGCCAGATCGTGGAAATCCAGGCCGTAATAAAACATGAGCCCCCGGACGAAGGTATGGAGAGGGAATCCCAGTCCGCGGAGCAAATGGGTAAGGAATACTACCCTCTCATGGGGCCTAGGGGTGGGGATGAGCTGCCCCACATCTGGGAGCCAGTGCGCGATGTCGTCGGGCAGGTATCCGACTCTCCTCAGTTTCTTGATGTCTCCGTACGTGACGGAGGAGACCATCCACCTGCCTCCAGCTCCAGACATGATTGGAGAAGGTCGAGTTGGGAAGTGCAGACTTGGGCGCTAGAGCTCGAGTGTGCGAAAACGGATGGGTAAGGGAGGAAGAAGGCGTGGATATAAAGGTGAATCCTTATCCCTTTATATGGGCGGACAAAACTAGACGTCCCCACTTGCCTGGTAAAACTCGCTTATCCCCCAAGCGCCGCAATTGATGCCGTGGTTGGGTTACCCACGCCCGTATTGATGAGAATCCCGTAATAAGGGGACACGATATCTGCTTTGACAAGACGTTTCGAAAAACTGCCTCGCGATATGTGCGGGGCTGGTTAAAAGAAACGGTTCGAATAATCACCGGGCCATGACGTAACGTCATGCTGCCAAAACAAGACACCAAATTAGATCTGCGAAAATATTATTCTCTCTACGGTGGAATGTGGAACTTATTTTGCAGGGTCGGACACTATCCTCATTCTTCTGTGATGTATTCGAAGAAGGAACCTGCCTTGCAATGTCGAAGACTATACTGCGCGCCGGACTCATCGTCATTGAAGCCTGGTTCAGGGGCTACTGAGGGAGTCCTGGATTAGGGGGTCTCCGGACAGCCGGACTATCTCCATTGGCCGGACTGTTAGACTATGAAGATACAAGATTGAAGACTTCGTCTCGTGTCCGGATGGGACTCTACTTGGCGTGGAAGGCAAGCTAGGCAATACGGATATGGATATTTCCTCCTTTGTAACCGACCTTGTGTAACCCTAACCCTCTCTGGTGTCTATATAAACCGAAGGGTTTTAGTCCGTAGGACAACAACCATTACATACAATCTTACCATAGGCTAGCTTCTAGGGTTTAGCCTCTCTGATCTCGTGGTAGATCTACTCTTGTACTACCCATATCATCAATATCAATCAAGCAGGACGTAGGGTTTTACCTCCATCAAGAGGGCCCGAACCTGGGTAAAACATCGTGTCCTCTGCCTCCTGTTACCATCTGGCCTAGACGCACAGTTCGGGACCCCCTACCCGAGATCCGTCGGTTTTGACACCGACAGCGTTGCTGGAGGAGGAAGCCGAGGCCGACGTCCAGGAGGAAGAGCATCTCATGGTGCTCGCCGCCCTCGCCCAGGTACTGGCGAGCAATGAAAAGCCGCGGCGAGGTGGCTCGGTGCCGGCTGGGTGAACGCAAAGAACCGACATCGTCTCGAAGGCTACTGCATGCTCTACTCCGACTACTTCGCCGACGCTCCACTGCATGGTGACAAAACATTTCGGCGCCGTTATCGGATGAGCCGAAAGATTTTCCTCAGGATTGTGAATTCCATCCGGGAGTTCGACAGCTACTTCAAATGCAAGAAAGATTGCACCGGCAAACTTGGATTCACCTCGATCCAGAAGTGCATGACAGCGACAAGGATGCTTGCATACGGAGCTCCCGGTGATTCACTCGACAACTATGGGCGCATGGCCGAGTCCACCAGCATTGAGTGTCTCTACAAGTTATGTCGGTCAGTGGTGGCAGTGTTTGGACCGCAATACTTGCGGACCCCCAATGCGGAAGACACTGCTTGGATCCTAGCACAGAACGTAGCAAGAGGATTTCCTGGGATGCTTGGAAGCATCGACTGCATGCATTGGAAATGGAAGAACTGCCCATTTTCTTGGCAGGGGATGTACAAAGGCGCCAAAGGCGATTGCAGTGTGGTACTTTAGGCGGTGGCTACACAGGACCTCTAGATTTGGAACTCCTTCTTTGGTATGCCAGGAACTCACAATGACTGCTGCAGTGCTCCCCTGTCTTTGCCAAGCTTGTTGAAGGTCATTCTCCTCCGGTGAACTTCGAGGACAATGGGCGGCACATAACAAGGGGTACTACGTAGCTGATGGCATCTATTCGAGATGGTCTGCATTTGTGAAGACTATATCAAACGCTGTGCCAGGAGGCAAGAAGTCCCACTCTGCCAAGGTGCAGGAGGCTTGCAGGAAGGATGTCGAGCGGACTTTTGGTGTGCTCCAATCTCAATTTGCTGTTGTCCGCTATCCTGCTCAGACCTGGTCGAAAGATCAAATGTGGGAGATCATGACTTGCTGTGTCATCTTGCACAACATGATCACCGAGAGCGAGCAGGAAGAGCCAGTGTTAGACACTGAACCATACTATAGGCAGGGTCCTCTAGCCGAAGTTGATCACCAGCTACCGGCAACCTAGACTTCCAACCTCAGTATGTGTCAGGAGATCCCGGACCCACAGGTGCATCATCAACTACAGCAGGATCTGGTGGAGCACCTTTGGAGGCTCATGGGCGACGCCGGGCTCGACGTGTGATGAAATATGAGTTTTTATTTGTTGAACAATATAATTTGTATTGAACTATTTGTTGTTGCATTATTTTGTTGAACTATTTGATTTTCTATGATGAACTATGTAATAAAAAATATTTACGTTCATAATTGAACCCCGAGCCACGACGAACCACGCCGAATATGGGCCGATTATCGCCCGTATGGGGCCTTTTATTCGCCAAAAGTGGTCCAATCTCGGCGCCTGGGGGCGACCTGGGGGTGACGACTGGACGCCCAATCGCCCCCAGCGCCGATTCTATCGCCGGCTCGCCCCCAGGGGGCGATTCTATTATATTGTTGCTATCGAGGATAACAAGATGGGGTTTATATCATATTGCATGAGTTTATCCCTCTACATCATGTCATCTTACTTAAAGTGTTACTTTGTTCTTTTGAACTTAATACTCTAGATGCATGCTGGATAGCGGTCGATGTGTGGAGTAATAGTAGTAGATGCAGGCAGGAGTCGGTCTACTTGTCTCGGACGTGATGCCTATATACATGATCATACCTATATATTCTCATAACTATGCTCAATTCTGTCAATTTCTCAAAAGTAATTTGTTCACCCACCATAATACTTATGCTCTCGAGAGAAGCCACTAGTGAAACCTATGCCCCCAGGTCTATTTTCCATCGTATTAATCTCCTGTTAACAAGCTATTTCTGGTGCCGTTTTTATTTCGCTTTGTTTACTTTGCATCTTTATCATAAAAATACCAAAAATATTATCTTATCATATCTATCAGATCTCACTTTCGTAAGTGACCGTGAAGGGATTGACAACCCCTTTTATTACGTTGGTTGCGAGGATTTTATTTGTTTGTGTAGGTGCGAGGGACTCGTGCGTGGCCTCCTACTAGATTGATACTTTGGTTCTCAAAAACTGAGGGAAATACTTACGCTACTTTGCTGCATCACCCTTTGAGGGAGTCCTGGATTAGGGGGTGTTCGGGTAGCCGGACTATACCTTCAGCCGGACTCCTGGACTATGAAGATACAAGATTGAAGACTTCGTCCCGTGTCCGGATGGGACTTTCCTTGGCGTGGAAGGCAAGCTTGGCGATGCGGATATTCAAGATCTCCTACCATTGTAACCGACTTTATGTAACCCTAACCCTATCTGGTGTCTATATAAATCGGAGGGTTGTAGTCCGTAGGCAATCAACTCCATACACAACAATCATACCATAGGCTAGCTTCTAGGGTTTAGCCTCCTTGATCTCGTGGTAGATCTACTCTTGTACTACCCATATCATCAATATTAATCAAGCAGGAGTAGGGTATTACCTCCATCGAGAGGGCCCAAACCTGGGTAAAAGACATCTTGTCCCTTGTCTCCTGTTACCATCCGGCCTTGACGCACAGTTCGGGACCCCCTACCCGAGATCCGCCAGTTTTGACACCGACATTGGTGCTTTCATTGAGAGTTCCTCTGTGTCGTCGCCTTTAGGCCCGATGGCTCCTTTGATCATCAACGACGATACAGTCCAGGGTGAAACTTTTCTCCCCGGACAGATCTTCGTCTTCGGCGGCTTCGCTCTGCGGGCCAATTCACTCGGCCACCTGGAGCAGACCGAAAGCTACGCCCCTGGCCATCAGGTCAGGTTTGGAAGCCTAAACTACACGACTGACATCCACGGGGACTTGATCTTCGACGGATTCGAGCCACAGCCAAGCGCGCCACACTGTCTCGATGGGCATGATATAGCTCTGCCGCCGAACAACGCCTTGGAGGACGCATGCGCATCGGTTTCGACCATTGATTCGGAGCATACTGCGCCGATCGAGGATCAGTGGTTAGACGCTGCCTCAGGGGCTGCGATCTTAGAGGCGATTGAGCCGAACTCCAGCCCCGCACTCCGCATGGCCCGTGACTCCGAGGATCCGGACTCCTCCCCGGACTCCGAACCCCCCGCGCCCCTGCCAATCGAATCCGATTGGGCGCCGATAATGGAGTTCACCACCGCAGACATCTTTTAGCATTCGCCTTGTGGTGATATCCTGAACTCTCTCAAGTCTCTCTCCTTATCAGGAGAGCCCTGGCCGAACTACGGTCAGTGAGGATGGGATACGGACGATGAAGAAATTCAAAGCCCACCCACCACCCACTTGGTAGCCACTGTCGACAATTTAAACGACGTGCTCAACTTCGACTCCGGAGACATCGACAGCATGGATGACGATGCAGGAGATACCGACGAACCAACGCCCATAGGGCATTGGACATCCACCTCATCTCACGATGTGTACATGGTGGATACCCCTAAAGGAAGCGACAACGAGGAAAAAGGAGATGGGACGGGAGATCGACCCCCCGAAAAGCAATCAAAGCGTCAGCATAAACGCCGACCCAAGCCCCGCCTCGACAAAAACCCAGCCATAGAGCAGGACGAGCCGGCAGACGACAAGCAGGCCTTAGAGCAACCGTCCGAATAGAGCAACACGGATAGAGAAACCAAACATCCCTCCCCCGGCGAAAACGGCATTCCGGACGACCTCACGCCGAATAAACCTATGGAGCAGAAGAATCTCCACGAAAGGCTCGTTGCAACTGCACGCAGCCTAAAGAAGCAGAAGCGGAAGCTAAAAACAGCGGAAGACGCACTCCGGATTAGATGGAGCAAAGTAATCAATACCACAGATAAGTACGGCGACAGTCGCCGCACTAAAAGCTATCCGAAAAGAAAGCTACTGCCTGAATTCGATGAAGAGGCCCTAGAGCCCTCGCATTCAAAAAATGAAAAAGCCACACGGTCGGATAGACGACCCCATAAAGCGGCAAGCGGCGCCGCACCTAAATCGGCATGCGACCCACTTAAGGATTCGCATCATGGCCCAGTCAGGTCCATTTATGGGCCAAGAAAGCAAGCTCTCGTAAGCAACACTATGAAGCCATCATCAGAATCCGGCACACCCAAATACATGGGCGCCGCACACCCCCTATGTTTCACCATGAGGTCCTGGACTATGAATTCCCAGAGGGATTCAAACCCGTAAACATAGAGGCATATGATGGAACAACAGACCCTGGAGTCTGGATCGAGGATTATATCCTCCACATACACATGGCTAGAGGAGATGATCTCCACACCATAAAATATCTACCCCTTAAGCTTAAAGGGCCAGCCCTGCATTGGCTTAAAAGCCTTCCCGAAAACACAATTGGAAGCTGGGAAGAGCTCGAGGATGCTTTCCGAGCAAACTTTCAAGGGACCTATGTCCGCCCTCCGGATGCAGGCGATCTTAGTCACATAACTCAACAACCCGGAGAATCAGCTCGGCAGTTCTGGAATAGATTCCTCACTAAAAAGGATCGGATAGTCGATTGTCCGGACGCAGAAGCCTTAGCAGATTTCAGGCATAACGTCCGAGACGAATGGCTCGCCAGACACCTCGGCCAAGAAAAGCCAAGAACAATGGCCGCACTAACAAGCCTCATGACCCGCTTTTGTGCAGGGAGGATAGCTGGTTGGCAAGGTGCAGCCCCAGCGACCCAAGTACATCCGAAACTAGGGATGGAAACGGAAAACCGCGAAGCAACAAGGACCGTCGCTGGACTAAGGACAAAAGTCCGAAGAGCACGGCAGTAAATGCCGGATTCAAAGGCTCACGAAAAAATTAGGAAAAGTCACCCCCTCAGGATAACAGGGACGATCCATCCAACCTAAATAAAATCCTGGACCGGATATGTCAGATACACAGTACTCCCGGGAAGCCTGCTAACCATACCCACAGAGACTGTTGGGTTTTCAAACAATCTGGCAGACTTAATGCCGAACACAAGGGGCTCGACACACCAAGCGAAGACGAGGACGAACCCCAAAAGCAGAGCACCAGGAAACAAAAGAACTTCCCACAAGAAGCAAAAACAGTGAACTCACTTCACATAACAAAACATGCGGTGCCCGTAAAGGTACGCACCACACAGCCCATCCCCAAAGGGTCCTGCCACTGGTTGTCAAAACCGATCATCTTCGATCAGCTAGATTATTCTAGGAATATCAAGAATGTAGTCTGGACTGCCTTGATACTCGATCCAATAATTGGCTGACTCCAGTTTTTAAATGTCCTTATGGACGGCGGCAGCGGACTAAACCTGATATATCAGGATACAATCCAGCACATGGAGATAAACCCAGCAAGAATCCGCCGCATCAAAACCTCCTTTCAAGGGGTAACACCTGGTCCGGACACCCATTTTATGGGTTTTCCCCGGCTCGAAGTTATATTCGGCTCTGCCGATAACTTCCGCTGTGAAAAGCTGACCTTCCATATCGTCCCGTTCTCAAGTCGCTATCAAGCACTACTGGGACGCGAAGCTTTCGCCCGCTTTAACGCAATACCGCATTATGCATCTCTCATGCTTAAGATGCCCGGTCCACGAGGCATCATCTCTTTGAAGGGGAAGCACTAAAGTGCGCCTCCCCAAGCGGGGGACTGTGCGGCCGCTTTGACAGCCCCACAGTAAAATGGCCTCACCGGCCAAAAAACTTCGAAATAGGTCATTAACGACCACGAACGCGGATAAACGAGTTCGGTACAAAATCATCATTGATACAGGCTTAGTGGCCATATACCCCCGCACTAGGGGCTCCATGCATATACAATAAGAGACAATAAAGCTCAATTTTATATATTTTACTTTACACTTTGTTTATTTTAAACTTTTGTTCGGCACGACCCGTTTTCAACTCAGTTCCTCTCTTTTACATATGAACGTCGTGCGGCGCCCGTCCAGGATACGGAACAACGGAGACACAGGCGCAGACGTGCAGTAGGGACCCGTCCTAAAGGATTCTTTTTAGATTAAGACCCTACGTAAACCTTTTTTACTGTCTCTTGTTGCTACACATCCCCTTGTTTTTTCTGATATAACTAAGGAGGAGGCTGGCGTCTTGGCATGTGGCCACGTCCGAAATTTTTGCACGTACCTGGACACTAGGGGCTTTTTTAATAAAGAGTGTTGTTTCGCCCGCACTCATAAAGACCGAACACCTTAGGGAGTGTTCGGCGTCGCGAGCTTTGGCATTATATGCATCAGCTCCAAATCATGACTTTGGTCAAATGTTGGGTTGCCCGGCTCCTGAGTTCGGCTACCTTACGTTCCGCTCTATCGGCTAAGGTAGCACCAGGAGAACTACTGCGATTGTGCCCCCGGTTCGGCCGGGCGAGCACCTCAGTAGAGAAAGCCGAAAACTGACTGTCATGATGTAGCATGAGACTGGTCAACAACTCGATGACCTATCGGAATCTATCAGATTCCTCCACTCTAACGAAGGGCCGCTTCCCGGTCAGGCACATACGCGCCCCGAATTCGAACGAGCGTAGTTGCCACCAAGGAGCTACCTAAAGAGGCTCATTGTCAAACTCCTATGGCTAAGTGAAAGTGTTAAAGCATTATAGTCCGGTTGCCTGGCCCGCTGCGCTATCACCTCCTTTGTAGGACCAAGACATTGGGTTAAGTGTGAAAATGCGTCTTCTGCGAGCACCCCCGCACTATGTGCGTGGGGGCTGAAGCCAACGACTGCCATCTTTCAGATTCTATATATATATATATATCTTAAAACGGCCGCACAGGAGGTGTTCCCAATACTTGGAGGCACAAGTATAAAAAAAGGCCACTACAGTTTATCAAAATATTACTTTATAATTACATATGCTATCATAACATAGCATCTTTCGGACACTGCATCTCTATTACACGAGCGCCTTCAAGAACTTCCTGAAAATAGTGCTCGGAGGATACTCGGCTTTTGTCCGAATCTCGGGACGCAACAACGATGGTCTCCATCTCTCCCTAGTATGTCTTAACATGGGCAAGAGCCATCCTAGCACCCTCTATGCATGCTGACCTCTTCATTGCATTTATACGCGGCACCGTGTCAAGGAATTGCTGCACCAAGCTGAAATAACTCTTCGGCTCCGATCTCCCCGGCCACAGGTGACCCATGACGTACTTCATGGCGAGTCCAGACAACCTATTCAGTTCGGCCCATTGAGCCAAACGATCATCCACTGCTAGTGGACGCTCTGGATTGTGAAACTGCGACCAGAAAAGCTTTTCCACTTCGCGATCTTTCTGATCTCGAAAGTGTTTGGTCGCATCAGCAGCACTCGCTGCCAAGTCTAGATAGGTATCCTCCACACTCCACATCCGGTCCCACGGAGCAAGCTTCGGATCACAAAATTTCCTTCACAGCAGAAAGGGCTTTCCAGCCGCAATCTGTTCGGCCTAACGCAGCTCCTCCTTCCCAGCTCTCATCGCAGAGCGAGCGTCCTTGGCATCGGCAACGGCCTTCTCTAAGTCCGTCTGTCTCGCCCGGTCTTCTTTCTCAAGAAGTTTGCAACGGTCTGCAGCGCTCTTTAACTTCTTGGCCATCTCGGCCATCTCTTCTTTGCTTCGGCAGTGAGCAGCCTGTTCGGCTCTCAGCTCTTCAAGGGCCTTCTCGGCAGCCCCATCGCTTTTTCTGGCTTGCTGCTTTGCTCGGGCAAGTTCTGCCCTAAGATTCTCCACGGCGGCCGTACCATCTGCGTCAAGCACACACATTGTAAGACACTGGCATGAAGCTCCTCTTACCTGATGCCACCCGAAGAATTACATACCTTGAGCCTCGTCAAGCCGCTTGTTGACAAGCGCGATGTCGGCATCTGCCACGTCCAGTTGCCACTTTAGTTCGGCTACATCATCAGTTCGGCTAGATTCCGGACACCTCGCCACCTACATTCAAAGGCGACATCTTAGACCTGGGATTATGATCCTCTGCGTGCCGTCATTTCTTGACAATGCGCAGAGTCTCAGGGGCTACTATCTACATAGGGCGCATCTTACTTATGCGCAACTGACAAAAGTGTACACTATCTAACGTACCTCAAAACCCGTCAGTAAACTTTTGACGGCCTCATGCAATCCGCTTTCTGCAGATGAAATCCTTTCAATCACCATGCCCATCAACGCACGGTGCTCCTCTGAGATAGAAGCTCGCCCCAGCAGAATCTTTAGCTCCTCCGGCCGAGCACCAGATGGTGCCGGACTTGTCCTATGGCCTCTTTCGAAGGCCACACGTAGAGAGCCTTGGGGGGCCACATAGCTATCTTCCGCCCCTGCCGGATTCATAGAAACCCTCCGCGACGACACGTCAGGGTCGCCCGCCTCGCTAGGCGGTACGGCAGGGGGAGGCGTCCCGCTCTCCATCATCTCCAGAAGAAGATCCCCCGAAGACGAGCTCTACTGAGAAGAGCTGAGGTCCGAGCTACAATGTAAAATTTCGGTTAATCTTCTCAGATATAAATCAAGGATTTCTTTCATCCCTCAAAAGGAAAACCTCTCTCTACTTACGGCTCGCTGGAGGGCTGATCCCTTTGAGGGCGTAGTTCGGCCAATGAACTCCCCGGCGTCGGACCCTCTGACGAGGATTTTCTCCCCCGCTTCAGGGCCATGGTCTCCGGGTCGTCAGAGGCAGCCCTCTTCTTCCCCTTGGGAGAGGAATTGTCGGTTCCTCCCTTCAGAGCAGCCTCCTTCGAGGAGGCCATAGTTCCCTTGTCCTCCCCCTTACTTCCCTCCAAAGGCATTATCTTCAACATCCTGACAAGCACGAGATCCGGCCTAGTTTCGGGAAGGGGAGCTGGACACCTGATCAGCTTTGCCTTCGCTATCCACTCCTATTTAAAAGGACAGCTCTTTTAGGGGCAAGTTTATGACGATTATATGGATAGTAGGTCCGGGCACAAGGTTACTTACTTCGGTATCCGGGCGATTGCAGCTTAGGCCTGCGTCCTCGGTCAAATTCGGACACATCATTTGTGATCCGAAGAACAGTTTATACATCTCCACGGGCGTTGCGCCCATAAAATGATGGAGAGCTCGTGGTCCCTCCGGATTAAACTCCCACAGACGAAGGGAGCGACGTTTGCCGGGCAGTGTTCGGCGAATCAGCATGACCTGCGTCACCTTGACCAGGTTGAGGTCTCTTTCTAAGAGATCCCTGATGCGGCCCTGCAACAAGGGCACGTCTTTGGATAACCCCCAATCTAATCCTTTGTTGACCCATGACGCTAGCCGTGATGGGGGACCCGAGCGAAAGGCAGGAGGCGCCGCCCACTTGGCGCTCCTGGGAGCGGTGATATAGAACCATTCTCGTTGCCACAAGCCGAGCTCCTCTTGAAAGGAGCCCTCGGGCCATGGAGCATCAGCATTCTTACTTATGACAGCGCCTCCGCACTCTGCGTGCCGTCCCTCAATCATCTTCGGCTCCACTCCAAAAGTCTTGAGCCATAATCCGAAGTGAGGAGTGACACGGAGGAACGCTTCACACACAATGATGAATGAGGAAATGTGGAGGATGGACGCCGGACCTAAGTCATGAAATTCCAGCCCGTAATAAAACAGCAGCCCCCTCACGAAGGGATCCATCGGGAAGCCTAACCCCCGAAGGAAGTGAGACATGAACACTACGCTCTCACCGGGCTGGGGACTGGGAATAGCCTGCCTTTGAGCAGGCAACCTATGCGAAATTTCGGCGGTCAAGAACTTAGCCTCTCTCAACTTTAGCACGTCCTCCTCCATCCATCGGCCTTGAAGGTTGGAACCGAACATTGTCGAAGGTCCGAAGCGCCTGGAACCTGGATCCTAGGGTGTTGGAACTCGAGGCGACGGGCGAACTCGTTTGAGATTGGAAAAAGGAGTAAGGCCTTGGTCTCTTTATAAGAGGTTGAATACCAGGAGCCCTCCCCGTAACCGTTTAGGACTCGCTTTTAATCGAGATAACATGCTAACAGGCATGATTGGGTTACCCATGTCCGTATTGATGAGAATCCCGTAAAAGGGGGGCACACGATCTCTGCTTTGACAAGACGTGCCAAGGAAACCGCCTCGCAAAACACGCTGAGGTGGAAAAGTGAAAACAATTCGAGTAAAGGACTTGGCTGTAGTGTGATGACGCACTGCGGAATATGTCAGCAGATTTGATTTGTGTTAATATTATTCTCTCTATGGCAATATGTGGAAGCTTATTTTGCAGAGTCGGACACTACTCTTGGTGTCTACAATCTTCTATGAAGGACTTGGAGGAGGAACCCGCCTTGCAATGCCGAAGACAATTTGCACACCGGACTCGTCGTCATTGAAGCCTGGTTCAGGGGATACTGAGGGAGTCCTGGATTAGGGGGTGTTCGGGTAGCCGGACTCCTGGACTATGAAGATATAAGATTGAAGACTTCGTCTCGTGTCCGGATGGGACTTTCCTTGGCGTGGAAGGAAAGCTTGGCAATGCGGATATTCAAGATCTCCTACCACTGTAACCGACTTTATGTAACCCTAACCCTATCCGGTGTCTATATAAACCAGAGGGTTGTAGTCCGTAGGCAATCAACTCCATACACAACAATCATACCATAGGCTAGCTTCTAGGGTTTAGCCTCCTTGATCTCGTGGTAGATCTACTCTTGTACTACCCATATCATCAATATTAATCAAGCAGGAGTAGGGTATTACCTCCATCGAGAGGGCCCGAACCTGGGTAAAAAACATCTTGTCCCTTGTCTCCTGTTACCATCCGGCCTTGATGCACAGTTCGGGACCCCCTACCCGAGATCCGCCGGTTTTGACACCGACACCCTTTCTCTTCAAGAGAAAACCAACGCAATGCTCAAGAGGTAGCAAGAAGGATTTCTGGCGCCGTTGCCGGGGAGTCTACGCAAAAGTCAACATACCAAGTACCCATCACAAACCCTTATTTCCTGCATTATATTATTTTCCATTTTCCTCTCGTTTTCCTCTCCCCCACTTCACCCTTGCCATTTTATTTGCCCTCTCTCCCCGTCCTCCTTCTCTTTCCCTATTTGCCTCTTTTTGCTCGTTTCTTGTTTGCTTGTGTGTTGGATCGCTTGCTTGTCATTATGGCTAGTCCTTTTTCTACCCCTTTGTCTCTCGAAAATGAAGTTCTTAATTTTAAGCAAAGGGAAGGAGAGAATCTAAAAGACGTTTGGTATAGAATTTGCAATGCTCAAAATAGATCTACCAGGAAGCAATCTACTTCCGTTCTTCTCCGCAATTTTTATGTAGGCGCTACTCCTTGGTACATCCTTGATACCATTACCAGACGGAATTTCTTGGGTAGCCATACTTTTGATTCTTATAATGCTATCATAGATTTGTTTGGCTCACCCCCTCTTTTGGTCAATGGAACTATGTTAACTTTGGAGCATGTAATGCAAAGACTTGAAATTATTGAAAATAAAGTTGCTACCATAGAGTTAATTGAAAATTTGGATAAAAAGATCCACAACCAAATTACACAATATGTATCTAAAGTAGGAGTCACTTTGAAAAATATTAAGGAGAAGGAACCCATAGTTAATGAAAGAATAAATCAGGATTCCACTAGAATCGATAAACTTGAGGGTATCATTACCAACTTGGGAACCGCTTTTTCTTCCGTAAAGAATACTCCAAGTCCTCCAACTAAAATTGCCAAGCTTATGTATGTTCCTAAAAATATGGGTGAATCCTCTAGCAAGGAAACTACGGATCTCAAATCTATAAGTATTCTTCCCAATCTTTTTGCTATCATTAAGGAACCATTTGCTACAAATGAATTTTTCGATTTTGTGCCCAGAAGTTTGATAATTAATAAAAATAAAGAAACTCCTAAGGGTGATAGATGTCTCAAGAATTGCCAACTAAAGATGGCAATACCTAGATCTATCCTTGCTATTATGCCTAGCTAAGGGCGTTAAACGATAGTGCTTGTTGGGAGGCAACCCAATTTTATTTTTATGCCTTGAATTTTGCTCCTGTGTAGTAATAAATAATTTATCTAGCCTATGTTTTGGTTGTGTTTTTTGTGTTTAATTAGTGTTTGTGCCAAGTAGAACCGTTGGGAAGACTTGGGGAAAGTCTTTTTGATCTTGCTGTAAAAAAAAAGAAACTTTAGCGCTCACGAGAATTGCCGCCATTTTTATTTGGATAGTGATATTTAGTTAATTCTTTTTTCAGATGATTAATAGATAAATTCCTCACGTCCAGCAATTTATTTTAGAATTTTTGGGGTTCCATAAGTTTGCGTTAGCTACAGATTACTACAGACTGTTCTGTTTTTTGACAGATTCTGTTTTTCGTGTGTTGTTTGGTTATTTTGATGAATCTATGGATAGTAAAAGAGTTTATAAACCATAGAGAAGTTGGAGCACAGTAGTTTTAACACCAATATAAATAAAGAATGAGTCCATTACAGTACCTTGAAGTGGTGTTTTATTTTATTTTGCTAACGGAGCTCATGAGATTTTCAGTTAAGTTTTGTGTTGTGAAGTTTTCAAGTTTTGGGTAAAAGATTTGATGGATTGTGGAACAAGAAGTGGAAAGATCCTAAGCTTGGGTATGCCCATGGCACCCCAATATAATCTAAGGATACCTAAAAGCCAAAGCTTGGGGATGCCTCGGAAGGCATCCCCTCGTTCGTCTACTTCCATCGGTAACTTTACTTGGAGCTATATTTTTATTCACCACATGATGTGTGTTTTGCTGGGAGCGTCTTGTATTATTTGAGTCTTTATTTGTTAGTTTACCACAATCATATTTTATGTACACACCTTTTGAGAGAAACACACATGATTCAGAATTTATTGGAATACTCTATGCGCTTCACTTATATCTTTTGAGCTATATAGTTTTTGCTCTAGTGCTTCACTTATATCTTTTAGAGCACGATGGTGGATTTGTTTTATAGAAACTATTATTCTCTCATGCTTCACTTATATTATTTTGAGAGTCTTAAACAACATGGTAATTTGCTTAAATTGGGAAATTAATCCTACTATGCTAAGTATTCGAGACTAGTAAAAAAACTTTCTTATGAGTGTGTTGAATACAAAGAGAAGTTTGATGATTGATGATTGTTTTGAGATATGGAGGTAGTGATATTAAAGTTGTGCTAGTTGAGTAGTGGTGAAATTGAGAATTACTTGTTTTGAAGTTTGCAAGTCCCGTAGCATGCACGTATGGTAAACGTTATGTAACAAATTTGAAACATGAGGTGTTCTTTGATTGTGTTCCTTATGAGTGGCGGTTGGGGACGAGTGATGGTCTTTTCCTACAAATCTATCCCCCTAGGATCATGCGTGTAGTGCTTGGTTTTTGATGACTTGTAGATTTTTGCAATAAGTATATGAGTTCTTTATGACGAATGTTGAGTCCATGGATTATACGCACTCTTACCCTTCCATCATTGCTAGCCTCTTCGGTATCGTGCATTGCCCTTTCTCACATTGAGAGTTGGTGCAAACTTCGCCGGTGCATCCAAACCCCGTGATATCATACGCTCTTTCACACACAAACCTCCTTATATCTTCCTCAAAACAGCCACCATATCTACCTATTATGGCATTTCCATAGACATTCCGAGATATATTGCCATGCAACTTTCCACCGTTCCATTTATCATGACAAGTTCATCATTGTCATATTGCTTTGCATAATCATGTAGTTGACATCGTATTTGTGGCAAAGCCATCGTTCATAATTTTTCATACATGTCACTCTTGATTCATTGCTATCCTGGTATACCACCGGAGGCATTCATATAGAGTTATACTTTGTTCTAGTATCGAGTTGTAATCATTGAGTTGTAAAAAAATAGAAGTGTGATCATCATCATTCATAGAGTATTGTCCCAAAAAAAGAGAAAGGCCAAATAAAAAAGGAAGGCCCCCCAAAAAAGGGACAATGCTACTATCTTTTTTTCCATACTTGTGCTTCAAAGTAGCACCATGATTTTCCTGATAGAGAGTCTCTTGTTTTGTTACTTTCATATACTAGTGGGAATTTTTCATTATAGAACTTGGCTTGTATATTCCAACAATGGGCTTCCTCAAATGCCCTAGGTCTTCGTGAGCAAGCAAGTTGGATGCACACCCACTTAGTTTCTTTTGTTGAGCTTTCATGCATTTATAGCTCTAGTGCATCCGTTGCATGGCAATCCCTACTCCTAACATTAATATTACGAAAATGGAGCATGACTAAACTATATGATTTTTGTAGGGATGAACTTTCTTTGGCCATGTTATTTTTGAGAAGAAATAATTGCTTAGTTAGTATGCTTGAAGTATTATTGCTTTTATGTTAATATTAAACTTTTATTTTGAATCTTTCGGATCTGAATATTCATACCACAATTAAGAGGGTTACATTAAAAAAATTATACCAAGTAGCATTCCGCATCAAAAAATCTGTTTTTATCATTTACCTACTCGAGGACGAGCAGGAATTAAGCTTGGGGATGCTTGATACGTCTCCAACATATCTATAATTTTTGATTGCTTCATGCTATATTATATTCTGTTGGATGATTAATGGGCTTTGTTATACACTTTTAAATTATTTTTGGGACTAACCTATCAACCGGAGGCCCAACCCAGAATTGCTGTTTTTTGCCTATTTCAGAGTTTCACAGAAAAAGAATATCAAACGGAGTCCAAACGGAATGAAACCTTTGGGAACGTGATTTTCAGAACGAACGTGATCCAGAGGACTTGGACCATACGTCAAGACATCAACCAGGAAGGCACGAGGA
>NC_041392.1:69046322-69090865 GCF_002162155.2 Triticum dicoccoides
ATGGGGCCCACATTGCTCCACCGACGTACTTCTTCCTCCTATATATACCTACGTACCCACAAACTACCAGATACGGAGCCAAAAACCTAATTCCATAGCCGCAACCTTCTGTACCCATGAGATCCCATCTTGGGGCCTTTCCCGGAGCTCCGCCAGAGGGGGCATCGATCACGGAGGGCTTCTACATCAACACCATAGCCTCTCTGATGATGTGTGAGTAGTTTACCTCAGACCTTCTGGTCCATAGTTATTAACTAGATGGCTTCTTCTCTCTCTTTGGATCTCAATACAAAGTTCTCCATGATTCTCGTGGAGATCTATTCGATGTAATCTTCTTTTGCGGTGTGTTTGTTCAGACCGATGAATTGTGGGTTTATGATCAAGTTTATCTATGAACAATATTTGAATCTTCTCTGAATTCTTTTATGTATGATTGGTTATCTTTGCAAGTCTCTTCGAATTATCAGCTTGGTTTGGCCTACTAGATTGATCTTTCTTGCAATGGGAGAAGTGCTTAGCTTTGGGTTCAATCTTGCGGTGTCCTTTCCCAGTGACAGTAGGGGCAGCAAGGGACGTATTGTATTGTTGCCATCGAGAATAACAAGATGGGGTTTATATCATATTGCATGAGTTTATCCCTCTACATCATGTCATCTTACTTAAAGCGTTACTCTGTTCTTTTGAACTTAATACTCTAGATGCATGCTGGATAGCGGTCAATGTGTGGAGTAATAGTAGTAGATGCAAGCAAGAGTCAGTATACTTGTCTCGGACGTAATGCCTATATACATGATCATACCTAGATATTCTCATAACTATGATCAATTCTGTCAATTGCTCAACAGTAATTTGTTTACCCACCGTAATACTTATGCTCTCGAGAGAAGCCACTAGTGAAACCTATGGCCCCCAGGTCTATTTTCCATCATATTAATCTCCTGTTAACAAGCTATTTCTGGTGCCGTTTTTATTTCGCTTTATTTACTTTGCATCTTTATCATAAAAATACCAAAAATATTATCTTATCATATCTATCAGATCTCACTTTCGTAAGTGACCGTGAAGGGATTGACAACCCCTTTATTGCGTTGGTTGCGAGGATTTTATTTGTTTGTGTAGGTGCGAGGGACTCGTGCATGGCCTCCTACTAGATTGATACTTTGGTTCTCAAAAACTGAGGAAAATACTTACGCTACTTTGTTGCATCACCCTTTCCTCTTCAAGGGAAAACCAACGCAGTGCTCAAGAGGTAGCATTGTGATGTTTGATAGCACACTAAGTGTTCCTCCGGTATTCGGGAGTTGCATAATCTCATAGTCATAGGAACATGTATAAGTTATGAACAAAGCAATAGCAACAAACTAAACGATCATCGTGCTAAGCTAACGTATGGCTCAAGTCAATCACATCATTCTCAAATGATGTGATCCCGTTAATCAAATGACAACTCATGTCAATGGTTAGAAAACTTAACCATCTTCGATTAACGAGCTAGTCAAGTAGAGGCATACTAGTGACACTCAGTTTGTCTATGTATTCACACATGTACTAAGTTTCTGGTTAATACAATTCTAGCATGAATAATAAACATTTATCATGATATAAGGAAATATAAATAACAACTTTATTATTGCCTCTAGGGCATATTTCCTTCATGTCTAACTTAGTTTTGCAGGGTATGCATATGATGTGGTATAGCCTTCATCATGATAATGAGTTTACGTATGAGATGGTTATATGTTGTAATCTTAAGTAGCCTGCATGTCACAACATGATGGCAGGAGTCACGAGATTGCCACGTTAATGTAAATTACATAGAGTTAGCCTACATGTTACAAGTGATGATGGCAACAAATACATGGAGGACCTCGACGAGGAGAAGGTGTACTTGGCATGGGAAGAGGAGCTATAATTTCGTGCCACGGCGGAATTTCCGAAATTTGGTGCCATGGCAACATTTTCTAAAATGGTCGCCACGACAACGTTTTATGAAATTGATGCAACCCGATGAGCCGCCCCTCTTCACCTGAGTTTTTTCCTCGACTCGCCATATCAGTTTGCCCTGTTGAGCCACCCGACGCCTCTGCTGCTGTCTTATCCATGTAGTGGGCCGCCCGCCGCTACAGGCCTGATTCTCCCGCCGCTGCTGAGTCGCCTTCGGATCTCGCTACTGAGCCGGCATTGCGTTCGACCTCCTTCTGAGTCGCCGTCAACGTTGCCGAGTCATCTCCTATCCGAGCCGCCGCGCTTCAAGGTGCTACTGGTCTCCTTGAGACGCCAGAGCCCTGCGCTTGGCCCGCCGGCATGCGCCTGCAAGTCGGCCTGCTTGCCATGCCCTTAAAGTCGCCACCACGGCTGCTGTTGTGGTTTTTTCTTTGCCGGCCTCATTGCTTCTGCTGTAGCTGAGCCGCCGTTGTGATCTCCGCTTTAGCTGCATTTTGCTTCTCCGCCGGCCTACAGTGGCCTCAAGTCGCCGCCTCCTAACTATCCCGGTCTCGAGCTGTCCTAATGGCCGCCTCATGGAGTCGCAAAGCATCGTCACCGCTGTTGCTGGCCTCGCCTATGTGGACTTGGGTCGTGTCGCCATCATAGACATGCCTCCAACACCAACCTATTAGCCATCAATGAACCACCTTCTCCGGCCATCGTGGTTGAGTCGCCTTGGTTTTGATTCCGCCCCGCCGTAGAGAGCTGCGTCCGCCGTCGGGTCACACATCGTTGTTGACCCGCCTGCATCAACCACCACGGGTCGCCTGTGCTGCTTCCGCGGCCTCGCCAAGTCGCCGCTGCTATGGGCATACCTCGAGACAGCTTCGTGTTGCTTGACCTGCCTTGGGCCACCAATTCAACTACAACCTGGAAACAAGCCGGCCACGACCCGGACATGAGTTGCTATGCCCTTGAGCTCTTTGTTGTCGACTCCGTGCCACACCGGCGTCACCTCAAGCAGAGCCGCCACCGCCACAACTTGCCCGCGCTTCTCGTGCCGCGGCGCCTTCGCTTTCCACTCCGAGCCGCCCCCGTGATGCCCCTGTGTGCACCCAAAGCTGTGCACCCACAGGCCTGCTGCCTGCAGATCTCCGAGCTGGACCGGCCAGGTTGCCATTTGTTTCTACCACAACTCCGAGTTGCCACGAGCCATTATCTCGGTCTGTCTCGTACCGTATTGAGCCGCCGTTCCATGGCTCACCCTCTGCATCTGACTTACCGCCGGTCATCATCGCCGCGTCTGCAGTCAGCTGCCTCTGCTACGAGCTCGCGTTGAGCGCCGCTTCCACAAATCGCCATAGCCTGACGCCGCTTTGGCCGCAGTATACTCAAATGGTCGCGACCTGCTCTCTCTCTCTCTCTGCTCTGCGTCCCGCGACAGTCGGGTAGCACAATGACGTTTCCACGTGCCTGCGAAGCTCGGTGCCTCGCGCCTCTGCTGCCATCTCACCCCTGTGTTGAGCCGCCGCGCCACCGCGGTCTTGAGCCGCCACTTCAAGCCGTCGCGCCTGGCCTCCATGATAAGACGACCTCGCCGGCGCGGCACTCACCTCAGCAGTATTCACCGCCTCTGTGCGCCGCGACCTCCCGAGCCGCCCGACTTCGCGGCCACCTCTGTTGTGGCCTCGCGCCCCGCGCCACCACCTCTATTTCCAACTTGGCGCCCACAAGCCGCCAGCGCGCCCAACACCCACATCCTGGCCGTTGAATCGCCTCTGCCGGCCTCACTGATGCCTCTGTAACATGTTTCAGCTGCCGCGGCCTCACCGCTGAGCCGCCCATGCTTGGCCACCCGCAACTTTCCTGGCTCACCGCAGCCGCGGCCCCGTCGCCCCCTGACCCACGAGCCGGCGCTACTCACCTCCGGGGATTCGGCGCCTCGCCTCGAGCGGGCTGGACTGCTCTTGTCTCCAGCGGCCACTGTCAAGTCGCCATCTCCGGGCCTGCTACCGTTTTGAGCTGGCCCGAGTTCCGCTGCACCATGCGCCTGTTCCGCATAAACCGTTATGCTGTCGCCCTGATGAGTCGCCGTCACCATCACGTATCCTTTGAGCCGCCAGATACCTTTGCGCCGCCAAGGTCGCGTTGAGTCGCCCCCACTGGTCCGGCACCGAGCCGGTTTCGGTTTGACCTCCACCTTGAGCATGGCCTTGCCGCCTTTGCTGTGAGGCATCGCCAGGTCGCCGCGAGTTCCACAATCGCAGCCGTAACCATCATCGGAGCGTCCAGTCGCCGTTGAGCCTCACTTCAACTCAGAATGGCTACTGCTGTTTAATACTTGCCTCTGAGTTTCCCCTGTCGCAGTTTCCTCCTAAGTCGCCTCTCCAAGCCGCCATCTCCGTCGTGTCATGGCCTCGCCTCTGAGCCGGCTGCTGGACAGCTGCCCTGTTGAGCCACCTGGCGCCTTGCGCCTCCACTGCCGCCTGACCCATGGTGAGTCGCCGCTCTGCCACCGCGAGTCGTCGCGGGCCACGGTCGCAACCACGCGCTGAGTCGCCGCTGCTATGACCCGCCGGACTCCGCCTTCCCGAGGGCTTCTTCAACTAGTGTGCCATGATGAGAGTCGCCTTTTTGCGGGCATCCCCGCACCAGTTTGATCATGCTTGGTCGCACTGCTCTTCTGCCCCGTTAAAATTGCCTCGCTATTGTCAAGTCACCGTGCATGCAGTCCTAAGCTGCCAAGTTGTTTCACGCCTTACCTCTTAAGCCGCCTCTCCATCACCGGCTCTTACCTGTGCTGCTCTGTTCTATGCTCTACATTGTTCATCTTGTGAATACAAGAAAAATAAAGGAGGAGGAGGAGTTAACCCAGTGAGTTAAAAGGAGCTGTGGCAGTATCTAGCAGATCCTCGAGGGGGTCAACGTAAAAATACTCTTGATTCCTATGAATCAAAGGGAATTCAGTAACAGTACTGAAAGGTTATCTACAGATGTTACATAGGGATCATCTGTCGTCCGGACAAATCAGGTGATATCTATCTAAGTATATTTTATTAATACATATTATTTTTTATTCTACGAGAATAATTACTCTCGTTTGTGCAAATCCTTATGCAGAATTCACTATCACAAAGGAGACCATCAAGCAATCCACTGGTTACATCATGGTCAAGTATGGAGAGTCTTAAGCCAACTCCTTGAGTAGTCTTAAGACTCGGGGGATACGATGACATGGCTCGGCCCCAGAGGCTACTGCTATGTTGATCAAAATTTAAAAGGCCGTCAGAAATATTCCGGCTCACAATGATGCTTCCAGTTTACAATCCGGTTCAAGGTAAATTTGTCTCTCGCCAAGCTTTGAAGCTCTCAAATCCAGTTCAAAATCCGGCTCAAGATAAATTTGTCTCTCGCAAAGTTTTGAAGCTTTCAAAACCGGTTTAAAGTTCCGGTAAAAAGAATTAATCTCTCGCAAGATTCGAGTTCTCAGAAAAATTAAAGGTTGCCAAAGAGAACTTGCTGCCATGATGTGGTTCAAACATGGGTATCCTGCCTTACGGCTTCTCTTATTATGGTCATTTGGGGGCTTCCTGCTCATCGAGCATAGCTGTCGGTACCCTCTTGATCAGCACGATGCCAAAATTTATATGGTCATTTGGGGGCTTCCTGTTCGAACATAGGTCGTATTCGAACCAAAGAGAACTTAGCTGTCGGTACCCTCTTGATCGGAGCAATGCCAAACTCACTAGGGGCTTCTTGATCGTATTTGAATCATAGCTTAACCCCTTTTCGGTCTGACTTGGATCGTATTCGAATCAGGGTCGTTAAAAACCTCTCAAGGTCATTTGGGGGCTTCCTGTTCAAACATAGGTCGTATTCGAACCAAAGAGAACATAGCTGTCGGTACCCTCTTGATTGGCGCAATGCCAAAGCCACCGGGGGCTAGATGATCGTATTCGAATCCTAGCTTAACCCCTTTGGAACGGTTTACTGATCGTATTCAAATCAGAAGCCTCGATTTTTCTTTCTATTTGGCTTAAGATTTTTGAAAACAATCTTTGGTTTTGTCTTCAGACCTTTTTTGTTCATATCTAAAGCATATATGTGGTTTCCATTAACCCGGCTTGACTTTGGATGATAAGTCGCCATATATGACAATCATAAACATTTGTAAGTTTTGGCTTCTAAAGATTGGGTTATCACCCTTACTGCACAGGTATCCTAAACCGGTAGTATGATTCAATATTACAGGAACCGGTTTTTCAAACCGGATTATATTATTCAAATCTTTAAAATCCAACATGGCTAGATTTTTATTATGGTTATCAATAACCAATATTATGATTGAGGTTTTCAATATCGCTTTAGCACAATAGATATTATTTTATCAATGGATATGATTTATTCTACAATGGAAGGAATAGTCCCGAGTCGCTGCAGGCTTACAACCCGGCACTTGGGGGCTACATTATTCAAATTGAGATTACAATAAATATGCAAGTCCCATGTCATTGCTAGCATGCTCCATGGCACTTGGGGGCTAATGTAAAACTCATTTTTTTTGATCAACTTATTGAAGACCTGGCTCATCACATCATAATGAGTCGGCCCTTGGGGGCTACCAATTTCTCCTGTCAACAATTCAAGAGAACTATATATAAAGCCCAGCTCAATATTATCTTACTGAGCCGGCCCTTGAGGGCTACACGTTGTTGTTCAAGTCTATATGATCATATCTACAAAGTCCCTACTCATTTTTGCATAATGACCCGGCCCTTGGGGGCTACACTGGTTGAAGTTTTTATGAGCATAAAGCAATTTCAAGTCCTAGGTTACTGCAAGCATGACAACCTGGCACTTGGGGGCTACATATGTGGAGTACTCAGTTTTGACTAGTAATTGAGATAAACAACATGCATTTCTTCAAAGTGATAATATTTTTTGAAGCGAGTCTTAAGTCATTACTTTGTTCTGCTAAAGACTTGGGGGCTACAGGTAATATGGATATGATGGAGAGAGAAATCTTCAAAATTATCAGATTAACCGGGTACCTGCAACAATTATAACTCGGCATTATCTATTTATAACCCGACAAGTTTTTCATCTTTAAGCCGGTTGAAGGTCACATGAGTACTTCAAAGACCAATATTTTTAAGCATTGGGAGCTGAGTCAAATGAATTATTCTTCAGTCTTTCTCTATGAGAAACCAACGTCAGCAAATTGATTATGAAATTGACTTATTGACCCGGACTTTCTGGAAGAAGGAAATAGCAAGGACTTAAGGATGTTTAGGTGTCGGCTTACAAGAATATTTAACCAAGAGCATAACCTGTTAAAATTGTTCTTGTGTTTTGTTTACAGGATCAGTTTAACATGGATAAATCCAAATTAAACTGGTTGCTAATGTCGGGGATATACCCCGCGGTATGACCCGGCCGGAGATATGACCCGGCTGGGACTTGGTATTTCATTGGTAAGCCCGCAGATTGTTTAAACCAGAGGTTAAGCCAGCGGGAACAGTTAAGAAGGTTAAGCTGGCAGACACAATCATGTAACCTGGCAGACACAGTCATATAACCCGGCGGACACAGTCATGTAACCCGTCGGACACAGTCATGTAACCCGGCAGACACAGTCAGGTAACCCGGCAGGCACAGTCATATGAGCTAGATAGTTAAGCAGGCAGCTAAGTCAGACAGTTAAGTCAGATAGTTAAGCCAGACAGTTAAGCCAGACAGTTAAGCCGGACAGTTAAGCCAGATGGTAGGCCAGATTGTAGGTTAACAGCTAAGAAGCCCGAAACGTTAAAGAAAGCCCATGGAGATAAGCCCATGGAGAGAAAAACAGAATAGTTAAGTCTTAAGTCCGAGTTGGACTCTACATGTAACCCGCCCCTTCAACATATATAAGGAGGAGCAGGGCACCACAAGAGGGACAGGTTGAATAATCATTAAGTCTAGACACAACTAGGAGAGCCGGAGTTACGGTGACTCCCTCATGATGATAATGAGACCTAGCCATAAACAACATGTAGGGTTGTTACCGGATGATGTTTCCCGGGGCCCAAAGCTGTCTAAATCTTCGTCTTTTGTGTTGCGTCTCTCAATTCCGATCAACCCCTTCAAGCTACCACATAGATGCGTTGGCCTCACGACTAAGTCCTCACACTAGGACATCTGCCGTGACGTTTCCACGATAGACACTGTTCTTGAAACTGTTACCATGGCATTTTGGCCGTCACGATGCTTCAACTGGAGATTGAAGATGATCACGGAGATTTCTGGCGCCTCATGCTTTCATGAACTACCTGAGATGTTTATCCCTTTGTTGTTTGCACTCTTTGATTGCGCAACAGTCAATTATTAGGGTGATCTCTCGCATTAAATATCAAGTAAAAAGGTGCTCTTCCCAGTGCTGCAACCGTCTACAACATTGTAGCATCTCGAGGTTCGTCATGTCCACACGAGTACAGATGAGATGAAAGATGTAAGACGGAGATGGACATACCATGTATGCATATAGCAATGGGTTGTCTTGAAGTTCTAGCAGAATTGTTCTGAGCTCGGAGCACAAAGCATTGAAGATGCATAAGAGTCATATGGAGATATGATCGGCAACAGTTGTCCCACCGGTCAAAATTCTCGTCACTAGTGGTGTCCACATCAATGGCTGAGAACTAGATTTGGATCTTGAATCACTTAAAATCAATTGTGAGAGATATTGATTTGAGTGGAAGAACAATTAAGTATTAATTTAGTTTAATCACTAGTGCAAATTAATTATGAACGATTTTGGTTGAATCTCTACTATCGAAATTGATTGATTGTCATTTATCTGGTTGATTGTTATTTATCTGGTTGAATCTTTTATGATTGAGAGGATTATCCTCTAAGAGTGCCATGAATAATTTTGTCCTACTACATGCTTGCAATTCTCTCCTACTAATGCTGTGGATAACAAGACTTACGTCTTTCGGTCCAAATGGCTAAGAATTACATCATGGTCTGCTTGCTTCCCAGAAACCCGAACTTCAAAATGTTTGGGACAGTTATGTGATATTCTTGGAGCTAATTTTTTCTTCAGAAACAGACAAAGGGTAAAAGGTATATGATATCTAAAGAAGTGTTTTGCTTGCAAGTTATAGTGAAGCGTTCAACTATGTTTGAGACCAAAATGTGTAAGATCCGGAAGAACACCAGTAATGGTGACAACTTAAAGAGAAAGAACAAAACCAAAAGGATGTAATGAGACTTACATGCCTAAGGGAGTTCGGGGATCATGCCACTCTTAAAGGTTAGTTGATTCTTCTGTTGAGTGGGAGAAATATTGAAAGTAAAACTATAAGGAGATTATAGGCGGAAAGAAAAAGAAGACTGGAATGTCTAGCTCAGGTATGAATGTCATACAAGTTACAAGTTGTAGATAAAGTCGGTCAAGTAAAGTGTGATTCTTGAGAATTGTTATTAAATTGTTAAACACTAATTTTTTGGGGAATTGTGGCTAGAAGTTAATCACAAGGATACCAACTCGGTTGCATATTGTGGCGAATCGATGTAAGAATTATTGCGGCCTAATGACCAACAAATTAATGAGGTGGTGTGATAACCCACGAGTATAGGGGATCACAACAGTTTTCGAGGGTAGAGTATTCAACCCAAATTTATTGATTCGACACAAGGGGAGCCAAAGAATATTCTCAAGTATTAACAGTTGAGTTGTCAATTCAACCACACCTGAAAGACTTAATATCTGCAGCAAAGTATTTAGTAGCAAAGTAATATGGAAGTAATGGTAACGGTGGCAAAAGTAACAGTATTGGTTTTGTAGTGATTGTAACAGTGGCAACGGAAAAGTAAATAAGCAAAGAACAATATATGAAAAGCTCATAGACAATGGATCAATGATGGATAATTATGTCGGATGTGATTCCTCATGCAACAGTTATAACATAGGGTGACACAGAACTAGCTCCAGTTCATCAATGTAATGTAGGCATGTATTCCGTATAGTCACACGTGTTTATGGAAAAGAGCTTGCATGAAATCTTTTGTCCTACCCTCCCGTGGCAGTGGGGTCCTATCGGAAACTAAGGGATATTAAGGCCTCCTTTTAATAGAGTACTGGAACAAAGCATTAACACTTAGTGAATACATGAACTCCTCAAACTATAGTCATCACCGGGAGTGGTCCCGATTATTGTCACTTCAGGGTTACCGGGTCATAACACATAGTAGGTGACTATTGACTTGCAAAATAGGATCAAGAACTCATATATATTCATGGAAACATAATAGGTTCAGATCTGAAATCATGGCACTCGGGCCCTAGTGACAAGCATTAAGCATAGCAAAGTCATAGCAACATCAATCTCAGAACATAATGGATACTAGGGATCAAACCCTAACAAAACTAACTCGATTACATGGTAAATCTCATCCAACCCATCACCGTCCAGCAAGCCTATGATGGAATTACTCACGCACGGCGGTGAGCATCATGAAATTGGTGATGGAGGAAGGTTGATGATGACGATGGCGACGTATTCCCCTCTCCGGAGCCCCGAACGAACTCCAGATCAGCCCTCCCGAGAGAGATTAGGGCTTGCCAACAGCTCCGTATCATAAAACGCGATGAATTCTTCTCCCTGATTTTTTTCTTCCCGAACATGAATATATAGAGTTGGAGTTGAGGTCGGTGGAGCATCAAGGAGCCCACGAGTCAGGGGGGCGTGCCCCAGGGGGTGGGCGCGCCCCCTCCCTCGTGGAGAGGGTGTGGGCCCCCTGACGTAGATTCTTTCACCAGTATTTTTTATATATTCCAAAAATATTCTCCATGAAGTTTCAGGTCATTCCGAGAACTTCTATTTCTGCACAAAAATAACACCCTGGCAATTCTACTGAAAACAGCGTCAGTTCGGGTTAGCTCCATTCAAATCATGCAAGTTAGTGTCCAAAACAAGGTCAAAAGTGTTTGGAAAAGTAGATACGATGGAGACGTATCAACTCCCCCAAGCTTAAACATTTGCTTGTCCTCAAGCAGTTCAGTTGACAAACTAAAAGTGATAAAGAAAAACTTTTACAAACTCTGTTTGATCTTGTTGTTGTAAATATGTAAAGCCAGCATTCAAGTTTTCAGCAAAGATTATGAACTAACCATATTCACAATAACATTTAGGTCTCATGTTTACTCATAGCAGTGGCATAATCAACTAGCGAGCAATAATAATAAATCTTGGATGACAACACTTTCTCAAAACAATCATAATATGATATAACAAGATGGTATCTCACTAGCCCTTTCTGAGACTGCAAAACATAAATGCAGAGCACCTCTGAAGATCAAGGACTGACTAAACATTGTAATTCATGGTAAAAGAGATCCAGCCACAGTCATACTCAATGTAAACTAACAGTAATACTTGCAAATGACATCGGTGCTCTCCAACTGGTGCTTTTTAATAAGAGGGTGATGACTCAACATAAAAGTAAATAGATAGGCCCTTCTCAGAGGGAAGTAGGGATTTCTAGAGGTGCCAGAGCTCGATTTTTCAATAGAGATAAATAATATTTTGAGTGGTATACTTTCGTTGTCAACATAACAACCGAGAGATCTCGATATCTTCCATGCTACACACATTATAGGCGGTTCCCAAGCAGAATGGTAAAGTTTATACTCCCCCTACCACCAACAAACATCAATCCATGGCTTGTCCAAAACAACGGATGCCTCCAACTAACAACAATCCTGGGGGTGTTTTGTTTGCAATTATTTTGATTTGGTTTGAGAATGGGACTAGGCATCCCGGTTACCGGCCACTTTCTCGTGAGTGAGGAGCGGAGTCCACTCCTCTTGAGAATAACCCGCCTAGCATGGAAGATATAGACAACCCTAGTTCACACATGAGCTATTCGAGCATACAATGCAGAATTTCATTTGAAGGTTTAGAGTTTGGCACATACAAATTTACTTGGAACGGCAGGTAGATACCGCATATAGGAAGGTATGGTGGACTCATATGGAATAACTTTGGGGGTTTATGGAAGTGGATGCACACATAGTATTCCCGCTTAATACAAGTGAAGGCTAGAAAGAGACTGGGAAGGGACCAGCTAGAGAGCGACAACAGTCATGAACATGCATTAAAATTAATCAACACTGAATGCAAGCATGAGTAGGATATAATTCACCATGAACATAAATATCGTGGAGGCTATGTTGATTTTGTTTCAATTACACGCATGAACATGTGCCAAGTCAAGCCACTCGAATCGTTCAAAGGAGGATACCACCCTATCATACCACATCACAACCATTTTAATAGCATGTTGGCACGCAAGGTAAACCATTATAAACTCCTAGCTAATTAAGCATGGTATGAGAAACTATAATCTCTAATTGTCATTGCAAACATGTTTCATTCATAATCGGCCGAATCAGGAACGATGAACTAATCATATTTACAAAAACAAGATAGGTCGAGTTCATACGAGCTTTTCTCATCTCAATCAGTCCATCATATATTGTCATTATTGCCTTTCACTTGCACAACCGAACGGTGTGGATAATAATAATAGTGCACGTGCATTGGACTAAGATGGAATCTCCAAGCATTCAATACAAGGGAGAAGAAAAGGTAATATGGACTCTTGGTTAGATCAACAATAATGCATATAAGAGCCAATCAACATTTTCATCATGGTCTTCTCCTCTCGACCCCCAAAGAAAAGAAAAGAAACAAAACTATTTACACGGGAAAGCTCCCAACAAGCAAAAGAAGAACGAGAAATCTTTTTGGGTTTTCTTTTTTATTACTACTACTACAAGCATGGAAAGTAAACTAGCTAAAAGCTACAACTATTTTTTTTTGTTTTTTCTTAAGGTTTTTCAAACACACAAGAAGAATGCTGGAAAAGAAAATAAACTAGCATGGATAGTACAATGAAAAAGTATGAGCATCGACAACTAGAATGAGTTTGTGAACATGAATGTAATGTCGGTGAGAAATACGTACTCCCTCAAGCTTAGGATTTTGGCCTAAGTTGGTCTATGGCCACAACTCAAAGCCGCCCTCTCCGGTGTACGGAGGAGTGTCCTCTAGGTGCCACTGGTTGGCGATCTCCTCCGGATCCCATTGATAAATAGACTGGCAGTAAGGATCAAGTGGTTGCTCCGTCTCAGGCTCTGGAGTTGATGTTCGCTCCCAATATGCATAAACGTCATCGGGCAGGATGATGTATGTGCCTGAATAAATGTTAAACAAAGAAGGTGCAAGCAGGGTAATAATCCGACGAGTCTTTTCACTGAATACCACGTTATAAATGAGTCTCTTCTCCTTATGATCGCAAATAAAATCATGTGCTACCATACTTTTATAGTCCAAGAAAATAGGGGGCAACACTTTTTCTTCTTTCTCATAGTGTCTAATAAGTATCTCAAAATATTTAGCAAGACGCGAAGCAAAGATACCTCCAAAAATGGGGCCCTTTGTACGGTTTAGACGCAACCGTTTAGCAACCATAGCACCTAAACTGAAAGTTCTGTCACGGAGTAAAGCATGACGCAAAAATGGCGAGGTCGGGAGCACTAAGGCCCCCACTGTTCCCGCGGCCAATTAAACATCTACTAGCAAATATTGCATAATAATGTAGAACAGGAAAATGTATGCTAGTAATTCTTGCATCTGACACTTTTTTTGTTTCCCCTACATCAATCATATCAATAAATCATGCCACATCCCTAGGATGTGGTTCCTCGATGCTGCCCTCAAAAGGCAACTTGCAAACTGCATAAAAATCATGAAGTGACATCTCTTTAAACTCATCATATAAATAAAAATCCACCGAAGGTGGCGATCTCCTAGCATGGAAATGAAAATTTTGCACAAAAATATTAGTGAGTAGGAGATACTATTCGAGCTGGTCGTGGAGGAAGTCGGTAAGGCCCGCATTCTCAGCCAAATAATAAAAGTCTTCATAAATCCCGGCTGCTCTCAAGAACTCATCACAAGGCCATTCGCATGGTCGAACCTCCGTAGTGCGAGGGAGATTATATTTGGGCTTCTTATTCTCTTCACTTTGCTTATCTTTCGAGCTTCGGCTCGAAGAGCCCCTCAACAATCTCTTTATCATTTCCTCTAAAAAAATTCTGAAATTTTTAGTAACTCAAAATAAAAGTGAACCAAACTCAACAAGATTAATAGCAACTACTACCACAAGTGCCTAGAGGCCATATCATGCATTATAACTACTTTTGACCACATAAATTTGACATGCAAGCTCAAGAACAAGGTCACCTAAGCAGCAAAAAAATTGAGTAAATAAAGCACTAGAACAAAAACTAATTGTACCATTGGAGGAGTCGCATACCGAAGAACAATCCCCCAAAGGAGTTTTGTGAATGGAGCTTTGAGCAAGGAGATCGAAAATGGCAGCACGATGAGCTAGAACTCGGCTTTGAGCTGGTGGAGGATTTTTTCTGGAGGAAGACGAAGTGTGTTGGTGCAAGAATAAGTGGAGGGGGCCCATGTGGGGTCCATGAGGCAGGGGGCGCCCCAGGAGGGTGGGCGCGCCCTCCACCCTCGTGGGCACATGGTGGGTCCCCTGGTGTGTTCCAAGTGCCAATAATTCTTAAATATTCTAGAAAATATTATATTAAATTTTCATGGCATTTGGAGAACTTCTATTTTTTGGGGTATTTTTTATTGCAAGGATAATTCAAAAAACAGACAGAAAATACTAGTTTTGCTTTATTTAATCTAAATAACGGACAGTAAAAGGAGGGTACAGAGAGTTGTGCCTTCTAACTTCATCCATCTCATGCTCATCAAAAGGAATCCACTAACAAGGTTGATCAAGTCTTGTTAACAAACTCTTTTCGAATAACATGAAACCGGAGAATTTTCGAATAACACTAAGTTACCTCAATGGGGATATGCATGTCCCCAACAATAAGAATATCATATTTCTTCTTGACAGTAGGACGAGGAAATTCAAAACCTCCATTAGTAATTGTTGGAATTTTTCCAATAGAATTGATGATGTGGACTTGAGGTTGTTTCCTCGGAAAGTGTACCGTATGCTCATTACTATTAACATGAAAAGTGACATTTCCTTTGTTGCAATCAATAACAGCCCATGCAGTATTCAAAAAGGGTCTACCAAGGATAATTGACATACTATCTTCCTCAGGAATATCAAGAATAACAAAGTCTGTTAAAATAGTAACGTTTGCAGCTTCAACAGGCACATCCTCACAAGTATCGACAATTATAGCAGTAGATTTATCAGCAATTTGCAGAGATATTTCAGTAGGTGTCAACTTATTCAAATCAAGTCTACGATATAAAGAGAGAGGCATAACACTAACACCGGCTCCAAGATCACATAAAGCAGTTTCAACATAGTTTCTTTTAATGGAGCATGGTATAGTTGGTACTCCTGGATCTCCAAGTTTCTTAGGTATTCCACCTTTAAAAGTATAATTAGCAAGCATGGTGGAAATTTCAGCTTCCGATATCTTTCTTTTATTTGTAACAATATCTTTCATGTACTTAGCATAAGGATTCATTTTAAGCATATCAGTCAATCGCATACGCAAAAAGATAGGCCTAATCATTTCAAAAAAGCGCTCAAAATCCTCATCACCCTTTTTCTTGGATGGTTTAGGTGGAAAAGGCATGTGTTTCTGAACCCAAGGTTCGCTTTCTTTACCGTGCTTCCTAGCAACAAAGTCTCTCTTATCATAACATTGATTCTTTGATTGTGGGTTATCAAGATCAATAGCAGGTTCAATCTCTACATCATTGTCATTGCTAGGTTGAGCATCAACATGAACATCATCATTAGCATTATCATTAGGTTCATGTTCATTACGAGATTGTGTTTCAGCATCAGAAATAGAAATATCATTGGGATTCTCAGGTATGTCAACAACAGGTTCACTAGAAGCATGCAAAGTTCATGTCAACAACAGGTTCACTAGAAGCATGCAAACTTCTATCATTTTTCTTTTTCTTCCTCTTAGAAGAACTAGGTGCATCAACATTAGTTCTCTGAGGATCTAGGTGCATTAACATTAGTTCTCTGAGAATCTTGCTCAATTCTCTTAGGGTGGCCCTCGGGATACAAAGGTTCCTGAGTCATTTTACCCCCTCTAGTCACAACTCTAACAACATTATCATTTTTCTTATTATTTAATTCATTAACCAAATCATTCTGAGCTTTAAGTACTTGTTCTACTTGAGTGGTAACAATAGAAGCATGTTTACTAATAAGTTTAAGTTCACCTTTAACTCTAGACATATAATCACTCAAGTGTTCAAGCATATCAGCATTACGTTTCAATTGTCTACCAACATAAGCATTGAAGTTTTCTTGTTTAACAATAAAATTATCAAACTCATCCAAGCATTAGCTAGCAGACTTATTACGAGGATTATTACCTTCATCAAATCTATAGAGAGAATTTACCTTTACTACCTGTGTTGGGTTATCAAGACCATGTATTTCTTCAATAGGTGGTAAATTCTTAACATCTTATGCTTTAATACCCTTTTCTTTCATATATTTCTTTGCCTCTTGCATATCTTCAGGGCTGAGAAATAGAATACCCATTTTCTTCGGAGTTTGCTTAGGAGTTGGTTCGGGAAGTGTCCAATCATTTTCATTACTCAACATATTATTCAATAGCAATTCAGCTTGGTCAACAGTTCTTTCCATGAAAACATAGCCAGCACAACTATCCAGGTGGTCTCTGGAAGCATCGGTTAGTCCATTATAAAAGATATCAAGTATTTCATTTTTCTTGAGAGGATGATCAGGCAAAGCATTAAGTAATCGGATAAGCATCCCCCAAGCTTGTGGGAGACTCTCTTCTTCAATTTGCACAAAATTATATATTTCCCTTAAGGCAGCTTGTTTCTTATGAGCGGGGAAATATTTAGCAAAGAAGTAATAAATCATATCCTGGGGACTATGCACACAACCAGGATCAAGAGAATTAGACCATGTTTTAGCATCACCCTTTAATGAGAACAGAAATAACTTAAGGATAAAGTAATAGTGAGTTTTCTCATCATTAGTGAACAGGGTGGCTATATCATTTAATTTAGTAAGATGTGCCACAATAGTTTCAGATTCATAGCCATAAAAAGGATTAGATTCAACCAAAGTAATTAACTCAGGATCGACAGAAAAATCATAATCCTTATCAGAAATACAGATAGGTGAAGTAGCAAAAGCAGGGTCATATTTCATTCAAGCATTCAAAGATTCTTCTTTCAGCTAGCTAACAGTTTCTTAAGATCATATCTATCTTTGCAAGCTAAAAGATCTCTAGCAGTTTCTTCATCCATAACATAACCCTGAGGCACATCAGGCAATTCATATCTAGGGGGAGAATCTTCATCATCACTTTCATCAATATTATCAGTTTCAATAATTTCATTCTCTCTAACCCTAGCAAGTTGTTCATCAAGAAATTCACCTAGTGGCACAGTATTATCAAGCATAGAAGTAGTTTCATCATAAGCATCATGCAAAGCAGAAGTGGCATCATCAATAACATGTGACATATCAGAATGAATAGCAGGAGTAGGTGTCGCAAGTTTACTCATAACAGAAGGTGAATCAAATGCAGAGCTAGATGGCAGTTCCTTACCTCCTGTCGGTGTCAAAACCAGCGGATCTTGGGTAGGGGGTCCCGAACTGTGCGTCTAAGGTCGATGGTAATAGGAGACAAGGGACACAATGTTTACCCAGGTTCAGGCCCTCTTTATGGAGGTAATAACCTACTTCCTGCTTGATTGATCTTGATGAATATGAGTATTACAAGAGTTGATCTACCACGAGATCGTAATGGCTAAACCCTAAAAGTCTAGCATGTCTGACTATGATTATGAGGAGGTCTACGGACCTAGCCCTCCGGTTTATATAGACACACGAGGGATCTAGGGTTACATAAGGCCGGTTACAGAGAAAGGAATCTTCATATTTGGACGCCAAGCTTGCTTCCACGCCAAGGAGAGTCCCATACGTACATGGGAAAAGTCTTCGGTCTTCGTATCTTCGCAGCCCATTAGTCCGGCCCATGTCTAATAGGTCGGACGGCCGAGGACCCCTTAGTCCAGGACTCCCTCAATAGCCCCTGAACCAGGCTTCATTGACGAGGTGTCTGGCGCGCAGATTGTCTTCGGCATTGCAAGGCGGGTTCCCCTTTACGAATACTCCGAGATAGTTTTCGGTCATAATGAACGTGTCCGGATCTACAGCACAAGTACCACACACAACTGTAGAGAATATAATATTACACGAGTCCTATTCGCTGACAACTTTTCGTAATTTGACATCATGTCTGCTTGGTCATCATTTTGAACCATTTTCCGTCTGCCGTTCCACGTTTCGAGACATGATTTTAATAGGCACGTCTTGTCGAAGCAGACTTTGTGTCCCCTTATCGCGGGATTCTCATCAACACGGGCGTGGATAATATAACCGTGCTGTTTACACAGCCCTTGGGAACAGGCGAGTTTTAAGGTGAGTGGGGAGGCGCTTGATATTCACTGCCTTTATAAGGAGATAAGGATTCCCCTTTCTTCACCCACACCTTCTCTCTTCCTTTGCCCTTCCATTCTCGAGCTCCAGCGCCCTAGTCCTCATTCTTTCCGCCCTAAGGAAGCACTCAACCATGTCCGGATCTGGAGGGCAAGGCAAGTGGATGGCCTCCTCCGTTAGGGAGAAGAACATCACCAAGCTTCGGGAGGCCGGGTATCTGGCGAAAGAAATCGCCGACCAGCTTCCAACCAAGGGACAAATCGTCCCCACCCCAAATCGCAACGAGAGGGTGGTCTTCATCCCCCATTTTGTCTGCGGGTTAGGGTTTCCTCTCCACCCTTTCGTCCGCGGGCTTATGTTCTGTTACAGGCTAGATTTCCATGATCTAGCCCCGAACTCCTTCCTCAACATCTCGGCATTCATTGTCGTGTGTGAGGCCTTCCTCCGCATCCAACCCCACTTCGGACTATGGCTCAAGATTTTCAATGTGAAGCCGAAGGTGGTGGATGGCCAGCACGCGGAGTGCGGAGGCGCCATGGTCAACAAGCTGCCCAATGTCACATGGCCCAAGGGTACTTTTGTGGAGACCGTCAAGGAGTGGCAGAAACTGTGGTTTTACATCACAAAGCCCCACAAAGCCACCTGGGCCGCGGCCCCCGAATCCAACTCCGGAGCTCCAATGCGGCTCACCTCCTGGATAGAGAAGGGCCCAAATTGGCCTTCGTCAGACGAACTGATAGCGCTACAAACGCGCATCCAAAGCATGGTGGATAAAAACATCAAGCTCGTCGACGTCATCCAGGTGATGCTGGTACGTCGGATCCTCTCATGCCAAAGCAGAACTTGCCCTTTATGGGAGTTCGATCTGAAGAAGCATCAAACTTTGGAAAGGCTGCCAATGAGGTAAGCCTTTTACGTCGCCAGACGCATCCTCTACTTGCTTGTTTCAAGGAGGATATCTAAACTCTTGATATCTAAACTTTATTATTATTTTTCTTTCAGGTATGGATGGAGAGGGCAGAGCGGATTCACTGTTCGGCTCCGCTGCCTGAAGAACTAGCCATCCCACTCCTGGCGAAGATGTTGGTGCCAGCGCCCTATAAGGCGCCGGAGAAGAAGGCCAAGGGGGTCCAGAGTGGCCCACGCCACAAGGGAGCTTCGGACGTGTCGTCCAAAGACAAGACTCTCTCCTCTGCTACCGAAGATGATGACGAGGAGGAGGAAGAAAGCACCTCCCCCCTGATGGGGGAGGAAGAAGAGGGCGGCCTCCACAAATCTGGAGGTGGAGGCGCCCAAGAGGGGGAAAGGTCCCCCTGCGAATAACTCCGCATGGGACGTCAACAGCAGCCCGGAGTGACGCCCCTGAAACAAGCCTCTCGCCGTGTCATAAGTACTAAAAACCCGCACAAGTCCATACATCTGGACTCTCTTGCTTCATGATATTAACATATTTAAATGATGTCGTTGCAGTCCGGCCCATGACAGCTCCCAGCGATCCTCATCAAGAGGTTCGTTGGATTCGAAGGCGATGGCCAGTGAGTCACCGCCGGCCGCTCACTCTCCCACGGCCAAGGGCGACGATGAGGTGTTGTCCCAAAGGGCCTTCCCCGGCCAGGGAGAGGTTCGGGAGGCTGCCAGGGTGGCGCCAGAGGGCGAAGCCTCGGCTGCCGGACACATGGGGGAGCAGACCCCCATGGCAACTGGGGATGGGGGCCTTGCTCAATTCGGCCCCCAGCCGAATACAAGTCTGGAGACCTATACGGCTCCGGAATCTGGCGAGCAACCTCCTTCGAAAGAAGGGGGTGTGCCTGTTCCGCCGGTGACCTCTGTCCAACCAGGGCACCGGATAATCTGCTGGAAGCACTACGAGGCGCTTCCATTTTGGATGAACACCGTATCCTTATTGGTACGTTGATTGAGAGGGTTCAGTCTGTCAAGAGCGGCTAACCGAAGCCTGCAGCAGCCTGCTGACAGGTTTTGAGGTAAGCGACGCAAACGAGAAAATCCCCATATAGATAGTAGCCCCTGAGACACTGTCCGGTGTTTGGAAAGAAAAGTCGGACAGAGGATCAAGTTGTTTTTGCAGGTGACTAACTAAATATGTTTTATATGAATAAGGAGGCATTGTTGCTGGCTGTGACCTCGCACACTGCCGAAGTCTCCGAACTAAAGCGGATACTAGAGTGGGTCGAGCAGGAGCTCGGCCAAGCGAGAAAGCAGCTGGAAGACCAGCAAGGTATGTACTGATTGGCTGTATATTCGGATAGAATTAATAATGCATATTAAGCATAGTGCCATGATATGTGTAGGAGCGGCGACCGAAGTCGAGGTCCTTAAACAGGCCCTGACCAAGGGCGAGGAGAAGGCCACCAAGGAAAAAGCCGCTCGAGAGCAGCACGAGGCCAGGCTTGATGAAGTCCAACAAGACCTCCAGGATGCAGTTAAGAAATGTGAATCCTTGGAGCGCGATGTTTCGGATCGAGAGACCGGACTCGCTAAGGCCCGCCAAAGCGTGGAAGAGGCCTGGGTTAAGGCCCAGGGCGCCCTCTAGGAGATCTAGGAGTCCAAGAAAACCACGGCAGGTAAGGCATTTAGTATGCAAAGCAAGTATGTGAATAAGAAGTATTTCTTACTAACCCAGATTCGAAGTTCTCTAGGGGCGTTTGCAGATCTGCCACGCAGTGTGTCTGACGCTGCGGAGTTCTTCCGAGCCGAAGAAGGGAGCTCAATGGAGAAGTTGTTCTGGTCGCAATATCTTGCGCCAGAACATCCAGTGCCCTTTAGCGATTAGCTAAAACAGCTGGTCGAGCTGCATAGGGTGGCCGAACTGGCCATGAAGGATTTAATAATCCGGTTGTGGCCTGCCGAAGCTATGCCCGGCAGCTACTTCGGGCTTGTGAAGCGGCTTGTGAACGCCTGTCCTCGGCTGGACATCGTCAAGCGATCGGCCTGCATTGAAGGTGCGTGCATGGCCTTCGCCCGCGTCAAGGTGTGGTGGGCAAAGATGGACGCCATCAAGCTTACGACCGTGGGACCGCCAGAGGGCAAGGAGCACCGCACATCCGAGCAGTATTTTGCGGATGTCTTGGAGGGGTCTCGTATTGTGGCAACGCAATGTGCACAAGACATTATTTTCGAATGAATACATTCATTTTGTCTCTGCCTTGTATGATGAAACAAAGTAGTTATGTATTATAATGTTTGTTATTTAAAGAATTTCTCCTCCTATGCGGCTGTGTTGTGTGAAATTGGGAGTTGGCCAGTCGTCGGCTTCCGCCCCCATGTAGGCAGTATGGGGGTGTTCGGGATGTAATCTAAACACTCTTGATCCAATTGTTTGGTCCTTGAAGGAGGTGTTTAGCGCAACGAACCAGGCAATCAGACTATGCGGCTTTAGCACTCTCACTTAGCCATAGGTGTTTGATAATAAAAGATAGGTGCCGCCCCTAGTATCCGAACTAGGATGCTTTAAACACCTGATCGGGTAAGTACCGAACCCTCGCATAATGCGACAAAAAACTCAAAGGATTTGAGACCTCCGAAGAGCTGACCAGCTCTCGCCGCATCATGACAGTAAGTTTTCGGCTTTCTCTACTGAGGTGCTCATCCGGGTAAACCAGGGCACAATCGCAGTAGTTCTCCCTTTACTACCCTAGCCGATACAGCGGAACATAGGGTAGCAACCACAGGAGCTGGGCAACCCAACTATTGACCAAAGACATGATTCGGAGTCAATGCATATAGTGCTAAATTCTGGGTGCCGAACTATACTGTAAGAGTGTTCGGACTTTGTTGCCATGTTGTGGGGCGCTGTGAAGCCCCTGGCAAATTTAAAATATACTAGAGTGTACAGGTGCTATTTGATAAAGTTATCAAAAAAGAAAAAGAAGAAAAGGTAGTAAGCTAGAGCCTTAAAATTTGGGCCGCAAACTGTTTCCATTATAATTTTATTGGTGTGTTAAAGCGCATTTATACAAGTAGTGCAATAAGCAGAAGGCTATTTAATATGCCTTAACCAAGGGAGAGCTGCATGTGGGTCATGAAAACAGGTAAAGGGATCGTTAAGGAAACCACCTAAAAATTCCCCAGTACGTTCATGCTTCTTGTCGTCTTTGTGTATTTATCCTTCGAAAAGAATCGATGGTCGAGCCGTCAGGAAAGGCCTAAAAAGAAACATGAAAAAAGGAGAAAAAAGGAAACACTGAAAGTACGTGTGTCCGGGACGGTCGAGCCGTATTGTGGATACAAGCTGGTTATACCTCCATCCGTGCCCATGGTATTTTTAGTGCATAGTTATGTACGCGCGGTACAATTGCCGCCACTTGGTCGGGACTGGGACGGAGGCTGAATTGCTAGTCGAGCTCTTGACGAGCCGAGCTGTCCTGCTGCAGAATAGTCTGGACTCTCTTGATAGTGTCCGGGGGATCGGCCGCCGAATTAATTTTCTGCTTGAAAAGGCCGCTCTGTACTTCTATTGCTAAGGCAGCGGTGTGCTCCTCGGTGCGGAGGGAGCGTTCCGTGTTTCCATTAATTGTTATGATGCCTCGTGGTCCGGGCATCTTGAGCTTGACATAAGCGTAGTGTGGCACCACATTGAATCGAGCAAATGTGGTTCGTCCGAGCAGCGCATGATAACCACTGCGAAAAGGGACGATATCGAAGATTAACTCCTCGCTTCGGAAGTTGTCTAGAGATCTGAAGACAACCTCTAGTGTGATTGAGCCAGTATAGCATGCCTCTACACCTGGTATGACTCCTTTAAAGGTAGTCTTTGTGGGCTTCATCCGTGATGGATTGATGCCCATTTTGCACACTGTATCCTGATAGAGCAAGTTGAGCCTGCTGCCACCGTCCATCAGGACTCGCGTCAGGTGGAACCCATCAATTATTGGGTCCAGGACCAGTGCGGCTGAACCGCCGTGACGGATACTGGTCGGGTGATCCCGACGATCGAAGGTGATCGGGGATGACGACCATGGATTAAATTTTGGGGCGACTGGCACTATCGCGTAGATGTCACTGAGTGCGCGCTTGCGCTCCCTCTTGGGGATGTGGGTAGCATATATCATGTTCACCATTTTAACCTGAGGGGGAAACTTCTTATGTCCCCCTGTGTTCGGTGGCCAGGGCTCCTCGTCGTCATCCTCACTCTGCGATCCCTTCTCCTTGCTTTTGGCATTTAACTTGTTGGCCTGTTTAAAAACCCAACAATCTGGGGTATGATTGTGTGGTTTGTCTGGGGTGCCATGAATCTGGCACAGACGATCTAGTATGCGGTCCAGGCTGGATAAGCCCGAATTGTTCTTTTTGAATGGCTTCTTCCGCTGAACGGACTTAGAGACACTGAATCCGGCATTGACCGCCGTATCATCGGTGTTGTCATTGTTGTTTCGACGCTTGTGTCTATTATGTCGGGACTTGTCGTTGCTATTTCTGGCTTCAGGGGTGCCGACGTTGCTTGCATTGTTTTTGCTACGGGCCAGCCAACTATCTTCACCCGCACAAAAGTGGGTCATGAGTGCCGTGAGGGCTGCCATGGACTTCGGCTTTTCTTGGCCGAGGTGGCGGGCGAGCCATTTGTCGCGGATGCTGTGTTTAAAGGCCGCTAGGGCTTCAGCATCCGGACAGTCGACGATCTGGTTCTTTTTAGTAAGGAACCTAGTCCAGAATTTCCTGGCTGACTCTCCGGGCTGTTGAACTATATGGCTTAAGTCATCGGCGTCCAGAGGTCGAACATATGTACCTTGGAAGTTGTCAAGGAAGGCTTCTTCCAAGTCCTCCCAGCTGCCGATGGAATTTTTGGGCAGGTTGTTTAGCCAGTGCCGGGCTGGTCCTTTGAGTTTTATGGGGAGGTATTTAATAGCATGAAGGTCATTGCCACGAGCCATATGGATATGGAGAATGAAGTCTTCGATCCATACTGCGGGATCTTTAGTTCTATCGTATGATTCGATATTCACGGCTTTGAACCCTTCTGGGCATTCATGTTCCATGACTTCGTCAGTGAAGCAAAGAGGGTGTGCGGTGCCTCTATATCGGGCCGCATCACGACATAGCTCTGATGGAATCCATCTGCGGCTTTCGGCCCGTGCATGACTAGGTTTGTCACGTCCGAATAGATAGTCGTCGTCACGTGTCGAGGCATGTCCTCGCGATCCGTAGATCAATCTGGTATGTCCTACTCTATTGTTCAGGTCGTGCCGAAGGTCATATGTATGACCGCGAGCTATTTTACCTCTGTATTTGCGATGAGGCGGGGCGGTCTGGTGTTCGACTTGAGTTGCCATTTTATCCCGACCACGTGGTCGTCGATCAGCCGTATTCCGTGATGGTGGTATGTGCTCCGGTGCCTCGTCGTCGAACTGAGGTAGCAATTTGTGCTTTGGGTGGCTTTTGGCTGGGCGCTTGAGGCCGTATTCTTCGGCTGCTAGGACATTGGTCCATTTATCATTGAGCGGATCTTGGTCAGCTTGAAGTTGCTGCTGCTTCTTTTTTAGGCTCCTTGCAGTGGCTATTAGCTGGCGCTTGAAGCGCTCCTGCTCAACAGGTTCCTCAGGAACGATGAAATCCTCAGTGTCGAGGCTCGCCTCATCCTCGGAGACTGGAAGATAATTACTGTCCTCCGAGTCTTCGTGCGTGGCCTATTTACTAGGGCAAACTTGCCCATCTTCCCGTTCATCCTGTTTGGCAGTTGCATCAACGGGGCCTTCGTTGTCTTCGGCACCTTCCGGAGTGTTATCTTCTCTTGTGTCGGTGTTGTTGTCTTTGCTACGGCGTGACTTAGAGTGGCGCCGCTGACGCTGGCGCTTTGATTGTATCTTAGCAGGTTTATCCTCAAGTAGATCTTCCTTGTCATCGCCGCTATTCTCTTTTGGTGCATCCACCATGTATACATCATACAAGGAAGTGGCTGTCCAGCGTCCGGTAAATGGTGGGTTTTGAGCCTCTTCTTCTCTGGCATCCTCGTCCATACCGTCGATGTCGTCGGAGCTGTAATCGAGCATGTCAATTAAGTCTTCGACAGTGGCTACAAATTGGGCAATGGGTGGGAAGTGAAGTTCTCCGTCATCAGCCTCCGGTTCGAACCGGATACAATTCGGCTATGGGCCCCCCGCTAAGGATAGTGCTCTTAACGAGTTTAACACGTCGCCCAAGGGCGAGTGTCGGAAGATGTCTACGGAGCTGAATTCGATGATCGATAACCGATCAAGCTCGACGTACGCGGACGCACAAGGTTCGGAACCTGTAGGTGGAGACGAGTCCATGGTTCCGATGACATAGATGTCGCTTGAAGTTAAGTCTGTGTGCGGCTCCAACACCGCTGAGTCTGCGGCTTCCGCGGCGGGGTTGAGCCTCCCGTCTTCGGATGGCACGATCTGCTCCGGATCTAGGGCCAGAGCAGCTACAGGTACTATCTCCTACGTATGGACCGATGACAAATTTATGTCACGTTCATCCTGGTGGTAGGGAGCGGCTGCCGTGGTCTCGAATCCGTCAAAGATCAAGTCTCCACGGATATCCGTGACATAGTTCAAGCTTCCAAATCTGACCTGGTGGCCAGGGGCGTAGCTTTCAATCTGCTCCAGATGGCCAAGCAAGTTGTCCCGCAGTGCGAAGCCGCCGAACACGAAGATCTGTCTGGGGAGTAAGACTTCCCCTTGGACAGCGTCCTTGTAGATGATTGAAGGAGCCATCAAACCTTTTAATGACGACACAGTGGAACTCTCAATCAAAGCACCAATGTCGGTGTCAAAACCGGCGGATCTCGGGTAGGGGGTCCCGAACTGTGCGTCTAAGGTCGATGGTAATAGGAGACGGGGGACACAATGTTTACCCAGGTCCGGGCCCTCTCTATGGAGGTAATACCCTACTTCCTTCTTGATTGATCTTGATGAATATGAGTATTACAAGATTTGATCAACCATGTGATCGTAATGGCTAAACCCTAAAAGTCTAGCATGTCTGACTAAGATTATGAGGAGGTCTACAGACCTAGCCCTACAGTTTATATAGACACAGGAGGGATCTAGGGTTACATAAGGTCGGTTACAGAGAAAGGAATCTTCATATTTGGACGCCAAGCTTGCCTTCCACGCCAAGGAGAGTCCCGTCCGGACACGGGTAAAGTCTTCGGTCTTCGTATCTTCACAGCCCATCAGTCCAGCTCATGTCTAATTGGTTGGACGCCCGAGGAGACCTTAGTCCAGGACTCCCTCACCTCCTCTCGTAGTTGAGGGATAAATCTTGGTTCTTTCATCTTTCAAGTTCTTCAGAGTGATCAACAAATATAAATCCCAAGTGACTCAAAGAATAGAGCTATGCTCCCAGCAACGGCCCCAGAAAATAGTCTTGATAACCCACATGTATAGGGGATCGCAACAGTTTTTGAGGGTAGAGTATTCAACCCAAATTTATTGATTCGACACAAGGGGAGCCAAAGAATATTCTCAAGTATTAACAGTTGACTTGTCAATTCAACCGCACCTGAAAGACTTAATATCTGTAGCAAAGTATTTAGTAGCAAAGTAATATGGCAGTAATGGTAACGGTGGCAAAAGTAACAGTATGGTTTTGTAGTGATTGTAACAGTGGCAACGGAAAAGTAAATAAGCAAAGAACAATATATGAAAAGCTCATTGGCAATGGATCAGTGATGGATAATTATGTCGGATGCGATTTCTCATGCAAAAGTTATAACATAGGGTGACACAGAACTAGCTCCAATTCATCAATGTAATGTAGGCATGTATTCTGAATATAGTCATACATGCTTATGGAAAAGAACTTGCATGACATCTTTTGTCCTACCCTCCCGTGGCAGCGGGGTCCTATCAGAAACTAAGGGATATTAAGGCCTCCTGTTAATAGGGTACCGGAACAAAGCATTAACACTTAGTGAATACATGAACTCCTCAAACTATAGTCATCACCGGGAGTGGTCCAGATTATTGTCACTTCGGGGTTACCGGATCATAACACATAGTAGGTGACTATTGACTTGCAAGCATTAAGCATAGCAAATTCATGGCAACATCAATCTCAGAACATAATGGATACTAGGGATCAAACCCTAACAAAACTAACTCGATTACATGGTAAATCTCATCCAACCCATCACCGTCCAGCATGCCTATGATGGAATTACTCACGGACGGCGGTGAGCATCATGAAATTGGTGATGGATGATGGTTGATGATGACGATGGCGACGGATTCCCCTCTCCGGAGCCCTGAACGGACTCCAGATCAGCCCTCCCGAGAGAGATTAGGCTTGGCGGCGGCTTCGTATCGTAAAACGTGATGAATCCTTCTCCCTGATTTTTTCTCTCCCCGAACATGAATATATAGAGTTGGAGTTGAGGTCGATGGAGCATCAAGGGGCCCACGAGGTAGGGGGCGCGCCCCACCCTCGTGGACAGGGTGTGGGCCCCCTAACATAGATCTTTCGCCAGCATTTTTTATATATTCCAAAAATATTCTCCGTGAAGTTTCAGGTCATTCCGTGAACTTTTATTTCTGCACAAAAATAATACCATGGCAATTCTGTTGAAAACAGCGTCAGTCCAGGTTAGTTCCATTCAAATCATGCAAGTTAGAGTCCAAAACAAGCTCAAAAGTGTTTTGAAAAGTAGATACGATGGAGATGTATCATCGTGTTGAATTTTTTGTAATAGTTATGTTACTTTTCATCAACATATTACCTCTAAATTTATTTTGTACACTCTAGCCCATTGCATAGAAGTTGCAAGGAGGTTGTTCATAAAAGAACAATAGTTGTTCAATGTAATGAACAAAAGGGTCATACTCCTATTGTGAATATGATGTAAGTTATGAATATTGATGACAGAATTGAACATCCATAACACTAACGCTAAATGTTGCAAGACTAAAAAGACCGCATATGTATGACACTGTATTTAGTCACTTTCGAGAAACCCGCATAGAGAAATTCCATAGTGATGAATTTTGGAGTCATATGATTATGAATCATCTGATAGTTGCAACTTTCATCCAATCAGTGAAGTAAACAAAAATACCGTTCATAGGCCGTAAAGAACGAGCAACAAAATATATGCATATTGATGTATGTAGTCCAATAAGTGTTGTTGCAAGCAATGGATTTATTTCTCTTCAAAGGATGACTCAAGTAGATATTTATATTTACTAATTGAGACATAATTCTGGATTCTTGAAATGTTTCAAAAGATTTTCAAAAATGAAGTAGAAATTATTGTAACAAGAAAATTATGTTTCTACAATTGGATTGCAGAAAATAATATTTGAGTTACAAATTTAGCGAATGACTGATGAGCTGTAAAAGAATTGTATAGCTTGCACCTCCTAGAAACACTACTAAGAGTAGAATGTTTTGAATTAGATGTAGTCTAGCTATGTATGACATGCTAAGATCAGAGATGACATTGATTGTTCCGCCAATATATACTTTTAATGTGATTCTTTAGATACTATGGCTTTTACATTGAAAAGAGTGCCATCAAATTTGTTGAAATAGGTGCTACTTTGTAGGTTATCCCAAATGGTTGGGTATTCCTCTATCACTATGCCGATGCAAAGTGTTTTTTCATAGAGTGTGGAAATTTTGAAGAAAATGTTTTCTACAAAATAGTGAGTGGGAGGACAGTGCAACTCTATAAGATTACAAAATCTTCATAATCAGGTCAAAGAAAAGAAAGGCTAGAATTGGTTCTAGTATTTCATACTTTGACTAATACGGAAGCCTCTACATAAGATGTAGTGATTTCAGTTGAACTCACAGCCGAACTATATATGTTGGGTAAATTCATGTAGACCTATGTGGTGTGCAGACAAAACATTATTGAACAAACGATGAACCTATAATTCACAGAGAAGCGTTGATGGCCCCTGACTCTGGAATTAGTTGGACGCCAAAATAATGCGAGATAGTATCCACACATATAATTCAAGTTTAGAACTTGATAGATCCTCTAAAAGACTTAAAGTCTAAAGTGTAGTGATGGATCTATAGATTGAAAAAGATAAAAATGTTTTATAATGCTTGACTTGTTGCAAATAGTTTATGACAAGATCAAGCAGTTGATTATGATGAGATTGTCTCATCATAATAATACTTAAAGTCAGTTCGAATTAAACTAGCAATTACTATTTTAGTTATGAGATATAATAGATGGATGTCAAAATGATTCCCATGAGATGGAAATAAAACCAAGTATATTTGATACGGTCCAAGGTAAATTTTCTTGATCCAGATGATTCTAGTAAGTGTGCAAACTTCAAGAGATCTTGTAATGATCTGAAGCAAGCATAGAGGAGTTTGGATCTTTATTTTGATGAATTGATTAAATAATATGATTTCATCGATAGAAATAAAGATGCTTGTATTAGAAGAAAGTAAGTGGGAGCGTGATAATATTTCTAAACACTATGTGTGCATGACACAATGTTGATTGGAAATTATATAAATTTCTTGACACGGTTTAAGATTTTATTGAAAATAGTTTTTCAATAAAATACTTAAGCGATATAGTCCTTATATTAGACATAATAAATCTACCTCTGGAGATAGTAGTGTCTAATTGGGCTTAGACAAAATACATATTGACAAAATACTAAAGAAGTTTAGTATGAAAACACCAAGAAGAGTTTCTTGTCAAAGTCACATGGAAGGAGTTCTTAGCAAGAATCCGCATCTTGAAATACTGATGAGTGAAATATATGATTTCCATAACACTTGTGTTAATTCCATGGTATGCAAATAACCAGATATGTGCAGTACTCCAAGTAAGTTGTGAGTAAACTTACTGGAATGGTCAAATTGTTTATCGTATGACAATGGTGAAAATGTCGTTCAGTACTAACACTGGTACATCGACGTGCTATACAAACGGTTTTTAACCCCTTTCTGCAACGGCATTTGGAACCGTCGCCAAGTGAGTGTGGGTGATAGGGGGGTCCTCCCCACACGACCCAGAAACCGTCGAGGATAGGCCCTCCTGGCTTACTGGTTGGGGCAGAATGAGCTCGTGTGCGATCTGGCGGGGCATCGAAACCCAATTGTTTCCGTTCGTATGTACATCCCACACGGTGAATCCCAGAAAATCATTTCCGTTCATATGTATATCACACACAGTTCTTTGTGTGGAGACGTTTGGGCAAGGTGTCCTAACGGAAATAGTTCACTTCCGGAAACCGGGTGTGATTGTTAGTTGATCGAACATGCACACTTTCTAGAAACCGTGCGGGTTGTTTGAGTTCATCGCCCACAGTGCTATTTGAGTAATCGTCTGCAATAGAAAACCCCAATAAGCAGGGTAATTAGCCTATTATTGATAATCCATGTACTACTCAAATTGATATTTCTTATAAAACACACTAGATATTTCATATCCATATAACAGCAACCAAGATTTCATAATCGAATTACATCAGATAGCTTCGGCACTCAGTTGCGCCACTACACAACAACACCAAGTTTCACATGCAACATCAAAAACCCTTGGAAAGTAGCATCATACACGGTAAATAGACAGATGAATCTCATTTGGGAAACTGCAGAAGCGGAAGGCAAATATTGAGCCTTCAGTGAAGTTGAATGTCCTTGCAACTTTAGGCCAGTGGCTATGGATAATTGCCCGCCCAACCTTCGTCCTCTTTAGGAAGACTTCAATATTGTACCGTGGGTGTTGAATGAATACCTTCCTCGCCTCTTGCCCATGCAAGTGCTTTGAGAGGTAATCATCGATGAACTGCTTCGAAAAGTACTGAAAACAAAGATATGCATAAATCATTGTTATAAATTTTGAAATGGTGCAAGGGGTAAAAACAAGGTAGAAGAGTTAGTACCATCCTATAGTTGACTAATGTCTTCTTCATTGTGCAAAAAAAGATCTTGCTATTATTCATCGCAAGTTTCTTCATCCTAACAATCTTTTTGAGTTTCTTGACTTGACTGGTATTCCTGGACATCTCATTCCCCATATGCAAAATGGGTCGAACAATGGGTCTAAGCCTCTGACAGCAGGACCTACATGTGCAAGACCAAATTGTAAGAAACCTAAATATTAGAATGATTCCTGCAACTGCACAATAATGTGCTATTAGCCAAAGGCCCATGCTTGAACAAACCTTGACGGTAAACCACAGTGTCTCCCATTGTTTCCCTGCAACACACATAATGAAGATCTTGATCAGGTTAACTGAGAGTTGCCATACTATCAGTAGAATATGTATTGAGTACAACCAAATTCGATTGGTGAAACATGCATAATAATACAAAATTGCACCCACAACCAATGAAAATCAAATTGCAGAACTGAACCAAACAGTTAAATGGAATGCAGACCAAATGAACCAAAATAGTTAACTGAGCACAACATTGCAGAATAGAAACATGTATTAGAAGATAAGACAGTTAACAAAACAAAGAATGCTAGAGAACATAACTACGAAATGTAGCAATTGTTGGACCAAAGTGTTAACTGAACATTACATTTCAGAGGACCAAACTATTAACTGAACATCAGATTGTATATTAACATTACAGAGGAAAAATCACTAGAAGGCACTGGCGGTGGCCTCGAGGAAACAGCATGAACTGTATTTGAAAGTAGACAACCGCGTGGCAGTGTCGACGGTGGCCTCGAAGACGAGGTGCTCCTCCAAGATCTGGTAGTCGGCATGCATGGCAACCATAGCAACCTCGTGCGCGTGTGCGGCCGCATGCTACTGAGCTCCATGTTATACTGCGTGCAAAATGGCTGTGGGCGGCGCATAATTGGAGGAGGGGGACAGTGATTTCGGTGGAAGTTGTAGCGCCGTGATGTCTACTACGCAACTTTATTCTTGTAGACACGTGTTGGGCCTCCAAGCGCGGAGTTTTGTAGGACACTAGAAATTTTCCCTCAAGTGGATGACCTAAGGTTTATCAATCCGTGAGAGGTGTAGGATGAAGATGGTCTCTCTCAAACGAACCTGCAACCAAATAAAAAAAAATCTCTTGTCTCTCCAATACACCCAATACAATGGCAAATTGTATAGGTGCGCTAGTTCGACGAAGAGATGGTGATAAAAGTGTAATACGGATGGTAGAAATATATTTTTATAATATGAATAAATGAAAACAGCAAGGTAGCAAATAGTAAACAGGCACGAAAACGGTATTTTAATGCTTAAAAACAAGGCCTAGGGTCCGTACTTTCGCTAGTGCAATTTCTCAACAGTGCTAACATAGTTGGATCATATGATTATCCCTCAAAGTACAATAAATAATCACTCCCGAGTTCCTATTAGTGGAGAACAAAAGATGGAAATTGTTTGTTGGGTATGAAACCACCTCAAAGCTATTCTTTCCATTCGATCTATTCAAGAGTTCGTACTAAAATAACACAAAGCTATTGTTTCCATTCGATCTATCCTAGAGTTCGTACTAGAATAAAACAAAGCAAATTCATATTCATAATACTCAATCCACACAAAGAACTACAAGGAGACCCCGAAGTTTCTACCGGCGAAAAACATGCATCAACCCCTATGCATAGATTACCCCAATATCACCGCGGAAATCCACGAGTTGAATGCCATAACATATATCAAGTGAATCAATAAGATACCCCAATTGTCACCTCAAGTATTCATACCGCAAGACATATATCATGTGTTCTCATCTCTGAATATTCAATCCGTCATGACAAAACTTCAAAGGGTAAAGATTCAATCCATCACAACAAGAGTATAGAGGGGAGAAACATCATATGATCGGACTATATTAACAAAGCCCATGATATAGATCACGAGAGAGAGAGAGAGAGATTAAACACATAGCTACTGGTACAAACCCTCAGCCCCGAGGGTGGACTACTCCCTCCTCATCATGGTGGCCGCCAGGATGATGAAGATGGCCACCGGAGATGATTCCCCCCTCCAGCAGGGTGCCAGAACGGGTCTAGATTGGTTATCGGTGCCTACCGAGCCCTGCGGTGATGGAACTTCTAATCTAGGTTAACCCCACGGGTTTCAGAATATTTGGGAATTTATAGTGCAAAGAAGGGGTGAGGGAGGCCACCGAGGTGGCCACAACCCACCTGGGCGCGCCGGGAGCCCTGGCACGCCCTGGTGGGTTGTGCCCCTCTCGGGGCACCCCCCAGGTGCAGCTCTGACCCATTGGGTTCCTTCCGGTCCAAAAAAATCTCTGTAAAGTTTCGAAGTGTTTGGACTCTGTTTGATATTGATTTCCTGTGATGTAAAAAACAAGCAAAAAATAGCAGCTAGCACTAGGCACTGGGTCAATAGGCTAGTCCCAAAAAATGATATAAAGTTGCCATAAAATGATTGTGAAACATCCAAGAATGATAATATATTGGCATGAATACTTCATAAATTATAGATACGTTGGAGACTTATCAGCAGCCCCAAGCTTAATTCCTACTCGTCCTCGAGTAGGTAAATGATAAAAGAAATAATTTATGAAGTGTGAATGCTAGCAAAGTGCATAAGTTTGATCGATGATAATTTCAGTCACTTCTCCTAGAATCGTAACAACAATTCGTTCTTATAAAACTTCTCATGTTATAGTAGCAACCAATTCACATGTTAAGGTTCAAACAATGAATTCTCTTGAAACCCAACAACCTATGTTCTCAGTCACCAAGCAATTGCAATTCAACTTATTCAAGAGAGTTTAAGTAAGAGCTCCACATACTCAACCATCATATAGTCTTCTATGATTGCTAACACTCACCTCGTACACATGAGCAAAACTTTTCAACCGGACAGAGAAATATAGGGGCTTATTGTTTTGCCTCCCAACGTATTCACCTCAAGGGTGATGTCAACAATAATAACTCATGCTACCCATATTCAACTGTACATATGTGCCTAGATCTTTCCTCGCCACATGATGCTTACCAAAAGAGAAAATAAAAAGGAATAGAGAGGAATACTTTGACTCTTTGCATAAGTAAATACTGAAAAGTAAAAGATAGGCCCTTCGCAAAGGGAAGCAGAGGTTGCCATGTGCTTATTTGTTTGTATGCTCAATCCCTTAGTGCAAAAGAATGTCACATTATATTGCCCCTTATGATAGCAACCTTTATTATGCAGTCCGTCGCTTTTATTGCTTTGCCATCATAAGTTCGTACAACACTAAATTTTCTCTTACACTTAATGATCTTACACTTTTAGAAGAAATTTTTATTGCCTTATTGCACCGATGACAACTTACTTGAAGGATCTTGCTCAATCCTTAGGTAGGTATGGTGGACTCTTGAAAATAAGATTTGGGTTTAAGAGTTTTTGGATGCACAAGTAGTATCTCTACTTGGTGCGGAATTTTTGGCTAGCAAAGATTGGGGGCAAGTGTTGGTGTCAAAACCGGTGGATCTCGGGTAGGGGGATCCCGAACTGTGCGTCTAAGGTCGATGGTAACAAGAGACAGGGGACACAATGTTTTACCCAGGTCTGGGCCCTCTCTATGGAGGTAATACCCTATGTCCTGCTTGATTGATCTTGATGAATATGAGTATTACAAGAGTTGATCTACCACGAGGTCGTAATGGCTAAACCCCTAGAAGCCTAGCTTGTATGGTTATGATAATGTATCCTCCGGACTAAGTCCTCCGGTTTATATAGACACCGGGAGGATCTAGGGTTACACAAGGGCGGTTACAAAGAAATGAATCTACATATTTGGCCACCAAGCTTGCCTTCCACGCCAAGGAGAGTCCTATCCGGACATGGGTGCAGTCTTCGGTCTTTGTATCTTCACAGCCCATCAGTCCGGCCCATGGCTAAAAGGTCGGACGCCCGAGGACCCCTTAGCCCAGGACTCCCTCAGTAGCCCATGAACCTGGCTTCAATGACAACGTATCCGGCACGTAGATCTGTCTTCGACATTGCAAGGTGGGTTCCTCCCTCTGAACTCCAAGATAGTCTTCAGGCATATTTGAATGTGTTCGGACCTGTAACACAACACCACACACAACCGTAGAGAGAATATAATATTCCACGAGTCCAATCTGCTGACAACTTTCTGTAACATGACATCACATTTGTCCTGTCATAATTTCGAACCGTTTTTCGTCTGCCGCTCCATGTTTTGAGACGTGGTTTCCATTGGCACGTCTTGTCAAAGCAGAGGTCGTGTCCCCTTATTATGAGATTCTCATCAATAAGGGCGTGGGTAACCCAACCATGCTGTTTACACAGCCCTTGGGAGTAGGCGAATTTTAAGGTGAGTGGGGAGGCGTTCAATATTTACTGCCTTTATAAGGAGATAAGAATCCCTTTTCTTAACCAATGCCTTCTCTCTTCCTCTGCCTTCCATTCTTGAGCTCCAGCGCCCAAGTTCTCATCTTGTCCATCTCGAGCAAGCACTCAACCATGTCCGGATCCGGAGTTCAAGGCAAGTGGATGGCCTCCTCCATCCAGGAGGAGGACATCGCCGAGCTTCGGGCGGCCGGGTACCTGGCGAAGGGAATCGCCCACCGCCTTCCGGCCCAGGGACAAATTGTTCCCACGCGGAAGCCCAAGGAGAGGGTAGTATTCATCCCTCGTTTCCTCCGCGGGTTAGGGTTTCCACTCCACCCCTTCGTCTGCGAGCTAATGTTCTACCACGGGATAGACTTCCGTGAGCTATCCCTGAACTCCCTCCTCAACATATCGGCGTTCATCGTCGTGTGTGAGGACTTCCTCCACATCCAACCCCACTTCGGGCTGTGGCTCAAGGTCTTCAATGTGAAGCCGAAGGTGGTGGATGGCCATCACGTGGAGTGCGGTGGCGCCATGGTGAGCAAGCTGGCCAATGTCTCCTGGCCGAAAGGCACTTTCGTGGAGACTGTAAAAGAATGGCAGAAACATTGGTTCTATGTCACAGAACCCCGCGCCACCACCTGGGCCCCAACTGCCGAATTCAACTCTGCCGCTCCCATGCGACTCACCTCCTGGGTCGAGAAGGGCCCGAACTGGTGTTCGCCAGAAAAGCTGACAGCACTGCAAATGCGTATTCAAAGCATGGTGGATCAAGATATCAAACTTGTTGATATAATCAGGTGATGCTAGTTCACCGGATTCTCCCATGCCAAAGCCGAAGCTGCACTCTATGGGAGTTCAATCCGAAGAAGCACCATACCCTGAAGAGGCTCTTCGAAACCACTCACGAAGATGCCTAGAGGTTGCTTTTTAAGGGCAATAAAACACCGCCGGCCACAGATTCGGACCGCGGGCATGACATTAACCACCTCGACAACGAGGTATGTTATTCTTACTGCATCCCTTACTTGCTTGTTTCAAGGATGATGTCTAAGATTTTATCGTCATCGTTTCTTCAGGACTGGATGGAGGGGGCGAAGCGGATCCAATCTCCGGCTCTACTGCCTGAACAACCAGTCATCCCGCGTTTAGCAAAGATGCTGGTGCCGGCGCCCTACAAGGCGCCGGAGAAGAAGGCCACAGGGAAGACCAAGGGGGTCCAGAGTGGCCCCCGTCGCAAGGGTGCTTCGGACGCAACGTCCGAAGACAAGACTCATTCCTCTGCCGTCGAACACGACGACGATGAGGAGGAGGAGGAAAACAACCCTCCCCCTAATGTGGGGAAGAAAAAGAGGGCGGCCTCCACCATTCTGGAGGCGGAGGCGCCCAAGAAGGGGAAAGGCCCACTCGTGGGCAGCTCCGCATGGGACGTTGAAAGCAGTCCGGAGCAACGCCCCCGCACTAAGCCGCGGGCCACATCGTAAGTGCTAAGACTTATATCCACCCATAAAGTTTCTCCTGCTCATTGAATTAACATGATTGGTTATGTTATTGTAGTCCGGCCCACAATAGCTCCCCGCGATCCTCGTCAGGAGGTTCGCTGAATTCCAAGGCGATGGCCAGCGAGTCTCCGCCGGCCGCTCACTCCCCCAAGGCCAAGGACGATCCGAGGTGCTGTCCCGAAGTACTGTTCCAGGCGGGGGAGAGGCTCAGGAGGTGCCAAAAGACGAAACCCCCATCGCCATACACCAGGGGGATCAATCCCCAAGGAGACTGGTGGAGGGGGCCGTATTCAGTTCGGCCCTCAGCCGAACTCGATTCCGGAGACCGATGCGGCTCCAGAATCCAGCACGCAACCTCTTCGAAAGAACGGGGTGCCTATTCCGCCGGTGACCCCTATCCAACTAGGGGCACCGGATAATCTGCTGGAAGCACTTCGAGACGCTTCCATTGTGGATGAGCATCGTTTCCTTATGGGCACGGTAATTAAAAGGGTTCAGTCCACCAAGAGCGAACTAACCGAAGCCTGCAGCAGCCCGCTGACAGGTTTTGAGTTAAGCGACACAAAAAAGAGAAAATCCCAATATAGACAGTAGCCCCTGAGACACTGTCCGGTGTTCGGAAAGAAAAGCCAGACAGAGGATCAATCTCCTATTGCAGGAAACTAACTAAATTTTTCTGAAATGTAAACACATGCGTTGCTGTTGGCCGCAGCCTCGCATACTGCCGAAGTTTCCGGAATGAAGCAGAAACTGACGGAGGCCGAGGAGGAGTTGGGCTAGGTGAAGAGGCGGCTCCAGGAAAAACCAGGTAAGTAATAACATGTTATGTATTCGAAAAAAGGAAAATGATATGCAATGACCGAAATGCCATGATGTGTACATAGGCGACGACCGAGTTCGAGGCCCTGAAAAAGGCCCTGGTCGAAGCGGCAGGTAAGGTTGTCAAGGAGCAGGCCGCTCAGAGGAAGTTCAATGCCCAGGTCAATGAGGTCCAACAGGAGCTCGAAGACGCAGTGAAGAAGTGTGAAGCCTTGGAGCGTGATGCGTCGGTTCAAGAGACCGAACTCGCAAGGCTCGTCAGAGTGCGGAGGCAGCCCGAAATGAGGCCCAGGGCGCCCTCCAGGAGATCCAAGAGGCCAGGGAGATCGCGGCGGGTAAGGCATTCAATATGCAAAGCAAGAATGTGAAGATGAAATATCGTTTACTAATCCGGATTCGGAGTTCTCCAGGGGATTTTACTGATCTGCCATGCAGTGTGGCTGACGCCGCAGAGTTATTTCGAGCTGAAGAAGGGAGCTCCCCGGAGAAGCTGTTCTGGTCGCAATATCTTGCGCCAGAACATCCGGTGCCCTTCAGCGATCAGCTAAAACAGCTGGTCGAGCTTCTTAGGGTGGCCAAACTGGCCATGAAGGATTTAATAATCCGATTGTGGCCAGCCGAAGCTATACCCGGCCGTTACTTTGGCCTCATTAAGCGACTAGTGGATGCATGTCCTCGGCTGGACGTCGTCAAGCAGTCCATCTGCATCGAGGGTGCACGTCTGGCCTTCTCCTATTGCAAGGTTTGGTGGGCGAAGCTGGACGCTGTCAAATTAGCGACCGAGGGGTCGCCGGTGGGCAAGGAGCACCGCACACCCGAGCGATACTTCGGCGATGTCTTGGAGGGGTCCCGCATTGTTGCGGATCATTGTGCGAAAGACACTATCTTTGAATGAATGTATTCGAGCTCCATCTACCTTGTATGATAAAACAAAGTGATTGTGCAATATAATGCTTGCTATGTTTTTAAATTTTTACTTCCTGTGCGGCCGTGTTGTATGAAATCTGAGGGTTAACCAGTCGTCGGCTTCTGCCCCCACGTAGGTAGTACGGGGGTGTTCTGGATGGAATCTAAACAATCTTGATCCTATTAGATGGTCCTTGAAGGAGTTGTTTAGCGCAACAAACCAGGCAACCAGACTATGCGGCTGTAACGCCCTCACTTAGCTATAGGAGTTCGACAATAAAAACATGGGCGCAGCCCCTAGTATCCGAACTAGAGTGCTATAAGCGTCTGATCGGGAAGTACCAATCCTTCATGTAATGCGGAAGAAATGTCCAACGATTTGTAACCTCCGAACAGCTGACCGGCTCTCACCACATCATGACAGTCAGTTTTTGGCTTTCTCTACTGAGGTGCTCCTTTGGATAAACCAAGGCACAATCGCAGTAGTTCTCCCTTTACTACCTTAGCCGATATAGCGGAATGTAAGGTAGCAAGCACAGGAGCCGGGCAACCCAACTATTGACCAAAGACATGATTCGGAGCCAATGCATATAATGCTAAATTCAGGGTGCCGAACTATACTTATAAAAAGTGTTCAGACTTTTGTTGTCGTCATGTGGGGTGCTATGAAGCCCCTGGCAAACATCAAATGTACCAAAGTGTGCGGGTGCCACCTGATAGGGTTATCCACAGGGGAGCTGAGAGAAAAAAGAGAAAGAAAACAGAAAAGGTGCAAAGGCAAAAGGCTGGGGTCCTAAAGCTCCAGCCGCAAACTGTTCTCATTGTAATTTAATTAGTACGTCAAGGCGCATTGATACAGGTAGTCTGATAAGCAATAGGCTATTTGACATGCCGAAACCAAGGGAGAGCTACATGTGGGTCCTAAAAAACAGGTAGAGTTATCGTTAATGGAATCACCTAAAAACTACCCCATATGTCTGCGTTTCTCGCCGTCTTGGTGTGTTTATCCTTCAAGAGGACTGATGACCAGACCACCAGATGGGGCATGTGGGATTGAGACCTGAAAAGGGAAACAAGTAAAAGTGAAAGTATGGTGCGTATCCGATGTCGGTTGAGCCGTACTATGGACCACAAGCTAGCTATGCCTCCGTCGATGCCCATGGGATTTTAAGTGCGTAGTTATGTACCCGCGGCATGAATGCCACCACTTCATTGGGACTGAGACGGCGGCCGGATTGCTAGTCGAGCTCCTGACGAGCCGAGCTCTCCTGCTGCAGAGTAGTTTGGACCCTCTTAACGGTGTCCGTGGGCTCGGCAGCCGAATTAAGGTTCTGCTTGAGAAGGCCGCTCTGTACTTCTGCTGCTAAGGCAGCTGTGTGCTTTTCTCTACGGAGGGAGCATTCCGTATTTCCATTGACCGTTATGACGCCGCATGGACCGGGCATCTTGATCTTGAGATAAGCATAGTGTGGTACTGCATTGAATCGAGAAAATGTAGTTTGTCCGAGCAGTGCATGATAGCCGCTGCGGAAGGGACGATATCGAAGATTAACTCCTCGCTTCGGAAGTTGTCCGGAGATCCGAAGACAACCTCTAGTATGATTGAGCCCGTACAGCGGGCCTCTACACCTGGTATGACTCCTTTGAAGGTAGTCCTGTTGGGCTTGATCCGTGATGAGTTAATGCCCATTTTTCGTGTTGTATCCTGATAGAGCAGATTGAGGTTACTACCTCCGTCCATAAGGACGCGAGTCAGGTGGAACCCATCAATTGTTGGGTCTAGGACCAGTGCGGCTGAACCACCGTGACAGATACTGGTCGGATGATCTCGGCGATCAAAGGTGATCGGGCATGACGACCATGGATTAAATTTTGGGGCGACTGGCTCTATCGCGTAGACGTCCCTGAGCGCACGCTTGCGCTCCCTCTTGGGGATGTGGGTAGCGTATATCATGTTCACCATTTTGACCTGAGTGGGAAACTTCTTTTGTCCCCCTGTGTTCGGTTGTCGGGGCTCTTCGTCATCGTCCTCGCTTTGCGATCCCTTTTCCCTGTTCTCGGCGTTTAACTTGCCGACCTGTTTAAAAACCCAGCAATCTCTATTTGTATGATTGGGTGGTTTGTCCGAGGTGCCATGAATCTGGCACGGACGATCAAGTATGCGGTCCAAGCTGCATGGGCCTGAATTATTCTTTTGGAACGGCTTCTTCTGCTGACTAGACTTAGAGCCACTGAATCCGGCATTGGCCGCCGTATCCTTGGTGTTGTCGTTGTTGTTTCGACGCTTGTATCTGTTGCATCGAGACTTGTCTTTGTTATTTTTAACCTCGGGGGTACCGGCGTTGCTTGCATTGTTTTTGCTACGGGCCAACCAACTGTCCTCGCACGCACAAAAGCGGGTCATGAGTGCCGTGAGGGCCGCCATGGATTTTGGCTTTTCTTGGCCGAGGTGGCGAGCGAGCCATTCGTCGCGGATGCTATATTTGAAAGCTGCTAGGGCTTCAGCATCCGGACAGTAGACGATTTGGTTCTTTTTAGTTAAGAACCTAGTCCAGAATTTCCTGACGGATTCTTCGGGCTGTTGAACTATATGGCTTAAGTCATCAGCGTCCGGAGGTCGAATATATGTACCTTGGAAGTTATCGAGGAAGGCCTCTTCCAAGTCCTCCCAGCTGCCAATAGAATTTTCAGGCAGACTGTTTAGCCAATGCCGAGCTGGCCCCTTGAGTTGTAAAGGGAGGTATTTGATGGCGTGGAGGTCATCGCCGTGGGCCATATGAATGTGCAGAATGAAGTCTTCGATCCACACCGCGGGGTCCGTGGTTCCATCATATGATTCTTTATTCACGGGTTTGAACCCTTCTGGGAATTCATGATCCATGACCTCATCAGTGAAGCAATGAGGGTGTGTGGCGCCTCTATATCGGTCTGTATTGCGACGTAGCTCTGATGGAGTCCGTCTGTGGTTTTCAGCCCGCGCATGACTAGGTTTGTCACATCTGAAGAGGTGGCCGTCGTTGCGTGTCGAGGCACATCCTCGTGATCCGTAGATTGATCTGGTATGTCCTACTTTATAGCTCAGGTTTTGCCAGAGGTCATATGTATGGTCATGGGTTAATTTACCTCTACCTGTGTGATGAGGCGGGGCGGGCTGGTGTTCGGCATGAGTTGTCGTTTTGTCCCGACCACGTGGCGGTCGGTCAGCCGCATTGTACGATGGTGGTATGTATTCCGGCGCCTCCTCGTCAAACTGAGGTAGCAAGTTGCGCTTTGGGTAGATTTTGGTTGGGCGCTTGAGGCCGTATTCTTCGGCTGCTAGGACATCGGTCCATTTATCATTGAGCAGATCTTGGTCAGCTTGAAGCTGCTGCTGCTTCTTTTTCAGGCTCCTTGCGGTGGCTATTAGCTGGCGCTTGAAGCGCTCCTGCTCAAGAGGTTCCTCAGGCATGATGAAATCGTCGGTGCCGAGGCTCACCTCATCCTCGGAGAGCGGAAGATAACTTCCATCCTCTGAGTCTTCGTGTGTGGCCTGTTTACCGGGGCTAACCTGCCCATCTTCTCGTTCATCTTGTTCATTAGTTGTTTCAACAGGGTCTTCGTTGTCTTCGACACCTTCTGGAGTGTTATCTTCTCCTATGCCGGTGTTGCTATCTTTACTGCGACATGACTTATAGCGGCGCCGCTAACGCCGGCGCTTGGATTGTATTTCGGAAGGTTTATCCTAAGCTGGAGCTTCCTTGTCATCGCCGTTGTTCTCCTTTGGTGCATCTATCATGTATACATCATACGAGGAAGTGGGCGTCCAGCGTCCAGTGAACGGCGGGTTTTGGGCCTCTTCTTCTCTAGCATCGTCGTCTATACCGTCGATGTCCTCGGAGTCGTAATCAAGTGTGTCGGTCAAATCCTCGGTCGTGGCTATGAAGTGGGTGGCGGGTGGGAAGCAAAATTCTCCACCGTCCGCCCCTAGTTCAGACCGGATATAGTTCGGCTGTGAGTCCTCCATCAAGGACAGGTTTTTTAATGAGTTTAGCATGTCGCCCAAAGGCGAGTGCTGGAAGATGTCTGTGGCGCTGAATTCTAAGATCAATAGACGATCAAGTTCGGCGTACACGGGCTCACATGGTTCGGAACTTATGGCCGGAGATGAGTCGGGAGCTCCGGTGGCACAGGAATCGTGTGAGATCAAGTCTATGTGCGGCTCCAACGTCGGGGAATCTGTGGCCTCCATGGCGGGGTTGAGCTTCCCGTCATTGGATGGCACAGTCTGCTCCGGATCTAGGGCCAGATCAGTTATGGGAGCTGTCTCCTGGATGCAGTCCGATGACAGATTTAGGTCATGTCTCTCGGGGTGACTAGGAGTGGTAGTCGCGGTCTTCAATCTGGCGAAGATCAAGTCTCCACGGATGTCCGCAACGTAGTTCAAGCTCCCAAATCTGACCTGGCGGCCAGGGGCGTAGCTTTCGATCTGCTCCAGATGGCCAAACGAATTGGCCCGCAGTGCGAAGACGCCGAAGACAAAGATTTGTCTCGGGAGGAAAGTTTCTCCTTGGACAGTGTCATTATTGATGGTTTAAGGGGCCATCAAACCTTTTGGTGACAGCACAGTGGAACTCTCAATGAAAGCACCAATGTCGGTGTCAAAACCGGCGGATCTTGGGTAGGGAGTCCCGAACTGTGCGTCTAAGGTCGATGGTAATAGGAGACAGGGGACACAATGTTTTACCCAGGTTCGGGCCCTCTCTATGGAGGTAATACCCTACGTCCTGCTTGATTGATCTTGATGAATATGAGTATTACAAGAGTTGATCTACCACGAGATCGTAATGGCTAAACCCTAGAGGCCTAGCTTGTATGGTTATGATAATGTATCCTCCGGACTAAGTCCTCTGGTTTATATAGACACCGGGAGGATCTAGGGTTACACAAGGTCGATTACAAAGAAAGGAATCTACATATTTGGCGGCCAAGCTTGCCTTCCACGCCAAGGAGAGTCCTATCCAGACACGGGTGCAGTCTTCGGTCTTCGTATCTTCACAGCCCATCAGTCCGGCCCTCAGCAAGCACCACATGTTGAGGGATCTATCTTATATATATATTTACTAATTGGAGGTATCATACGAAGCTCCACGTTAATCCACATCATTAAAAGTATGTTAGTCATTCTTAATCATCCGATCTATGTAATTGATCTATCTTGACCCTCCAATTTGTGTTACACCTGTGGCAAAAAAATAACCAATCTGGACGTAAACCTGACCCAACATGCACATAATTAACATCAGAAAAAAAAATATTTTTCTTAACAAAAACGTTATAAGAGTGCTGATCTACAAGAAAAACAAACACCGTTATAAGAGACCATGTCTCACAAGAAACAGGACCATCAGCATAGTTGTAAAAAACAGATTCCTGAGCACGTTTCCCAAAGAAAGGACATCACCACGTTCCCCTTCTCTCACGTATAGATTCAATCTGTGGTGAAAAAAAAACAAAGGAAGCTCCACCCATAAAAACTCCACCGGTCGATAAAAAAAGAGGACCATGAGCACGTTTCCTAAACAAAAGGCCATCGCCACGTTCCTCTCCTTTCAGGTAC
>NC_041392.1:69091090-69114094 GCF_002162155.2 Triticum dicoccoides
AAATCTTCCACGATTCGGTTATAGCACATCGCAATGCCTCTACCCAACCTTGACTGCAGATATAAAAAGGAAAAAAAAAGACATCCTCGTCAACTCCTACAGTACACGGCCGAGTCTGTCTCCTTCCCTTCAATATTTCTGCACCTACCAGTAGAGATTGACGGTGGCACGCCCTCTCTGATCGTTGAGTTGTATTCTGTGATGGATGACCTTCCGCTTGTGTTCTCCTGCATGCTACCACCATGGGAAAATCAAGGTTGAATCCAGCATCTATTCCTTGATGTAAACGGGCCTTCAGGTTTGGTCTCATTGCTTGGATGAAACAAGTGGGTGCAATCATTTATGGTTGGGTTCTCCCATTGTCCCAACAATTTTACATGTTGGATGTCGCGACGTGTTTGGCGCCTCCGATCAAGATACATCAGTGATCATTGTTGTTATTATGATATATTCAGGTGCCTGGCGCCTCCGATAAAATAATTAATATAATCTAGGGTTTGAAAATGACAGATCGAATCATATACAAGACACATATATATCTGGATTATACAAGACACACGTATATGTGGATTATGTAATGGTCGAATCACATTCATATGCACATAAATGCTAGAAATAAAAGAAAATACATATATACGAAATAATGAAGGGCATCAACTGTGAGGTATATTTGATTTAAACCATAGCAACCGCTATTTTCTACACTTGAATTTGCATACATTTACATGTCATGGCTTCTGTTAGCCTTAGCCACATTGGAGACAGGAACACTTGGCCTAAATATAGCTATATATCAAAGTTAGATACGTGGGAAACATGCTCCAAGCATGCAAGCATGTGTGTATGTCCATTAAAAATAGAAATTAAATACTCCCTCCAATCAAATTAATTGACGCAGTCTCAAGAAAATAGTTTAAATAGATTTGTGTACATATTCATGAGAATATATTGAGTTATGTCAGAGCCTTTGGAATTACAATACTAAAATGAATGTAAATAGGGATCTAACTAATCAAGAAAAACAACCGTAAAAAATAAATAAGTATTATTAGAATGTATCACCATGAAACAATTTAGTGACTGCTTATGATTGTCAAACACTAATTTTGTAGTCTTTAAATCGCTAGCCCGTGCAGGTGCACGGGCTGACGACTAGATCAATTTAATCAACCATTAGATCAATTTAATCAATCTATCTTAACCATATGATCTACGTTACACAAATTACCATGTTACAAAGTCCAGCGATTTACGTGAGGTAAAAAAAATAACGTGATCAACGTACACCTTATAAAACTGTTAGACCCTATTAAACAAACCATGATACAAACTCCATATCGTTATGTACCATCAAGGAAAAAAAATCCATATCGTTGTGGGTTTCACAAAACAAGTTCATGTCCCGTGTTATATATATATATATATATATATATATATATATATATATATATATATATATATATATATATATATATATATATATATATATATAACATCCACTTGATTTTTTAAGAAAACAAAAGATTGTGGCCTCTCCTCTCTCAGGTTGAGATTCAATCTGATGTGCGCTCCTTCCATGCTAGACATGCTTGCCCTTTCCCTACCTGCAGATCTCAAGGAAATTGGATCACGATCGTCTGCTGCGCTCAGATTATTTCTTCACGTACGGAGCGCTTCCTCCTCACATCAGCCATCCCCGTGAGGCCGTGTCCTTGCCGCAGAAGCCTTCCCCATCTCTCCGCGGGCGCTCCTTCCATGGTGTCTTTGGCTTGATGATCCGGTAGGCAGTGTTCATCTCACTTCGCCATCTCCCCACAATTGATGATTCTACGCCTTGATTCCACCAGCACTCGACGATGCAATCTGGCGCTATCTTTCCCTGTCTCAATTTCTTTTCCCATGGAGATTGAAAAATTGGGTCTGCTATACATCAAGTATTGCTGGCGTCGTGGCCATTGACGTAGGATTTGCTGCATCCCGTACTGTCGTTTGTATGTGGCCACAAGTACAGAACTGCGTACAGTACATGCACTTGCATGGCAGCAGTCAACACGTACATGTGTAGGCAACTAGACATACCGACGAGGAATACATGAGCATGATTGAGGATTGCTGAGGTATGACAACATATGAGGTGCGTACAAGCTCCGGATCCATATCCACCTAGAGATTCTAGAGATTCTTTGATTAATTGATAGCTTTTTGTTGTCTTCGTCCCCCAGCCATCCATCATGGTCTTTATACTACCTGTAGATTTCTGATAGTTTCCCCTCCTACTTCTAAGATTTCCGTACGTCCCTTTTTATATTACCTTTGGTCGACAAAAAGATGGCACAGCTTCTCAATTCCTTACAATGATTTTACAAATTAGTGTCTTATTGCAGGAAGGTTTCCGCCAGGGCAATGGCGCATTGACCGTTACAATAGGTGCGTGTCTATTTGTTTGAGGGAACATGTCTACTTTTTGCAAGCATCAGAATGCATAAGTATATTTTCACAGCGTAGAAGCACAGATTATTCATGCTGTAATATATTGATTCTTCATTCTAGAGAATCTATTTATTCTCCTTCCTTCTTTTTCTTAATTCCCTTTGAAATGCTTCCTCTAATATTCCATTCAAGTTTCAAGTTGAGATGAGCTAACTTTCCGTCCTCTGTCTATTACATGGCACATGGCACTAAGCCGTTAAGTGATGCATGATTTCTTGATGGCTAGCTCTTCTCCAGGGCAATTAATTACTATTGAATAAGGAATAATGTTTCATCCCTGTCACAGGTACGACCCGCCATGGGAAATAATTCTACCAGTTAACCAGACTAACCACCCATTGCATTTTCACTTTGACTACATTTCTGTCTCAATTGAGAAGTTTGCCTTGGCAATGGACTTTAAATAGATTATTACATCATTTCTGTTACTCTCCCCTGAAAAAAAATTGGAGTTCTGTTTTTTACAAACTTATATGGAAATAATGTAGCGTACTCTTTTTTCGGTTCTTTGAGCCTTCACTTTTCCGATATTTGTCGCTCTTCGAAGATCTTAAGCTGTGCAGATAATTGGACTTTTAGTGTTATTTCTTCGGCATGAAGTGCAGTTAGATGTACTTTAGAATGTGTAGACCATTATCAATCTACGTAATTCACTACTATTAATTATATGAAACACATAAAAGAGCACTTGAAATATGATACGTGTATGTATCATATTTCCTATAGGCCACTGCTCTAAAATACATAGCCTCCCTAATAATTGAGAAGACTCCCAGAAAAAGTGGAATATTCATAAGAAATAACCTTTTTGTATTACAACAAAGCGCGTGTAAATAGAAACGTATACAACTCAAGTACTTCACATACTGAGCTTTATTTTTGGATGGGCTGCCTTACTAAAACCTCGGTACCATATCTACCAGGAAATGTTAAATATATAAATGTTAGCAGCTATTACATAATAAGAGTTACATATGCACACCGTTGCATTTACTTAATTAAACCTACTATTTGCACCCCTAAAGCTTTCAATGAAGGTTTGTCTGAACACTTTTATGCATTTTGGCGTGGATATATACAAATACACTAAATTCTCTTTTTGATGTGTCATTGATTACATGATGTTAGAACACTCATCTTATTCTCTTAATTCCTAATATGTGTTGGAATTTTGATGATCATATTTGTGCTCTAAAGGCATTGCAAGAAAGGTACCATGTTTGCAACATATGGCAGTATATGAGGATCCGGTTGTTCTTCGCAATGGGATATTCTTTGCAGTCATGAATATGAAGGAAATTTATTTATCATGAAGGTTGTGCTTCTCCAGTATATTTTATTCATACAAGTTTTTGTGCATAACAAATGTTGGTCAACCGGTTCACCGAAGTCACCTTCCAAAGTTGCTAGCCCGTGCAGTTGCACGGGTTGATGACTAGTGACAATATAACTTCTGTGTGAATATGAACAAACATAAACCATTATGTTGTCTTCTTTGTCCAACGTCAACAATTTTGGCATATAATATTTTGATGGGGGCTCACAGTCACAAAAGATTTTCATGATGGCGTATTTATATGTGAAAGTTCTCTTCCTTATACAAATTATTGGTGAATTGCTTGTATGACCAATATTGTGATTGTAAAGCCTCAAAAGATTTCACTTTCTAAACCCAATGTGAAGTTACCACTAGTCATGATATGATTTCAACTTCATGACATTCAATTTATTCAACAATTTACTCATAGGATATAAGTGAAGCACAAGAGTAAATGACAAGCTACTCCAAAAAGATATAAATGAAGATCATGAGAATAATATTTCTTTCTCTCAAATTAATTTAAGTGAATCAAGAGGGAATTTATTCAAAAATTCTAAAGCACACTGTCGGTGTCAAAACCGGCGGATCTCGGGTAGGGGGTCCCGAACTGTGCGTCTAGGCCGGTTGGTAACAGGAGGCAAGGGACACGAAGTTTTACCCAGGTTCGGGCCCTCTTGATGGAGGTAAAACCCTACGTCCTGCTTGATTAATATTGATGATATGGGTAGTACAAGAGTAGATCTACCACGAGATCGGAGAGGCTAAACCCTAGAAGCTAGCCTATGGTATGATTTTTGTTCTGTATGTTGTCCTATGGACTAAAACCCTCCGGTTTATATAGACACCGGAGAGGGTTAGGGTTACACAAAGTCGGTTACAATGGTAGGAGATCTACATATCCGTATCGCCAAGCTTGCCTTCCACGCCAAGGAAAATCCCTTCCGGACACGGGACGAAGTCTTCAATCTTGTATCTTCATAGTCCAGGAGTCCGGCTGAAGGTATAATCCGGCCATCCGGACACCCCCTAATCCAGGACTCCCTCAGTAGCCCCTGAACCAGGCTTCAATGACGACGAGTCCGGCGCGCAGATTGTTTTCGGCATTGCAAGGCGGGTTCCTCCTCCAAGTACTTCATAGAAGATTTTGAACACAAAGATAGTGTTCGGCTCTGCAAAATAAGTTTCCACATATTGCCATAGAGAGAATAATATTTACACAAATCTAATCTGCTGACGTATTCCGTAGTGTGACGCACCACGGCCAAGTCTTTATTCGAATCGTTTTATTATCCCACCTCAGTGTGTCATGCGAGGCGGTTTCCTTGGCACATCTTGTCGAAGCAGAGATCGTGTCCCCTTATTCTGGGATTCTCATCAATACGGGCGTGGGTAACCCAACCGCTTCTAGGACTCCTAGACTATAGGCAAGTCCAAACGGCCACGGAGGGGACGCTTGATATTCACCCTCTTTATAAAGGGGCAAGGCTCTTACTTTTTTCCCTCCCGTGCTCAATCGAATCCTTCCCCCACCTCAAGCTCAAACACCCAAGGTTCAGGTCAGGTGCTCCGAACCTTCAATAATGTCCGGATCTAGCCTCCAAGGCCGATGGGTGCCTTCCTCCGTCACGGAAGAAGACATCAAAAAGTTGAGGGAGGCCAGATATCTGACCGCCGAGGTTGTGCATCAGCTGCCCGCCCGAGGGCAGGCCGTCCCCTCCCCCGAACCCAACGAGAACGTCGTGTTCGTCTCCCACTTCCTCTGACGTCTAGGCCTTGCTCTGGATCCTTTCGTCAGGGGTTTGATGTTTTATTACGGGCTAGATTTCCATGATCTAGCTCCGGACTCCTTTCTTCATATCACGACATTTATTGTTGTGTGTGAGGCCTTCCTCCGGGTTACCCCTCACTTTGGGCTGTGGCTCAAGACCTTTGAAGTAAAGCCGAAGATGATCAAGGGGCAACATGCAGCGTGTGGAGGTGCCTCAATATGCAAGATGACGGGAGCTCCATGGCCCAAAGGTTCCATTCCAGAGGTGTCTGAATTGTGGCAATAGGAGTGGTTCTACATCATGGCTCCTAGAAGTGCCAAGTGGGCGGCCGCCCCGGTTTTCCGCTCGGGCCCTCCACCACAAATGATGTCATGGATCAGCAGAGGTCTGAGCTGGGGTCCAGCCAAGGACGTGCCTATACTGCAAAGCCGCATTCGAGATCTCTTCAATGGAGATTTTAGTTTGGTTGCGGTAATACAAGTTATGCTGGTTCGTCAAGTCCAGCCTTGCAAACGCTGGCCCCTTTGCTTGTGGGAGTTCAATCCCGAGGGGCCGCGTGTCATTCAAAATTTCCTCGGCCTGACGCACGAGGAGATGTACAAGTCATTCTTCGGACCTCAGGTAGAGTGTCCAAAAATCACCGAGGACGTGGGCCTGAGTAGTAACCGCGCCACCGAACAGGTAAGGAATCTTCCGGCCGAACATACTATCTCTCACTTGTTACAAAGTTATTTCTGAGAGTTCACTTTTTGACCAGGACTGGCTGACAAAGGCGAAGTTGATTCGGTGTTCGGCCCCCCTCCCTGAGGGTTTGGAGAATCCGGTATTGGAAAAGATGCTCTAGGTCGCACCTTGCCCAGAGCCCTTGAGGGAAGATACTGGGGAGGATAATACGGGCGGACACGGGCCCCCAACGCTGCCCACTCTAACCGAGGGAGCGAGCGTCTCCATGAAGGAAGACGACCGGAGGAGGAAAAGGACTGCGCCCGGGGATTCGGAAGCCGAAGCTTCCAAACGGGAGAAGAAGTCTCCCACAGAGGGTCCTACCTTGGGGGGTGCTTTTGCCGCACAAAGTCCGCGGGGGGATCAATTCTCCAGCGAGTCATAAGTGACCCGAAATACTTTAATAGTACAGGTATGCCCTCTTTTTCTTCTGAGAAAATAACCACCGCATTTATTTTTGCAGTTCGGGCCTTAGCTCCTCTCAAATGAGCTCGTCTTCAGGTGATCTTCTTCCAGAGATGATGGAGAGCGAAACGCCTCCTCCGGACTCCTCCGCTCCGGAAGCGGGTGACACCGAAGTGTCATCGCGGAGGGCCTCTCCAAGTCCGGTGAGGCCAGAAGATAATCCCATTGACCCCCGAAGCTCCCAGTGTCCGGCTCCCGAAGAGAGCGGAAAAAAGAGTCTGGCACCGTCTGGTGTGCGAACGGATGTTCTGAGGGAGTTGGTGGGGCGAGCGGCCATCTCAGATGAACACCGTGTGCTGATGAATACGGTGATGGAGAGAATCTCGTCCGCCCAAAGCGGATTGCATGAAGCTTTTATGAGTCTACTGACAGGCTTTGAGGTACGTAAAATAATGTATGATAGTCCTGCACATGCTAGGTGTGCCCTGTGTAGATAGTAGCCCCTAAGACTCTGGTTGTCGTCGGAAACGACGACGAACAAAGGATCATATTCCCAGGTAATAGCCATACTGCCTCTATGTGCAGGTGATGGAAGCTCCGGTGGCTAGCCGGACTAGCGAGTTTGCCCATTTAAAACGACAGTTGGATGCGGCAGACGCCGACATCGAGCTTGTTAACCAAAGGCTTGACGAGGCACAGGGTAAGTGTCATTATCTGGTAAACGCCACATAGTAAGAGCAGCATGATGCCAGTATCTTTAATATGTTGTGACTGCAGATGGAGCTTCCACTGTTGAAGCCTTGCGGGCAGAACTTGCCCGAGCCAAGGAACAAGCGAGGTTTAGTAATGCGGCTGCTTTGAAGGCGGCCGAAGAGTTGAAAGCCGAGAAGGCCGCGCATGGCGAGAGCCGAGATAAGATGGCCAAGATGGGCATAGAATTAAAAGCCGTCGTCAACTGTTGCCGGGTTCTTGAAAAGGAAAACCTAGCGAAGGCATCGGACCTTGAGAAGGCTGCTGCGACGAGGAAAGACATCTGGTCTGCTATGAGGGCGAAGAAGGAGGAGCTGCGGGAAGCCGGGGATATTGTAGCTGGGAAATCCTTTATGTTTCGAAGGAAGTTCGGAGATCCACGGTATGCCCCTCTGGATCGGTTGTGGAGTTCGAAGGATGTGTATATGGATTTGGCGGCGAGCGCTGCAGATGCGGTCAAGTACTTCCAGGGTCAGACGGACCGTGAAGTGGACCAGCTGTTTTGGACACAATTCCATTCTCCCGAGCGCCGCTTTCATTGAGTGACCGATTAGCCGAATGGGCCGAACTGAATAGGTTGTCCGGACGCGCCATGAGGTCTGTTGTGGATCAGCTATGGCCGGAAAGGCCAAAACCGAATAGCTATTTCAGCCTGGTGTAGCAGTTCCTTGAAGTGGTGCCGCGCATTAATGCGATGAAGAGGTCAGCGTGCGTAGAGGGCTCACGGATGGCCTTTGCCCGTGTTAAAGCATACTGGGCAGAGATGGATGCTACCACTGTTGCAGCGCGGGATTCGGCCATAGGCCGAATGGCTGATGAGCACTACTTTGAAGAAGTTCTTGAGGGTGCTCGTTTGATAGAGACCCAGTGCTCAAAAAATATTATGTTTGAGTGATATGTAGTCTCATTGTAAGAGAAATGCTTTTATAGATTTTTATAAGGCTATTTTTATACTTTTGCCTAAAAGTAATATGATGCCTCCTAGGTGGCCGTTTATGTATACATGTGTATAACCTGAAAGATTGCAGCCGTCGGCTTCAACCCCCACGCATATAATGCAGAGGTGCTCGCAAAAAACACGCGTTCACACTTAACCCAACGTCTTGGTCCTATTAAGGAGGTGATAGCGGAGCGAGCGAGGCAACCGGACTATAATGCTTTAGCACTTTCACTTAGCCATAGGAGTTTAACAGTGGGGCTACTAGATAGCCCCTGGTGGCTCCGCACTCTCCCGATCCCGGGGTGCGTACATGCCTGGCCGAAAAACGGCCCTTCGTTAAGGCGGAGGAATTCTAACATTCCAACAGATCATCGAGTGGTTGACCAGTCTCACGCTATATCATGACAGTCAGTTTTCGGCTTTCTCTACTGAGGTGCTCGTCCGGATGAACCAGGGAACAATCGCAGTAGTTCTCCTGGTGCTACCATAGCCGGTAAAGCGGAACGTAAGGCACCAAAACACAGGAGCCGGGCAAACCCAACATTTAACCAAAGACAATGATTCGCAGCTGATGCATATAGGGCCAAACTCGTGACGCCGAACACTCCCTAAGGTATTCGGTCTTTGTGGTGTAAACCGGGCCTAAATAATGGCCTTTGTGAGAAGCCCCTTGTGTCCAGGTACGTGCATTGTTCTGGCGTGGCCACATGCCAAGACGTCAGCATCCTTCTCAATGGTGGATATGTATCAACAAGAGACAGTAAAAAAGGTTTACATAGGGTCTTAATCTAAAAAGAATCCTTGGAGCGGGTCCCTGCTGCACGTCTGCGCCCATGTCTCCGTTGTGTCGTATCCTGGACGGGTGTAGCACGATGATCGTCTGTAAAAGAGAGGAATTTAGGTGAAAAAGTTGTCGTGCGAAAAGATAGTTTTTAAAGAAACCATGTATGATTCAAGATGAGAAGAAATTGCCACTTGTCTGCACGCGTTGAGCCCCTTGTATTGACAAATAGGGGTGTGACCATTTATTTGGTATAAATAGCGGCGCCGGACTTGATTAGTTGTGTCTGAGGTCTTGACGACCTATTGGATGCTTTCGTTGGTCCGGGCGCCTTTAGTGTGCGGCTGCCAAGGCAGCCGCACTCTCTTCGGCGCGCAGAGATCACTTGATATTTCCTTTCACTGAAATGATGCCACATGGACCGGGCATCTTGAGTGTGAGGGAGGCGTAGTGTGGTATTGCATTAAAGCGAGCAAAAGCTTCGCGTCCGAGCAGTGCTTGATAGCCACTTTGGAACGGAGCGATGTGGAAGGTTAAATGCTCGTGATGGAAGTTATCGGGGGAGCCGAATATAACTTGTAGTAGGAGGGAGCTCGTACAACGAGCCCCTAGGCCTGGCGTTACTCCTTTAAAGGTAGTATTGCTATGGCGAATTTTTGTTGGGTCTAACCCGATCCCGCGGATTGTATCCTGATATATTAGGTTTAGACTGCTGCCACCGTCCATCAAGACTCGTGTGAGGTGATATTCGCCAATTACTGAGTCTAATACCAGGGCAGCCCATCCTGCGTGTCGGATACTTGCTGAGTAATCGTGATGGTCGAAAGTGATCGGTTGAGACGACCAGTAGCAGGACTTTGCGGTGACAGTCACTTGGGTATATTTTCCTGGGAGGCCGCGTTATTTTTTTTCTTGATCACGTGTAACACATTTACTGTTTTGACTTCTGGTGGAAATTTCTTTTGTTCCCCAGTGTCTTGCTTGGGAGGCTCGTCCTCGTCTTCACTTGGTGTATCCTCCCCTTTGTGTACGGCGTTGAGCTTGCCGGACTACTTGAAGACCCAACATTCTCTGTGGGTATGATTAGCAGGTTTACCAGGGGTACAATGGATCTGACATACTTGGTCCAGAATTTTGTTGAGGCTGGACAGTTCATCCCTGGTGCCTTTAGAGGGCGGCTTTTGCTGACCTGGCCGAGAGCTTTTGAATCCGGCGTTTACTGTCGTGCCCTTCGTGTTGTCTTCTTTATTCCGGCGTTTGTTATTGCTGTTGCACCGTGATTTCTCGTTTCCATCTCTAACTTTGGACGTACTGGGGTCGCTGGTGCTGCATCTGGCTACCCAGCTGTCCTCACCCGCGCAAAAGCGGGTCATGAGGTTTGTTAATGCGGCCATCGTTCTCGGCTTATTTTGGCCGAGGTGTCTGGTGAGCCATTCGTCACGGACGCTATGCTTAAACGAGGTGTCTAGCTATGCCAAGACGTCAGTATCCTTCTCAATGGTGGATATGTATCAACAAGAGACAGTAAAAAAGGTTTACGCAGGGTCTTAATCTAAAAAGAATCCTTGGAGCGGGTCCCTGCTGCACGTCTGCGCCCATGTCTCCGTTGTGTCGTATCCTGGACGGGTGTAGCACGATGATCGTCTGTAAAAGAGAGGAATTTAGGTGAAAAAGTTGTCGTGCGAAAAGATAGTTTTTAAAGAAACCATGTATGATTCAAGATGAGAAGAAATTGCCACTTGTCTGCACGCGTTGAGCCCCTTGTATTGACAAATAGGGGTGTGACCATTTATTTGGTATAAATAGCGGCGCCGGACTTGATTAGTTGTGTCTGAGGTCTTGACGACCTATTGGATGCTTTCGTTGGTCCGGGCACCTTTAGTGTGCGGCTGCCAAGGCAGCCACACTCTCTGCGGCGCGCAGAGATCGCTTGATATTTCCTTTCACTGAAATGATGCCATGTGGACCGGGCATCTTGAGTGTGAGGGAGGCGTAGTGTGGTATTGCATTAAAGCGAGCGAAAGCTTCGCGTCCGAGCAGTGCTTGATAGCCACTTTGGAACGGAGCGATGTGGAAGGTTAAATGCTCGCGATGGAAGTTATTGGGGGAGCCGAATATAACTTGTAGTAGGAGGGAGCCCGTACAACGAGCCCCTGGGCCTGGCGTTACTCCTTTAAAGGTAGTATTGCTATGGCGAATTTTTGTTGGGTCTAACCCCATCCCGCGGATTGTATCCTGATATATTAGGTTTAGACTGCTGCCACCGTCCATCAAGACTCGTGTGAAGTGATATTCGCCAATTACTGGGTCTAATACCAGGGCAGCTCATCCTGCGTGTCGGATACTTGCTGAGTAACCGCGATGGTCGAAAGTGATCGGTTGAGACGACCAGTGGCAGGACTTTGTGGTGACAGGCACTTGGGTATATTTTCCTGGGAGTGTCGCGTTGTTTTTTTCTTGATCACGTGTAACACGTTTACTGTTTTGACTTCTGGTGGAAATTTCTTTTGTTCCCCAGTGTCTTGCTTGGGAGGCTCGTCCTCATCTTCACTTGGTGTATCCTCCCCCTTGTGTACGGTGTTGAGCTTGCCGGACTCCTTGAAGACCCAACATTCTCTGTGGGTATGATTAGCAGGTTTACCAGGGGTACTATGGATCTGACATACTTGGTCCAGAATTTTGTTGAGGCTGGACAGTTCATCCCTGGTGCCTTTAGAGGGCGGCTTTTGCTGACCTGGCCGAGAGCTTTTGAATCTGGCGTTTACTATCGTGCCCTTCGTGTTGTCTTCTTTATTCCGGTGTTTGTTATTGCTGTTGCGCCGTGATTTCTCGTTTCCATCTCTAACTTTGGATGTACTAGGGTCGCTGGTGCTGCATCTGGCTAGCCAGCTGTCCTCACCCGCGCAAAAGCGGGTCATGAGGTTTGTTAATGCGGCCATCGTTCTCGGCTTATTTTGGCCGAGGTGTCTGGTGAGCCATTCGTCACGGACGCTATGCTTAAACGAGGTGTCTAGCTATGCCAAGACGCCAGTATCCTTCTCAATGGTGGATATGTATCAACAAGAGACAGTAAAAAAGGTTTACGCATGGTCTTAATCTAAAAAGAATCCTTGGAGCGGGTCCCTGCTGCACGTCTGCGCCCGTGTCTCCGTTGTGTCGTATCCTGGACGGGTGTAGCACGATGATCGTCTGTAAAAGAGAGGAATTTAGGTGAAAAAGTTGTCGTGCGAAAAGATAGTTTTTAAAGAAACCATGTATGATTCAAGATGAGAAGAAATTGCCACTTGTCTGCACGCGTTGAGCCCCTTGTATTGACAAATAGGGGTGTGACCATTTATTTGGTATAAATAGCGGCGCCGGACTTGATTAGTTGAGTCTGAGGTCTTGATGACCTATTGGATGCTTTCGTTGGTCCGGGCACCTTTAGTGTGCGGCTGCCAAGGCAGCCACACTCTCTTCGGCGCGCAGAGATCGCTTGATATTTCCTTTCACTGAAATGATGCCACGTGGACCGGGCATCTTGAGTGTGAGGGAGGCGTAGTGTGGTATTGCATTAAAGCGAGCGAAAGCTTCGCGTTCGAGTAGTGCTTGATAGCCACTTTGGAACGGAGCGATGTGGAAGGTTAAATGCTCGAGATGGAAGTTATTGGGGGAGCCGAATATAACTTGTAGTAGGAGGGAGCCCGTACAACGAGCCCCTGGGCCTGGCGTTACTCCTTTAAAGGTAGTATTGCTATGGCGAATTTTTGTTGGGTCTAACCCCATCCCGCGGATTGTATCCTGATATATTAGGTTTAGACTGCTGCCACCGTCCATCAAGACTCGTGTGAAGTGATATTCGCCAATTACTGGGTCTAATACCAGGGCAGCCCATCCTGCGTGTCGGATACTTGCTGAGTAATCGCGATGGTCGAAAGTGATCGGTTGAGACGACCAGTGGCAGGACTTTGTGGTGACAGGCACTTGGGTATATTTTCCTGGGAGTGTCGCGTTATTTTTTTCTTGATCACGTGTAACACGTTTACTGTTTTGACTTCTGGTGGAAATTTCTTTTGTTCCCCAGTGTCTTGCTTGGGAGGCTCGTCCTCGTCTTCACTTGGTGTATCCTCCCCCTTGTGTACGGTGTTGAGCTTGTCGGACTCCTTGAAGACCCAACATTATCTGTGGGTATGATTAGCAGGTTTACCAGGGGTACTATGGATCTGACATACTTGGTCCAAAATTTTGTTGAGGCTGGACAGTTCATCCCTGGTGCCTTTAGAGGGCGGCTTTTGCTGACCTGGCCGAGAGCTTTTTAATCCGGCGTTTACTGTCGTGCCCTTCGTGCTGTCTTCTTTATTCCGGCGTTTGTTATTGTTGTTGCGCCATGATTTCCCGTTTCCATCTCTAACTTCGGACGTACCGGGGTCGCTGGTGCTGCATCTGGCTAGCCAGCTGTCCTCACCCGCGCAAAAGCGGGTCATGAGGTTTTTTAATGTGGCCATCATTCTCGTCTTATTTTGGCCAAGGTGTCTGGCGAGCCATTCGTCACGGACGCTACGCTTAAAAGCTGCCAAGGTTTCGGCGTCCGGACAATCGACAATCTGGGTCTTTTTAGTAAGAAACCTGTTCCAAAGCTTTCGGGCTGACTCTCCGGACTGTTGAGTTATATGACTCAAATCGACCGCATCCGGAGGTTGGACATAAGTCCCTTGAAAATTTGCCTGAAAGGCGTCTTCGAGCTCTTCCCAACTTCCAATGGAGTTTTCGGGGAGGCCTTTAAGCCAGTGACGAGCTGGCCCTTTGAGCTTGAGGGGTAAGTACTTGATGGCGTGGAGATCATCTCCTCGAGACATATGGATATGAAGGATGTAGTCCTCAATCTAGACCCCAGGGTCTGTTGTTCCATCGTATGTCTCTATGTTTACGGGTTTGAATCCCTCTGGAAATTCATGGTCCAGCACCTCATTGGTGAAACATAGGGGGTGTGCAGCACCCTTGTAGCTGGGTGTACCGCGTTGTTCGGATGTTTGTTGGGTTGCATTGTATGCTGGGGCGCGCTTGCATGGTCCATAGATGGATCTTGTTGCGCCGTCCTTTGGGTGCGAGCCCTCGCATGGGTCGCGTGTTGTATTGTGAGTGGCGTTGTATGCCGCTCTGTGTTGGTAGAGGGGTCGTCTATCCGGCCAGGTGGCTGCTTTGATATTTGGTTGTGGGGGGTATGAGGCCTCCTCATCGAATTCAGGTAGCAGCTTCCGCTTTGGGTAGCTCTTGGAGGGGCGATTGTTGCCGTACCTCGCTGCTGTGTTGAGTATTTTACTCCATCTGATTTGGAGTGTGTCTTGCGCAGCCTTGAGCCTTTGCTTCTGCTTTTTAAGACTCCTCGCGCTGGCAACAAGCCTTTTACGAGCATTCTGCTGCTCCGGGTGCCTGTCCGGCGTTATGTCATCCGGACTATTATCCTTGATAGAATTTGTTTGTTCGGTTTGATTATCCGGATTGCCGTTGTCCGGCAGCGGTTTGCCCTGCTCCAGCGCTAGGTCTGTGTGATCGTTATTTCTGTCGAGGCGGGATTTGGGGCGGCGCTTGCGTCGCCGCTTTGACTGCTTCTCGAGGGAACAAGCCTTCAGTGCGTCCTTCCGCTCCTCGTCGTCATCTTTTGGTGCGTCCACCATGTATACATCATATGATGAGGTGGGCGGTCGTTCTTCTTCGCCTCCCGCATCGTCGTCCATACCGTCGATGTTTTCAGAGTCAAAGTCAAGCATGTCGGTTAAATCGTCGACAGTGGCTACAAAGTGGGTGGTGGGCTTTGAATTTCTTCATCGTCCGTATCCCAACCTTGTTGACCGTAGTCCGGCTAGGGCTCTCCTGATAAAGAGAGAGACTTTAGTGTCTTCAGAATATCATCGAAAGGCTAGTGCTAAAAGATGTCTGCGGCAGTAAACTCCATGATCGGCGCCCAGTCGGATTCGATCGGCAGGGGCACGGAGGGTTCGGAGTCCGGAGTGGAGTCTGGCTCCTTGGGGTCACGAGTCTCGCGGAGTGCGGGGCTGGTGTTCGGCTCGATCGCCGTTGGGATCGCAGCCCCCGAGGCGGCGTCCAACCACCCATCCTCGATCGGCGCAGTTGGCTCCGACTTAAGGGTCGAAGCCGATGCGGGTGCGGCCTCCAGGGCACTGTTCAGTGGCAGAGCTAGATCATGCTCGTCATGACAGGGCGGCGCGCTCGGCAGTGGCTCGAATCTGTCGAAGATCAAGTCCCCGCGGATGTCAGCCGTGTAGTTTAAACTTCCAAATCTGACCTGACGGCCAGGGGCATAGCTTTCGATCTGCTCCAGATGGCCAAGTGAATTAGCCCGCAGTGCGAATCCGCCAAAGACGAAGATCTGTCCGGGGAGGAAGGTCTCACCCTGGACTGCATCGCTATTGATGATCGTCTGTGTGACGCCCGGATAATTAAACTACAGTGATCTTATGTTAATGGCGCCAGGTCATCGCGATTACTGTTGTTAAACTCGTGTTGATTTGAATCCGGTCCAAATTTCAAATTCAAATTAAAGTCCAAGATTCAAATTTCTCAAACCTGCAAAATAAAATGTTCAAAGTGTGGCAAATCTTCCATATCCAATTATGGTGCTGACCCTACATTTTTGTAAAAGTATTTAAATGCTCTTTTGTGACTAAAGAAGTGACTAAACCAATTATTAAATGCCTTTAAATAATAAACAAATACAAACATGTTTTATTATTGTGCCAAATTAATTATGGCAGTAGCCTAAATAGTAATACTAATTTTTGGGCTAGGTTTATATTTTACAAAGCTAATAATAAATAAATGGAAGGAAACTTAATTGAAACACAAACTAATAGAAAGAAAAACAGAAAGGAGCAAAACTAGAAAGCCTACACTATGCACACTTGGGCCTGCTGGCAACAGTGCAGGCCCAACCCAAAAACACCTGGTCCCCTTCCCCTGTTCATCGATCAAGGCGTGCCGCCCATCCCCTACCTCCATGGCTGCATCGTGGACACGAGGCGCCCATCCGTCGGCCCTGCGTGCTGGATAAGAGCATCCCGACGCCCCTCCCAGGCAACCCTAGTTCTCATTCCCCTTCTTGCACCGTTCTCTCGCGGACGGCATACACACGCACCGTGGACGCCATGGTCGATCTCGTACTCATGGACACCATGCTCCCCGGCGTTTGGGATGATGACCAGGAGCTTCATCGCCGACATGTACATCGCCTACAACCTCTAGTTCGAGCTGAAGCCCTCCACAACCTCGCCATCCAGTCGTCTTCCCCACCACGGCCACGGCGCCATCACCGTCAATCTCCACCACCGATGCCTCCCCGCGGTTCCGAGCACGTCCACGACCTCCCTCGCAGTGAGCCGCGTCCATTCCTCCTCCTTGCCGCCTGGATTTGTTGCCGTAGCCGCTGTTCTCGAGCACACCCGAGCTCTCCTGTACGCGTACGTGTGTGTCGTGCTGCTGCTTCTTGCCGATGCTACTTTGCACTGATGCTACTTTGTACCCGAGCTCTCCCTGGCAACTATTTGAGGACTCTATTTTATTTAAAAACTTTCAGATCTAAGTACTTTATTAAAACAGCAAGTAAAACAAAATAAAATGACAACCCAAGGATAACATGCATCGTGTGAAGAAGCAAAAACTTAGGCTCAACCGATACTAACCGATAATTATTGAAGAAGAAAGGTGGGATGCCTACCGGGGCATCCCCAAGCTTAGATGCTTGAGACTTCTTGAATATTATCTTGAAATGCCTTGGGCATTCCAAGCTTGAGCTTTTGTGTCTCCTTAATTCTTCTCATAAGATGGTTTTCCTAAATCTCAAAAGCTTCATCCACACAAAACTCAACAAGAACTCGTGAGATAAGTTAGTATAAACAATGCAAAATCCTTACCATTCTCTACTGTAGAAAATCACTAAAATTATTATTCAACATTGCATACTAAATGCCTCTGCATATTTAATACTCCTATCCTCAAATAGAATCATGAAACAAGCAAACATATGCAAACATAACAGCAATATGCCAAAATAGTAGAGTCTGTAAAGAATGCAAGAGTATCAATACTTCCCTAACTCCAAAAATTATTCAAATTTTACACACTATAGAAAATTTATCAGAGCTCATTTTGCAAAAAAAAATCAACATTTTATAACATTCTGACTTTTCTAGGGAATTTTTGCAACAGTGGTAAACTTTCTGTTTTCATACAGCAACATGTATATTTGCAAAGTAAGCATGGCAAAGACTATCATTGCCAGTTTTGTTGAAATAAAAGATGCAAAACATTATTCTAACTAGCAGGAAGCATGGCAAAGTCTGAGATGTTGTTATCTTTTGCATTTTTGCCATGCTTGTTTGAACCTGCTATTGTGTGATTTAGCCTTAGCTCAGTGTTCATATTTTGTCAAGAATCTTGAGTAGATCACCGTCATGTGCTTTGTTGCTATGTTGGAGTGCAGTAGCTTAGTTTCTTGTTGCATTTTAGATGGCTTCGTGCTGTTAATCGCAGAATAGTGCCATTATTGTTTTGCTTGCCTTTTGCAAACCGTGCATCCGATTCCGGTGATCTTTATATCGATTTCGACTGAAATCATCTCATCTTTCCAGCGGCACACTTGGTTTGCCAAGTTGAGGCCTGCATCAATCTTTTCCTTCCGGAGCACGCATATGCATTGCATATCACATTCCCGCATATCATGCCATGTTTTCATCATGTTGCTTGTGCATTGCACCATGGTTGATTGTTGTCCCCTTTGCTTTTGTTCTTGCCTTGGGTAGAGCTGGGAGACGAGTTCGTGTTCGAGGACCCGTTGAGTACGTTTACGATGATCAAGCTTTCGTCTTCTCGGAGAACTTTGCAGGCAAGATGACCATACCCTCGAAATCACTTCTATCTTTGCTTGCTAGTTGCTCGCTCTATTGCTATGCCGTGATACCTACCACTTGCTATATCATGCCTCCCATATTGCCATGTCAAGCCTCTAACCCACCTTGTCCTAGCAAACCATTGTTTGGCTATGTTACCGCTTTGCTCAGCCCCTCTTATAGCGTTGCTAGTTGCAGGTGAAGATTGGAGTTTGTTCCTTGTTGGAACATGGATATTTTGTTGGGATATCACAATATCTCTTATCTTAATTAATGCATCTATATACTTGGTAAAGGGTGGAAGGCTCGGCCTTATGCCTGGTGTTTTGTTCCACTCTTGCCGCCCTAGTTTCCATCATACTGGTGCTATGTTCCTTGATTTTGCATTCCTTACGCGGTTGGGTTATAATGGGAACCCCTTGACAGTTCGCCTTGAATAAAACTCCTCCAGCAAGGCACAACCTTGGTTTTACCATTTGCACTAACAACCTATGACCTTCCCTTGGGTTCTGCAGACTCAAGGGTCATCTTTATTTTAACCCCCCCCCCCTCGGGCCAGTGCTTCTCTAAGTGTTGGTCCGAAACGGGCAGCCTGCGGGGCCACCTCGGGGAAACTTGAGGGTTGGTTTTACTCGTAGCTTGACCTATCCGGTGTTGCCCTGAGAACGAGATATGTGCAGCTCCTATCAGGATGTTGGCGCATCAGGCGGCTTTGCTGGTCTTGTTTTACCATTGTCGAAATGTCTTGTAACCGGGATTCCGAGACTGATCGGGTCTTCCCGCTAGAAGGAATATCCTTCGTTGACTGCGAGAGCTTGTGATGGGCTAAGTTGGGACACCCCTGCAGGGTTTTGAACTTTCGAAAGCCGTGCCCGCGGTTATGGGCAGTTGAGAATTTGTTAATGTCCGGTTGTAGAAAACTTGAAACTTAACTTAATTAAAATGCATCAACCGCGTGTGTAGCCGTGATGGTCTCTTTCCGGCGGTGTCCGGGAAGTGAACACGGTGTTGGAGTTATGCTTGAACGAAGTAGTTTCAGGATCACTTCTAGTTCACGACTGTTGCTTTGCTTTCTCTTCTCGCTCTCATTTGCGTATGTTAGCCACCATATATGCTAGTGCTTGCTGCAGCTCCACCTCACTACCTTTTCCCTACCCATAAGCTTAAATAGTCTTGATCGCGAGGGTGTGAGATTGCTGAGTCCTCGTGGCTCACAAATTACTCCCAAAACCAGTTGCAGGTGCCGATGATACCAGTGCAGATGACGCAGCTGGGCTCAAGGAGGAGCTCGATGAAGAGCTTGTTCATTGTGTTGTTTCGTTTCAGTTGATCAGTAGTGGAGCCCAGTTGGGGCGATCGGGGATCTAGCATTAGGGGTGGTCTTCTTTTATTTTGGTTCCGTAGTCGGACCTTGTTTGTATTCTGGATGTTGTAATGTTATATTCATGTATTGTGTGAAGTGGCGATTGTAAGCCAACTCTTTACCCCTTTCTTGTTCAGCACATGGGATGTGTAAAGATTACCCCTCTTGCGACATGCCTACTATGCGGTTATGCCTCTAAGTCGTGCTCCGACACGCGGGAGATATAGCCGCATCGTGGGTGTTACATTAAGCTTGGAGATGCTGATACGTCTCCAATGTATCTATAATTTATGAAGTATTCATGTGTGACACTCCAAAATTTTAATTTGGTTTTCATCAAAAACTTTGTGGTTTTTGAAAAGAGGCCATTTAAATTTTTTTCCAGAAAATCCTTCCTCTTAAAAACTTTCATTTCTTTGGCAAGGATTTTATTTTTTCTTCAAACTGTGGTGTTTGATCTTTTGAAACTTCTTCTCTGTTGGTTCCCTCTCAAATTATTTTGGGAGTTTAATTTGTTTTTCTTTTAAAAAGAAACTCTATGAAAATTTGGGATTTTCATATCTTGGAAACCACCCATGACTTGGCATTTTTGCCCATGTGGTAAAACCCCTCCAAAATCTCCCCTCCTCCTTGTAATCAGCCTAAGTTCTCTGTCCCAACTAATCCAAGCAAGTTTTGGATTTTATTCTAATTATTTTTCCCCTCAAATCAATTCTGCAAATTATTTTGAGCCTTAGTGATTTTCAAAGCAAGTACCACTTTACCTTTGAGTTTTTATCCCAAACCAACTGTCCTGGATAGTTCTTTGTACCCACAACCCAGAACCATCTTGATCCACTCCTCCTCTTTTCAAATTTTTCAAAATTCAGTCTCTGCAAGTTTGGGCCAGATTTGCCAAATTTGGTGAAATTCATACCTACACTTCTCCAAAAATTTCACCAAAAATCAGGCAGCCTACCGGGGCAATGAGAAGCCACTCCACCAAAAATCAGCTCAAGGAAAAATCCCCAGAGGCCAAGAACATTCTGTAGAACACCTGAGCTGCACTGTTCCTTTGCAAATTCAGAAAATTCAGATTTCCGTGTCGTTTTCTTCGTCAGAGGTTCAGACGCACGCTCACAGTGCACTTGGCACGTTCCTCGTCGCCTCTTCCTACTGTCTGGAGCACCACACGCGCACTTGGCCTCTTCCTGGCGTCGGTGGCACGCTAGCCCGCCCTCGCCGGCGTCTTCTGCGGCGTCGGGACCTCCCGTGGCGGCCGACAGGGGACGGAACGGCGGCTCAATGCCGTTCGGCGCCGCCCAACGCCCCTCTGCTCTCCGCGTGGCCTCATGCATGCCAGCGCACGCCCGTGGCACCGTCGCCGTGGCCCGGCAAGCACGGAACGTGCTCACTGCCGCCGACGGGCCCGCGCCGTCCCGTTCTGTCGAACTCGCCCCTAGTACCAAATCCCAGCCCGATTAGCACCTAAATGGAACCGGTGGACCTCAACGGCGTTGCCCAAGCCCCTAATCCCACTGCCCAACCACAGCGCCGCCATAATCACTCGCCGGACTTATCCCGTTCGTGGCAACCGCCTCGGGCCGGCTATATATAGCGCCCCTAAGCTCCCTCTCGCCCCCGCACACCTCCACCACCTCACTGGACCCCGACCAGCAACTAAAAGAGCCTCGAGGGGCCCTTCTTCCTCGAATCCGGCCGCCTCGCTCCGCCTCGGCCACCAGCTCAATTCGCTCCGGTGAGGCCGTCTCCGGCGCCCAAACCCCGTCTGTTACCCCCTCTAGCTACCAGAAGCCTAACCCCCTCCTCAATTTGATCTTCACAGATCTCTCCGACGAAGTTCGCAACCACCCGAGCCGCCGTCCGCCGGAGCCAGGCTCGCCGTCGACGTGGTACTCGCCGGCGACCACCACCACCACCAACCGACGCGGAATGGCGCCCTGAACACGGAGGTACCCTCCGATCTTCCTGCCTCGCCGTGGATCGCCACCGGCGACCACCGCGGCTCACGGGCACCGGCGAAATCTGCCGCCCCGTTCGTATATTCAAACCTGACAGGCGAGACCCGCTGTCAGCCTCTCTGTCCTTTCTAAACGAAGCGTTTTCTGAAAACGCCTTCTGCCAAATGCGCTTTCCCCTTTGGGCTGGCGTAGTTTCTGCCGAAGCGTTTTCTGTTTTTATAAGCTAGCCCCTGGGAACTTTCTGTTTCATTACAGATGAGTCCCTGGACAAAAACCCTTATAACTTTTAAACAGAAAGGTATTTTTGATTGATTCGTTTTCTGTTCCCTTTAAATTTTGTCTAGTTTTTTATCAGATTTATTTGAAAAATATTTGGAATAATTTTTGTGCACCCCTTGGTATTTACGATAGCGCATATATTTTCTTTATACCGTAGATACCGAAGGAGGTGACGGAGCCGCGAACTTCACCGAGCTAGGCTCCGACTACTCTGAACCAGGCAAGCATGTTTGAACTTTTGATATGATGAGTGTCTTGGCATGTTTTGCATTTAGTTAGTTTCATGGCATGTTGAGGAGCATATCGATGAACGTTATTTTATGCAATATTGAGGTAAGTGAGTTCGATGATCCATAAGTGGATGGATGTGAGTATGAATGGCCATGTGTTGGCATGAGGATGGGTAAGATGGCAGTGTCGTAGCATGCCAGTCTTATGCCAGACTATGTGACTTCAGTGTCAAACCGTATCGGTTCAGTTCCTCTCATTTCCTTCCCTGTACTACCACATGTTTTCCGCAAGGAATATGGTTTAGTAAGTTGCAAACCGCTTTCCTGGTACACACCAAAAGGAGAGGCCGTGATGATGGTTCCATGGCCCTGGATTAAAGCCAGTCATCCGGTCAGGGGGCATGGGTGTTTCCGGTTGGGACCGAGAGGGGGGCACCCCTTAGAGCGCGCGTATATAAATTTGATCCCATGCTATTCGAGATTGTGATCTCCCCGTCTCAAAAGTTTTTCTTGGACGATGTCTAGGGTGATTCCTAGCATCGAGAGGTAGGATGGGTGTGTACTGGTTAGCTGTGTTTTCTTCCGAAATACCGTAAACGGAACTAGTCCTTCATGACTACGGAAATCCGTTGGCTGTGGGAAAAATTTTGTACAAACTCTGCAGAGTCATATATTTCCTCCAAATCATCTATTCCATGTCCAAGATCGATATTATCTTATCCTGATCAAATGTCAGTTTTGATGACAGAGACTCCGGTGAATCGCATGAGTGCTAAGTCCGGTTAAATGATTATTCCTGTGGATGGACTAACCCATTTATTCTCATGAATTGAACATTTATTATGAGCATTATTTCCTTGTGAATAAAAGCCCTTTCTGCGATGTCGCTCAGACGTCCGACTGTGGCATTGTTGTATTTCACTTTCTTTTAAAGCCCTTTATGTGGTGTCGCTAAGACGCCCGACTGTGGTATTTCTTTTAAAGCCCTTTCTGTGATGTCGCCCCGACGTCCGACTGTGGCATTTCTTTTAAAGCCCTTTCTGTGATGTCGCCCCGACGTCCGACTGTGGCATTTCTTTTAAAAGCCCTTTATGTGGTGTCGCTAAGACG
>NC_041392.1:69114874-69163193 GCF_002162155.2 Triticum dicoccoides
TTTATGCTACTGGCTTATTGTATCAAGAATTTGTCTACCAGTGAGGAGGATTTCTCTCATACTGGACTCAAAAGATTGGTTTCTCAATAAATATTTTTATTGGAAAAACCGGTCGTGACAAGCTTGGTACCAGAGCCAGGCTGACTGTAGGAAGCCACTAGGTGCGATCGCTAATTGGTTATTAGCATGATTGAGCCTTTCCATATTTTCTTGATTGTAGTCATTTTCTGTCAGTCAGCATAAATTTATGATCTGACCATGCAGAATTTTTGCCTACTTTTGTAGATGGCCGACAACAGCTGCGAGTCTCAGACCTTCGCCAACGTGCCCGATGGGTTCGTCAAGCTTCTTTCCTTCATCGTTCAGGTCGCGATGGGGCCATCTGTGCGCCCAGTCTTCACACTTTGCCAGCACCGAGTCAACGACAGTCTGACCATGCACCAGGCCGCGGTGCAGTTCAAGGGAGGGCGTGGTGAGTTACGCCGCTTCCGGTTCGTGGGAAGAGCCATGCCTACGGAGAGGCATGCTATGCAGATGGCAGCCCGTGAGGCGATAGCTCGCCTCAGGGATGTCCTTCCCGCGATGAAGACTCGTCGCTACCGCTATCTTCCATGCCATGTGCCTTACACCTGTCACTACGCATACTCCTGCCCCAGAGGAGAACGAGACGAGGCTTTTGAGATGCTCATCGAGTATCTCCGGGCCCTGGAGGCAGCCTTCGACAACCTGGTGGACGACTTCGTAGCTACCCGCATGGACTCAGTTCATGGCTGTGCTGCCAACAGGAGGGAGCTCCTACCCATCGCACCGCCACTGACTTTGGTCTCGTCCTCAGCATCTTATACGCCTACTCGTCGCCTGCCTTCTACCGAAGAATTCAACCAAGTCATTGCACCCACTCCAGCGCGCACTGCACCACCCTTCGCGCCCACTCCTGTACGTATAGCTCCGCCCCTGGCAACCGCTCCGTCCACTCTGCGCAACACTACAAGTATGGAGCCCATTAGCGAGGAGGAAGTCGAGTCCCCAACCTCGCTACGCCTCGCCCTCGGCAGGGCAAAGGAGGTCGTCAACATCTCTGCCTGAGTACGCTTAGCTGCCATGTAATGTACCGCTTTGTAAGATATGTACATAGGTTGTGAGAAGTAACCTGTTTGCGCATCATGTAGGATCTGGAGAAGTGCACTAGCCTAAATAACATGTCAGGATTATGTACGCATATCCTGAGTGATGTATTGTATAATTACCGCCCGCGTGTAAGATATGTAATGAGCAGTCCTTCTCCATGCGCAAGTCGATTTGTTTTTCTTAAGTAAGCTGGGTTATTTAGTTTTATTTGCCAGCTTTATGCATTTTTTGGAATTGTTTTTGTGACTCTTTCCGCTTTTCTTATGGGTTTTACAAAATATATCCCCAGAGTGAAAAATGTCTCGTCCTTGGACTCGCTCCATGCCAACTCCACCAGAGGAAAATTATGATGCACAACCCAGCAACGAGTTCACTCAGGGACAGTCAAGCCAATAGGGCAGTGAATCGGCACTTTCACAAATGTGCCGCCTTTATGAGCAGAGTCAGCAACAACATCGGGAAATGATGAACCAAGTCATCAACATGGGAAATCACCATGGACAGTATCAGCAGCAATCCAAGCTATCTGAGCTTCAGAAGACACATCCCCAAACATTTTCTCACACTGACAAACCTCTTGAAGCCAAGGACTAGCTTCGAGATATGGAGAGGAAATTAATTATTGCAAAATGTTCAGACCCCGAAAAGGTATTGTATGCTCCGCACTATCTCACAGGAGCAGCCGCATCGTGGTGGGAGAATTTTCTGCACATGCATCCCAACGAAAATGACATAACCTGGGATGATTTCAAGGAAGGTTTCCGTGGTGCACACATTCCTAAGAGTATTATGAAAATCAAGAAGAGAGAGTTCGATGACCTCAAACAAAGGAACATGAAAGTGTCAGATTACAACAGTCAATTTACTCTATTGTCCCGCTACGCCAATGAAGAGCGTATGACTGAAATCAAGAAGATGGAGAAATTCCTTGACGGTCTGGCGCCCGCACTTAAATGCCAACTGGTCGTGCACACTTTTCCTGATTTTAAAACACTGGTGGACAAAGCCATTACTCTGGAAAATGAGAGACGCAGTCTGGAAGATATCCGCAAGCGAAAAAGGGACCAGACTAATCATGCTCGCAATCACCGAAGCAAGACAGATTTTCAAAAGGGTGGAACACACAAATCCTCATCCAATGTCTCACGCCCAATCAAGAATTTTCATGCAAGGGACAAGGAATTCACCTATCGCCCCGGCGTTACTTGTTACGCTTGTGGAGAAGAAGGGCACTATGCCAAACAGTGCCCCAAGCCAAGGAACTCAACCCCAAAGCCGAACAACGGCGGCAATAATTCAGCGCCCAACCGAAACAATTTCAATCCCAACAATAACCACAGGAAGGGTCATCTGAATCACGTAACCAAAGAGGAGGCACAAAATGCTCCGGATATCGTACTCGGTACGTTTCCTGTCAACACAATACCTGCAATGGTTTTGTTTGATTCTGGAGCTTCTCACTCTTTCATTTCGAAAAGTTTTGCTTTGCAAAATAATTTTTCGATGCTTCCCTTGGAGAAATCCATGACCATCAAGTCCCCTGGGATTCAGCAAGTTACTCAAAATTACTGTCAGAATGTGGTCATTGAGTTCGAAGGATTGGAGTTTCACGCAAATCTTATTGTGTTGGAAAATAAAGGACTGGATGTCATCCTAGGGATGGATTGGCTAACCACCAACAAGGGTTTTATCGACTGTTTCAACAGGACCGTAATTCTCACACACCACCAAGGGAAGACAATAAGAGTGTCAGCCAAGGAGGGAAAGATACCCCGGCAACCGAGATTGAATAAGGTGGACGTTTCTGAGCTAAACAAGGTCCCAGTAGTGTGTGAATTTCCAGATGTATTCCCTGAAGAACTACCAGGCATGCCACCAGACCGAGAAATAGAATTCCGCATTGAGCTAGCACCAGGAACCACCCCCATATACAAGAAACCATACAGAATGGCACCATCCGAGTTGATCGAGTTGAAGAAACAAATAAAGGAATTACTGGACAAGGGATACATTCGAGCCAGCTCCTCACCTTGGGGATCACCAATTTTATTTGCCAAAAAGAAGGATGGAACGGTGAGATTGTGTATTGACTATCGAGCACTTAACATGGTCACAGTCAAAAACAAATACCCGATGCCAAGGATAAACGATTTGTTTGATCAACTCGCTCAGGCCAAGGTGTTCTCAAAAATTGACTTAAGGTCAGGATACCATCAATTGAAGGTACGAACGAAAGATATCCCCAAATCAGCCTTCACCTCCAGATATGGACTGTACGAGTTCACAGTGATGCCATTTGGATTAACTAACGCCCCAGCATATTTTGTTCACCTCATGAACAAAGTATTTATGAAGTTTATGGACAAATTCGTCGTGGTATTCATCGACGATATTCTGGTATACTCCAAGACACCAGAAGAGCACGCAGAACATCTCAGGATTGTGCTAGGAGAGCTCAGAAAACACCAATTGTATGCCAAGTTCAGCAAGTGCGAATTTTGGCTAAGACAAGTAGGCTTTCTAGGCCACGTACTGGCCCAAGACGGTATCGCAGTGGACCCAGAGAAAGTCAAGGCCGTACTTGGCTGGAAGTCACCAGCCAGCGTAACGGACATACGGAGTTTCTTGGGAATGGCAGGATATTACCGCAGATTTATTGAAGGATTCTCCACCATAGCCAAGCCTATGACACAGTTGCTCAAGAAAGATAAGAAGTTTGAATGGACAGAAGCCTGCGAGAAAAGTTTCCAAGAGCTAAAGCGGAAGTTAACGACAGCACCGGTATTAATTGTACCCAACATACACAAGAATTTTGAAGTATATTGTGACGCGTCCAGAAAGGGTCTCAGATGCATGTTGATGCAGGAAGGCAAGGTTGTCTCCTACGCTTCAAGGCAACTTCGCAAGCATGAGGAAAATTATCCCACTCATGACTTAGAAATGGCAGCAGTTATTCATGCACTCAAGGAATGGAGGCATTTCTTACTTGGGAATCGATGTGAAATATATACAGATCACAAAAGTCTCAAATATATTTTCACGCAGCCAGAACTAAATTTACGGCAATGACGCTGGTTGGAATTGGTAAAGGATTATGATGTTGGTATCCATTACCATCCAGGAAAAGCAAATGTAGTGGCCGATGCTCTTAGTCGGAAGCCCAGCTCCGACAAAAACAATCTGCACAGCTTGAGGCCCGAATTCCAACAAGAATTTGCCAAGCTCAACTTGATAATGGTAGCAGAAGGCACCATATCAAACTTGGAAATACAACCCGACCTTGTGGAGAAAATTAAAGAAGCTCAGCCCGGTCACACCAGCATCGAAGGCATCAAAAGAAAGTTGAGTATGGGCAAGGCCTCGGAATTCGTCATAGACAATGAAGGAATATTATGGTACGGAGAAAGGCTCTGCGTGCCAAACATAGAAGACCTTAAACAGCAAATTTTAGCTGAAGCACACACCACTCCCTATTCAATCCACCCTGGAGGAACCAAAATGTATAAGGATATTCAGGAAAGATTTTGGTGGCACGGTATGAAGAGGGACATAGCCACCTTCATTGCATGTTGCGACTCATGTCAACGCATAAAAGCTGAGCATCAGAGACTAGCCGGACTACTGCAACCTAACAAAATACCTGAGTGGAAATGGGATGAAATAGGGATGGATTTTATTGTCGGACTACCTCGGTCATGACACGGGAATGATGCCATATGGGTCATCACCGATAGATTAACCAAGGTGGCACATTTCATTCCAGTGAAGACAACCTACAACACTCAGAAGCTTGCCAGGATTTATCTCTCCCATATAGTTTGTCTGCATGGAGTCCCGAAGACTATAATATCCGACAGAGGCACTCAATTCGTCTCAAGATTTTGGGAACATTTACAACAGGCTCTGGGAACCCAACTAGCCTTCAGTACCGCATACCACCCACAAACTGATGGACAAACAAAACGCGTAAACCAGGTTTTAGAAGACATGCTGAGAGCATGTGTCCTCACATATGGAACCAGTTGGGAAGAAAGCCTGCCATACACCGAGTTCGCGTACAACAATAGCTACCAGGCCAGCCTACAAATGGCACCATTTGAGGCTTTATACGGACGAAGATGTCGTACCCCGTTAAATTGGTCAGAGACCGGAGACAGCCACATCTTCGGACCAGACATGCTCAGAGAAGCCGAGGAAAAGGTCAAGCTAATCAGAGACCGACTTAAGACTGCTCAAAGTCGACAGAAGAGTTATTATGATCAGAAACATCGTAGGGTCAGCTTCGAACCCGGTGAGTTCGTATACTTGAGAGTATCCCCTATGAGAGGACTGCAACGGTTTAAGATTAAAGGAAAGTTAGCACCAAGATTCATTGGACCATTCTGCATAGTGGCACAAAGAGGCACTGTAGCCTACCAGCTAGACTTACCCGAGGAATTATCCGATGTCCACGACGTGTTCCATGTCTCGCAATTGAGGAAGTGCGTAAGCAACCCAGAGAAACAAGTATCCTATGAAAACATTGACGTGCAGCCAGACCTCACTTATCGGGAACTGCACGTAAGAATATTAGAGGAGTCTGAAAGGAGGACCCGACAGAAGACCATCAAGTTTTTCAAAGTCCAATGGAGCAATCACACCGACAGTGAAGCAACTTGGGAAAGAGAGGATTTTCTTCGGATAGAGCATCCACACTTATTTAAGGATCAGCTGAAATCTCGGGGACGAGATTTTTCCTAAGGGGGTAGGCGTTGTGACACTCCAAAATTTTAATTTGGTTTTCATCAAAAACTTTGTGGTTTTTGAAAAGAGGCCATTTAAATTTTTTTTGAGAAAATCCTTCCTCTTAAAAACTTTCATTTCTTTGGCAAGGATTTTATTTTTTCTTCAAACTGTGGTGTTTGATCTTTTGAAACTTCTTCTCTGTTGGTTCCCTCTCAAATTATTTTGGGAGTTTAATTTGTTTTTCTTTTAAAAAGAAACTCTATGAAAATTTGGGATTTTCATATCTTGGAAACCACCCATGACTTGGCATTTTTGCACATGTGGTAAAACCCCTCCAAAATCTCCCCTCCTCCTTGTAATCAGCCTAAGTTCTCTGTCCCAACTAATCCAAGCAAGTTTTGGATTTTATTCTAATTATTTTTCCCCTCAAATCAATTCTGCAAATTATTTTGAGCCTTAGTGATTTTCAAAGCAAGTACCACTTTACCTTTGAGTTTTTATCCCAAACCAACTCTCCTGGATAGTTCTTTGTACCCACAACCCAGAACCATCTTGATCCACTCCTCCTCTTTTCAAAATTTTCAAAATTCAGTCTCTGCAAGTTTGGACCAGATTTGCCAAATTTGGTGAAATTCATACCTACACTTCTCCAAAAATTTCACCAAAAATCAGGCAGCCTACTGGGGCAATGAGAAGCCACTCCACCAAAAATCAGCTCAAGGAAAAATCCCCAGAGGCCAAGACCATTCTATCGAACACCTGAGCTGCACTGTTCCTTTGCAAATTCAGAAAATTCAGATTTCAGTGTCGTTTTCTTCGTCAGAGGTTCAGACCCATGCTCACAGTGCACTTGGCACGTTCCTCGCCACCTCTTCCTACTGTCTAGAGCACCACACACGCACTTGGCCTCTTCCTGGCGTCGATGGCACGCTGGCCCGCCCTCGCCGGCGTCTTCTGCAGCGTCGGGACCTCCCGTGGCGGCCGACAGGGGACGGAATGGCGGCTCAACGCCGTTCGGTGCCGCCCAACGCCCCTCTGCTCTCCGCGTGGCCTCATGCATGCCAGCGCACGCCCGTGGCACCGTCGCCGTGGCCCGGCAAGCACGGAACGTGCTCACTGCCGCCGACGGGCCCGCGCCGTCCCGTTCTGTCGAACTCGCCCCTAGTACCAAATCCCAGCCCGATTAGCACCTAAATGGAACCGGTGGACCTCAACGGCGTTGCCCAAGCCCCTAATCCCACTGCCCAACCACAGCGCCGCCGTAATCACTCGTCGGACTTATCCCGTTCGCGGCAACCGCCTCGGGCCGGCTATATATAGCGCCCCTAAGCTCCCTCTCGCCCCCGCACACCTCCACCACCTCACTGGACCCCGACCAGCAACTAAAAGAGCCTCGAGGGGCCCTTCTTCCTCGACTCCGGCCGCCTCGCTCCGCCTCGGCCACCAGCTCGATTCGCTCCGGTGAGGCCGTCTCCGGCGCCCAAACCCCGTCCGTTACCCCCTCTAGCTACCAGAAGCCTAACCCCCTCCTCAATTTGATCTTCACAGCTCTCTCTGACGAAGTCCGCAACCACCCGAGCTGCCGACCGCCGGAGCCAGGCTCGCCGTCGACGTGGTACTCGCCTGCGACCACCACCACCACCAACCGACACGGAATGGCGCCCTGAACACGGAGGTACCCTCCGATCTTCCTGCCTCGCCGTGGATCACCGCCGGCGACCACCACGGCTCACGGGCACCAGCGAAATCTGCCGCCCCGTTCGTATATTCAAACCTGACAGGCGGGACCCGCTGTCAGCCTCTCTGTCCTTTCTAAACGAAGCGTTTTCTGAAAACGCCTTCTACCAAATGCGCTTTCCCCTTTGGGCTGGCGTAGTTTCTGCCGAAGCGTTTTCTGTTTTTATAAGCTAGCCCCTGGGAACTTTCTGTTTCATTACAGATGAGTCCCTGGACAAAAACCCTTATAACTTTTAAACAGAAAGGTATTTTTGATTGATTCTTTTTCTGTTCCCTTTAAAATTTTGTCTAGTTTTTTATCAGATTTATTTGAAAAATATTTGGAATACTTTTTGTGCACCCCTTGGTATTTACGATAGCACATATATTTTGTTTATACCGTAGATACCGAAGGAGGTGACGGAGCCGCGAACTTCACCGAGCTAGGCTCCGACTACTCTGAACCAGGCAAGCATGTTTGAACTTTTGATATGATGAGTGTCTTGGCATGTTTTGCATTTAGTTAGTTTCATGGCATGTTGAGGAGCATATCGATGAACGTTATTTTATGCAATATTGAGGTAAGTGAGTTCGATGATCCATAAGTGGATGGATGTGAGTATGAATGGCCATGTGTTGGCATGAGGATGGGTAAGATGGCAGTGTCGTAGCATGCCAGTCTTATGCCAGACTATGTGACTTCAGTGTCAAACCGTATCGGTTCAGTTCCTCTCATTTCCTTCCCTGTACTACCACATGTTTTCCGCAAGGAATATGGTTTAGTAAGTTGCAAACCGCTTTCCTGGTACACACCAAAAGGAGAGGCCGTGATGATGGTTCCATGGCCCTGGATTAAAGCCAGTCATCCGGTCAGGGGGCATGGGTGTTTCCGGTTGGGACCGAGAGGGGGGCACCCCTTGGAGCGCGCGTATATAAATTTGATCCCATGCTATTCGAGATTGTGATCTCCCCGTCTCAAAAGTTTTTCTTGGACGATGTCTAGGGTGATTCCTAGCATCGAGAGGTAGGATGGGTGTGTACTGGTTAGCTGTGTTTTCTTCCGAAATACCGTAAACGGAACTAGTCCTTCGTGACTACGAAAATCTGTTGGCTGTGGGAAAAATTTTGTACAAACTCTGCAGAGTCATATATTTCCTCCAAATCATCTATTCCATGTCCAAGATCGATATTATCTTATCCTGATCAAATGTCAGTTTTGATGACAGAGACTCCGGTGAATCGCATGAGTGCTAAGTCCGGTTAAATGATTATTCCTGTGGATGGACTAACCCATTTATTCTCATGAATTTAACATTTATTATGAGCATTATTTCCTTGTGAATAAAAGCCCTTTCTGCGATGTCGCTCAGACGTCCGACTGTGGCATTGTTGTATTTTACTTTCTTTTAAAGCCCTTTATGTGGTGTCGCTAAGACGCCCGACTGTGGTATTTCTTTTAAAGCCCTTTCTGTGATGTCGCCCCGACGTCCGACTGTGGCATTTCTTTTAAAGCCCTTTCTGTGATGTCGCCCCGATGTCCGACTCTGGCATTTCTTTTAAAAGCCCTTTATGTGGTGTCGCTAAGACGCCCGACTGTGGTATTTCTTTTAAAGCCCTTTCTGTGATGTCGCCCCGACGTCCGACTGTGGCATTTCTTTTAAAGCCCTTTATGTGGTGTCGCTAAGACGCCCGACTGTGGCATCATTTCCTTATATTTATTTATTCACCTTTCGAGGCGTCGCTTCAGACACCCGATCGGTATTCATTTATGTTTTGTTGGGATTTCAGGCGGACTACCGCCGTTTCCCTTTTACTTACCTTGTTATGCTAATTTTTGAATGTACATTGATGAATTATTCATGACGCATTCATGCATGCATTTGTTATATCTTACGTCCGAACTGTCTTGCGAGTACTTTCAAAGTACTCACTGGCTTGTTGATTTGGCCAGATGTTGACGAAGGCGATCTCATGGATGAAGAGTTTGATAGCGAGTCCGACACCTAGAGGAGTCCCAGTCAGTCTCGTGCGACCCTGGATTTGGTCACTGTTTTATATCCGCTTCCGCTACCAAATAAATTCATCGAGCCTCACCTCGACGCTCGATGAGATGACAGACTTAGAGTCTTGTATCTCTCTCCCCGCTGTGTTTCTCCACCACCGCCCTATCCTCGAGTCAGTAGTATGCCTCCACACCACTGTGTCATGTCCGCCATTATGTATAATTATTGGTGTGCTTGTAATATTTTTGTTGAGCAACCGTAGTTCGACCCTGTAATATATTTTATGCTACTGGCTTATTGTATCAAGAATTTGTCTACCAGTGAGGAGGATTTCTCTCATACTGGACTCAAAAGATTGGTTTCTCAATAAATATTTTTATTGGAAAAACCGGTCGTGACATCATGCCAATATATTATCATTCTTGGATGTTTTACAATCATTTTATAGCAACTTTATATCATTTTTTGGGACTAACCTATTGACCCAGTGCCCAGTGCCAGTTGCTGTTTTTTTGCTTGTTTTTTACATCGCAGGAGATCAATATCAAACGGAGTCCAAACACCGCGAAACTTTATGGAGATTTTTTTGGACCAGAAGGAACCCAATGGGCCAGAGCTGCACGTGGGGGGTGCCCCGAGGGGGGCACAACCCACCAGGGTGCGCCAGGGCCCCCTGGCGCACCCAGGTGGGTTGTGCCCACCTCGGCGGCCTCCCACACCCCTTCCTTGCACTATAAATTCCCAAATATTCCGAAACCCCTCGGGGTTAACATATATCAGAAGTTCCGCCGCCGCAGGGCTCTGTAGCCACCGAAATCCAATCTAGACCCGTTCTGGCACCCTGCCGAAAGGGGGAATCATCTCCGGTGGCCATCTTCATCATCCCGGCGGCCACCATGGTGAGGAGGGAGTAGTCCAGCCTTGGGACTGAGGGTTTGTACCAGTAGCTATGTGTTTAATATCGTCGGATCATATGATGTATCTCCCCTCTATACTCTTGTTGTGATGGATTGAATCTTCACCCTTTGAAGTTTTGTCATGACGGATTGAATATTCAGAGATGGGAACACATGATATATGTCTTGCGGTATGAATACTTGAGATGAAAATTGGGGTATCTTATTGATTCACTTGATATATGTTATGGCATTCAACTTGCGGATTCCCGCGGTGATATTGGGGTAAGCTATGCATAGGGGTTGATGCAAGTTTTTCTCCGGTAGAAACTCCAGGCTCTCCTTGTAGTTCTTTGTGTGGATTGAGTATTATGAATACGAATTTTTGCTTTGGTGTTATTCTAGGATGAAGTCTAGGATGGATCGAATGGAAACAATAGCTTTGTGTTATTTTAGTACGAACTCTTGAATAGATCGAACGGAAAGAATAGCTTTGAGGTGGTTTCATACCCTACAAACAATTTATATCTTTTTTCCTCCGCTAATAGGAACTCGGAAGTGATTCTTTATTGTACTTTGAGGGATAATCATATGATCCAACTATGTTAGCACTGTTGAGAGATTGCACTAGCGAAAGTACGGACCCTAGGCCTTGTTTTTAAGCATTGAAATACCGTTTTTGTGCCTGTTTACTATTTGGTACCTTGCTGTTTTTATTTATTTAGATTATAAAATATATTTCTACCATCCGTATTACACTTTTATCACCATCTCTTCGCCGAACTAGTGCACCTATACAATTTTCCATTGTATTGGGTGTGTTGGGGACACAAGAGATTTCTTGTATTTGATTGCAGGGTCGTTTGAGAGAGACCATCTTCATCCTACACCTCTCACGGATTGATAAACCTTAGGTTATCCACTTGAGGGAAAATTACTACTGTCCTACAAAATTCTGCCCTTGGAGGCCCAACACGTGTCTACAAGAATAAAGTTGCATAGTAGACATGAAAACACCAACTTGCAACCAACGCGACAAAGGGGTTGTCAATCCCTTCACAGTTATTCACAAAGTGAGATCTGATAGAGATGGATAAATGGTAAAGTAATATTATTGGTATTTTTTGGTTTATGGAACAGAAAGTAAAAGATTGCAAAGGAAAGTAAATAGGAAACTAGAATTGTAGATCGGAAAATTATATGATGGAAAATAGACCCGGGGGCCATAGGTTTCATTAGAGGCTTCTCTCAAGATAGAAATTATTACGGTGGGTGAACAAATTACTACCGAGCAATTGATAGAAAAGTGCAAAGTTATGACAATATCTTAGGCAATGATCATGAATATAGGCATCACGTCCGTGTCAAGTAGACTGAAACGATTCTGCATCTACTACTATTACTCCACACATCGACCGCTATCTAGCATGCATCTAGAGTATTAAGTTCATAAAGAATGGAGTAACGCCTTAAGCAAGATGACATGATGTAGAGGAATTAACTCAAGCAATATGATGAAAAGCCCATCTTTTTATCCTCGATGGCATCAATACAATACGTGTCAGTTCCCCTTCTGTCACTAGGATCGAGCACCGCAAGATTGAACCCAAAGCTAAGAACTTCTCCATTGCAAGAAAAACCAATCTAGTTGGCCAAATCAAATCGATAGTTCGAAGAGACTTGCAAAGATATCAAATCATGCATATAAGAATTCAGATAAGATTCAAATAATATTCATAGATAAGCTAATCATAAATCCACAATTCATCGGATCTCGGCAAACACACCACAAAAGATTATTACATCCAATCGATCTCCAAGAACATCGAGGAGAACATGGTATTGAGAATCAAAGAGAGAGAGAGAGAGAGAGAAGAAGCCATCTAGATACTAGCTATGGACTCGTAGGTCCGTGGTAAACTACACACGCTTCATTGGAGAGGCAATGGTGTTGATGTAGAAGCCCTCTGTGATTGAATCCCCCTCCGACAGGATGCAGGAAAAGGTCCCTAGATGGGATCTCATGGGTATAGAAGGTTGCGGCGGTGGAAAAGTGGTTTTGTAGCTCTCCTGGATGTTTTGGGGGTATAAGAGTATATATAGGCAGAAGAATTAGGTCAGGGGAGCTACAAGGGGCCCATAAGGTCGGGGGTGCGCCCCACTCCCTGGGCACGCCCTCCACCCTTGTGGCCGCCTCGAGGCTCCTCTGACTTCCACTCCAAGTCTCCTCGGTGTCTTTTGGTCCAAGAAAAATGATCGCAAAAGTTTTATTCCATTTGGACTCCGTTTGGTATTCCTTTTCTGTGAAACTCTAAAACAAGGAAAAAACAGAAACTAGCACTGGGCTCTAGGTTAATGGGTTAGTCCCAAAAATCATATAAAATAGCATATTAATGCATATAAAACATCCAAAATAGATAATATAATAGCATGGAACAATCAAAAATTATAGATACATTGGAGACGTATCAAGCATCCCCAAGCATAATTACTGCTCGTCCTCGAGTAGGTAAATAATAAAAATAGAATTTTTGATGTGGAATGCTACCTAACATATTTATCCATGTAATTCTCTTTATTGTGGCATGGATGTTTAGATCCGTAAGATTCAAAACAAATGTTTAATATTGACATAAAAACAATAATACTTCAAGCATACTAACAAAATAATTATGTCTTCTCAAAATAACATGGCCAAAGAAAGCTTATCCCTACAAAGTCATATAGTCTGGCTATGCTCCATCTTCATTACACAAAATATTTAATTCATGCACAACCCCGATGACAAGCCAAACAATTGTTTCATACTTTTGTTGTTCTCAAATTTTTTCAACTTTCACGCAATACATGAGCGTGAGCCATGGACATAGCACTATAGGTGGAATAGACGGTGGCCGTGGAGAAGACAAAAAGAAGGATATAGTCTCACATAAACTAGGCATATCAACAGGCTATGGAGATGCCCATTAATAGATATCAATGTGAGTGAGTAGGGATTGCCATGCAACGGATGCACTAGAGCTATAAGTTTATGAAAGCTCAAAAAGAAACTAAGTGGGTGTGCATCCAACTTGGTTGCTCACGAAGACCTAGGGCAATTTTGAGGAAGCCCATCATTGGAATATACAAGCCAAGTTCTATAATGAAAAATTCCCACTAGTATATGAAAGTGATATCATAGGAGACTCTCCATCATGAAGATCATGGTGCTACTTTGAAGCATAGGTGTGGCAAAAAGGATAGTAACATTGTCCCTTCTATCTTTTTCTCTCATTTTTTATTTGGGCCTCCTCTCATTTTTTCTGGCCTCTTTTTTCGTCCGGGGTCTCATCCCAACTTGTGGGGTAATCATAGTCTCCATCATCCTTTCCTCACATGGGACAATGCTCTAATAATGAAGATCATCACACTTTTATTTACTTACAACTCAAGAATTACAACTCAATACTTAGAACAAAATATGACTCTATGTGAATGCCTCCGGCGGTGTATCGAGATGTGCAATGAATTAAGAGCGACATGTATAAAAAATGATGAGTGGTGGCTTTGCCACAAATACGATGTCAACTACATGATCATTGAAATCAATATGACAATGATGGAGCGTGTCATAATAAACAGAACGGTGGAAAGTTGCATGGAAATAGGTATGGTGGTTGTTTTGAGGAAGGATAAGTGGTGTGTTTATGGTATCGGCGAAAGTTGTGCGGTACTAGAGAGGTTAGCAATGGCGAAAAGGTGAGAGTGTGTATAATCCATGGACTCAACATTAGTCATAAAGAACGAACATACTTATTGCAAAAATCTATTAGTCGTCGAAACAAAGTACTACGCGCATACTCCTAGGGGGATAGATTGGTAGGAAAAGACCATGTGTAACATCCCAATTTTCAATTTGGAAGTTATTTAGATCATTCATATGCATTCATCATTTGTGCATTTTGGAATTTATTTATTATTTGAATTTTCGATCCTAGAAACCTTAAGCAACTCAAGGACCAAATGAGAGAGTTGAAGGTTTCACAAAAATTCATTTTTGAATTTTCAAAATTGGCAAATTGGATCAACGAGTTTTATTCAAAATATTTTTCCAATAATTCAAAGAGAGAAGATAATATGACTTCTTCAAAAACAGTAAATAAATGTTGGAAATTTATTTTTGAATAAAATTAAGTTTTATTTGATTTTATTTGTGTATTTAATTGTTTTTATTAGTGTAAAAGGTTTATTTTTATTTTAGGCATTTAGGCCCAGAAAAATGTTCCCCAGGTCAATAATAAGGCCCTAAGTACGTGTGAATTTCTCTGCATTAAAAATATATTTATAGTGTTTTTTATTTTTTCTGTATTTTTAGAAAAATGTTTTATTAAAAAAGAGTTTCTCGACCGAACTGGGCCGAAGCCCAGCCGGCCCAATCGCCCATCTCACGCGCGCAACCGACTCCAGGCGCGAGTCCGGCGCCACCACGGCTCGCCGGCGCCGTCTCCCAGCCGGACTCCTCCTCTCCTGCCCCTTCCCCAAGTCGCCCCCTCCTTATAAGTCGCCGCCGCGGCCCCCTCTCTCTCCCAAGCCGCCACCGAGCCGCCACGCCGCCGCTCGCAGTCACCATGGCCCGCGCCGCTGCCGCCGCCGCCGACGCCCGAGCCATCGTCGCCTCACCCCGCCATCGCCAGAACCCGCCGTCGCCATCGAAGATCGGACAGGTAAAAACCGCCCCGGTCCGGTTTATTTTTAGTTACGATTTTCCTCTGGTTTTCTTTAAACTCGATCGGTTTTATTTAATGAATGCTCTTTCGTTTAGGATCTTTAACGAACAGATCCGATAGATTAGTTTCTGTAGCGGACGTTCGTCCAATAGATTTTTCTTTTTCTGTTTATTTTCGACCAGGGACCCATTTCGTAATTATTTTCTTCGCAGATTAGTCCATGTTCTTCAAACGATCACAACTTTTTACTCGTTTGTCCAAATCCAATGAAACCAACGCCAAATTCTTTGTTATGATCCCCTCTATCCAGATAACCAACTTCAACATGTTTTTGAAAGTTTAAAATTTGGTTTTAAACAAATTTTAATTTCTTATCGTAACTTGAGTTTCGTAACTCCGATTTAGTTGACTCTTTTTGCAAATCGAAGTTCTTGACCTAAACTTTCTGTTAAGATCTTTTCCTCTAGTTTTCTTTGCATCTTCATCCTTGAGTGTTTATGTATGCTATTGTTTGTCTATGATAGATTTTTCAGAGTGCGAAGCTTGCTACTACGAATCCCTAGGGTTTTCCAATCGTCAGCAAGGCAAGGTCACACTTTGATCATACTCTTCCTATACCCTGTTTTACTTGCAGTAGTTTCATCCTTACAAATTTGCATGAGTAGGATTGGGAATTGGGTTTGCTATGTAGTTCATGAGGTAGGAACCTATGATCCTTGAAACAACCTGGGATATTCGTTGTGTCATATATTGCTTAGTCATGCTTGTCGACGTGGATTGGTATGTGAGAATCATGCAAGTTGTGAGAGATATTAACAAAGGGAAACTTAAGGTGGCTACTTTAATACATATCTGGGTGGATTGGTTGTGGGCACCTGGGGAATCCAGTGTTGTCCTAGGAGATACCGGGGTACCCGTGTGATCATCCTATGGAATGCCACCCAGGCTCAAAGGGATCATCAGATTATTCATGCTCAGAAACTTCCATGTGTAGCCACAGGCCATTATGGGCTCTGGCATAGTTGAGTAAGTTGTGGGAATCCTTTCCATGATGGGCTAGCAGATGTAGGGGATTTGTAGGTGTACCGGCCTATCTATCGGTTAAGGGGACCTCTTCGGAAAGACTATGTCTTGATCATCCGGTTCTCAAACATCAGGCAGTGCGCGGAATTCAACAGAGGAGATCGAGTCTTGTGGGGAAAAGTGTGCAAACTTCTGCAGAGTGTACAAACTAATCATGATTAGACGTGTCCCTGGTTATGGACAACCTTGAGTATCTGGTATTTGAGTTATTAGTTGATCTCATCACTTTACTTTATAAATTTGTTGGGTTATTATTATTGTTACCTGATAATTTTGGGACTGAGTTGGGGATACCTTCTCAATAATGGCATAAACTTGGTAGTAAAATTAAAATATATTCCTTTGTTGTAGGAAAAATTAGCTTTATGCAAATGTTAAACTTAGAGCCTCCACCAGCCAAATATGCATGTAGTGATAACTATTGTTCATCATTGCTCTATAGTGTGATCTTGCCAGCATATTCCATGTGCTAACCTACACGGCTGCAACGTCTCATGTTGCAGAATTTTCAGACGAGGATTAAGGTGCGATATGTCGTTGTCTTGCACTCGGTTTTCCCGTGGAGTTGGATGGACTCATTTATCTTTGAAGCTTCTGCAGTTATTTTATTAGATGGCCTTTAGCCATATTATTGTAATAATCACTCTTTATGAGGACCTTGATGTAATAATTGTGTGATTGAACTCTGTTATAATTCCTCGAGTAATGTGTGTGTCAGCATACCGATCCAGGGATGACACTTAAGCACATAGACTACAGTCCATTGGGATCGGGTCGCTACACCATCGCTCGCCCCCGACTGCCACTCATAAGGAAGACAATCAAAAAATAAATCATGCTCCAACTTCATCACATAATGGTTCACCATACGTGCATGCTATGGGACTCACAAACTTTAACACAAGTATTTCTCAAATTCACAAGTACTTACTAGCATGACTCTAATATCACCATCTTCATATCTCAAAACAATCATAAGGAATAAAACTTCTCATAGTATTCAATGCACTTTATATGAAAGTTTTTATTACATCCCTCTTGGATGCCTACCATATTAGGACTAATTTTATAACCAAAGCAAATTACCATGTTCTTTAGAGACTCTCAAAATAATATAAGTGAAGTACAGGAGTTCATCAATTTCTATAAAATAACACCACCGCCGTGCTCTAAAAATATACTCCCTCCATTCCTTTATATAAGGTGTATTTGTTTTTTAATAAAATTTCATAATGTAAGGTGAATTTCTTCTAAATTATCATAATTCCCGTTGTATCCCTCCAGAAATAGGAAAGTATCTCTATCCTGATTTACTATATCTCTCCTTGTATCAAAAGAAGGAAACTATCTATCTCTTGATTGCATGTATCTCTTACTTTCCTGGACTCGCTGATTTACTTGCCACTAACTAACAAATTTGTCAGGGGTAATTTTGTCCTAACACCTCTATAATTATGCGCCTTGGTCACCATGCCGAAAATAATACACCTCACATAAAGGAACGGAGGGAGTAGAAGTGAAGCACTAGAGCAAATTTTGCCTAGCTCAAAAGATATAAGTGAAGCACATAGAGCATTCTAATAAATCACGATTCATGCGTGTCTCTCTCAAAAGGTGTGTACAGAAAGGATGATTGTGGCAAACTAAAAAGTAAAGACTCAAATCATACAAGACGCTCCAAGCAAAACACATATCATGTGGTGAATAAAAATATAGCCTCAAGTAAAGTTACCGATAGACAAAGACGAAAGAGGGGATGCCTTCCCGGGGAATCCCCAAGCTTAAGCTTTTTGAAATCCTTGAATATTGCCTTGGGGTGCCTTGGGCATCCCCATTCTTAGGCTCTTTCCACTCCTTATTCCATAATCCATCAAATCCTTACCTAAAACTTGAAAACTTCACAATACAAATATCCAATAGAAAATCTCATAAGCTCCGTTAGTATAAGAAAATAAATCACCACTTTTGATACTGTTGTGAACTCATTATTTATTTATATTGGTGTAATATCTACTTTATTCCAACTTTTCCATGGTTCATACCCCCCGATAGTAGCCATAGATGCATCAAAATAAGCAAACAACACGCGAAAAACAAAATATGTCAAAAACAGTACAGTCTGTAGTAATCTAGGTATTTAGAATACTTATGTAACTCCAAAAATTCTTAGAAATTAGGAAGTCCTAGATAATTTGTTTATTAATCCTCTTCAAAAATAATCAGTATTTTATCGCGCTTCTGTTAAAATTTAAAACTAATCTGCTAGGCGCAAAAGTTTCTGTTTTTTAGGAGGATCAAATCAACTATCACCGTAAGCTATCCCAAAGGTCTTACTTGGCACAAACACTAATTAAAACACAAAACCACATCTAACCATATGCTAGATGATTTATTCAAATCAAAACAGTACCTAAAACGCAAGAACAAAAATAAAATTGGGTTGCCTCCCAACAAGCGTTATTGTTTAACGCCCCTAGCTAGGCATAAAAACACGAATAGATCTAAGTATAATCATCTTTAGCATGCAATCCATAAGTGTCTCTCATAATAGATTCATAAGGCAATTTAATTTTATTTCTTGGAAAGTGTTCCATGCCTTTCCTTGACGGGAATTGAAATCTAATGTTTCCTTCTTTCATATCAATAATTGCACCAATCGTTCTAAGGAAAGGTCTACCAAGAATAATAGGACATGTAGGATTGCAATCTATATCAAGAACAATGAAATCTACGGGCACATAATTCCTATTTGCAACAATAAGAACATCATTAATTCTTCCCATAGTTTTCTTAATAGTGGAATCCGCAAGGTGCAAATTTAAGGAACAATCATCAAATTCACGGAAACCTAACACATCACATAAAGTTTTCGGAATCGTGGAAACACTAGCACCCAAATCACACAAAGCATAGCATTCATAATATTTAATCCTAATAGTAGGTTCCCACTCATCATAAATTTTTCTAGGAATAGAAACTTCCAAATTAAGCTTTTCTTCATAAAATTGCATCATAGCATCAACAATGTGTTTAGTAAAAGCTTTGTTTTGATTATAAGAATGAGGAGAATTCAACATGGATTGCAACAAGAAAATACAATCTATCAAAGAGAAATTATCATAATTAAAGTCCTTGAAATCCAAAATAGTGGGTTCATTGCTATCTAAAGTTTTGACCTCTTCAATCCCACTTTTATCAATTTTTGCATCTAGATCTAAAAACTCCGAATAATTGGGATGCCTTCTAACTAAAGTTGACTCATATCAAGTCCCATATTTATCAAGATTTACATTGGAAAACAAAGATTCAATAGGAGTCACATCAATCACTTTTAGATCTTCATCATTATTTTCAGCCTCTGGTTTGGCGGCCATTTTGTTTAATAGAGTAGCTTGTTTATCAAAAACCTGTCCTACCAAATTTTCAAGATTTGCAAATTGAGATCTCAAACCATAAAATTCCTTAGACATATCATCAAGCTATTTATTCATGTATTCCATAAAACTTTTCCGCTCCTTGAGCTCATTTCTAAAGAAATTGTTATGCTCAAATTGTAAACACATGAAGCTTCTAACATTATTTTCAATGCCGTCTAACCTTCTAAGGTGAGGGTCAACGTTTTTTGGAGGAGACATTGCGACAAAGAAACAAATACAACACACGGGCACACAACAAGCAAGCAGAGAAGACGAACGGAAGAGAGGCGAAGAAAAGGCGAATCTTTTCGAGAATCGTTTTACAAGTGGGGGAGAGGAAAACGAGAGGCGCATGGCGAATAATGTTATGAGAGATGAGAGTTTATGATGGGTGCTTGGTATGTCTTGGCTTGGTGTAGATCTCCCCGGCAACAGCGCCAGAAATCCTTCTTGCTACCTCTTAAGCTTGTGTTGGTTTTTCCCTTGAAGAGGAAAGGGTGATGCAACACAGTAGCATAAGTATTTCCCTCAGTTTTGAGAACCAAGGTATCAATCCAGTAGGAGACTACGCAACAAGTCACCGAATACTTGCACAAAGAAACACCAACTTGCAACCAACGCAAAAAAAGGGGTTGTCAATCCCTTCATGGTTATTCACAAAGTGAGATCTGATAGAGATGCATAAATGGTAAAGTAATATTATTGGTATTTTTGGTTTATGGAACGGAAAGTAAAAGATTGCAAAGGAAAGTAAATAGGAAACTAGAATTGTAGATCGGAAACTTATATGATGGAAAATAGAACCGGGGGCCATAGGTTTCACTAGAGGCTTCTCTCAAGATAGAAATTATTACGGTGGGTGAACAAATTATGACAATATCTAAGGCAATGATCATTGATACGTCTCCAACGTATCTATAATTTTTTATTGTTCCATGCTATTATATATTCTATTTTGGATGTTTAATGGGCTTATTTATACACTTTTATATTATTTTTGGGACTAACCAGACGCCCAGCCCAAATTGTTATTTTTGTGCTATTTCTGTGTTTCGTAGAAAAAGAATATCAAATGGAGTCCAAACGGAATGAAACCTTCGGGAGCGTGATTTTTGGAACAAATGTGATCCATAGGCCTTGGAGTGGACGTCAAGCAACCAACGAGGAGGCCACGAGGAAGGGGGCACGCCTACCCCCCTGGGCGCACCCTCCACCCTCATGGGCCCCTCGTGGCTCCACCGACCTACTTCTTCCTCCTATATAGTCCTACGCAACCTGAAAACAACCAGGAGCACCATGAAACCCTATTTCCACTGCCGCAACCTTCTGTACCCAAGAGATCCCATCTTGGGGCCTTTTCCGGAGCTTCGCCGGAGGGGGCATTGATCCCGGAGGGCGTCTACATCAACTCCATGGCCCCTCCGATGATGTGTGAGTAGTTTACTTCAGACCTTCGGGTCCATAGTTATTAGCAAGATGGCTTCTTCTCTCTCTTTGGATCTCAATACAAAGTTCTCCTCGATTCTCTTGGAGATCTATTCGATCTAATCTTCTTTTGCGGTGTGTTTGTTGAGATCCGATGAATTGTGGGTTTATGATCAAGACTATCTATGAACAATATTTGAATCTTCTCTGAATTCTTTTATGTATGATTGGTTACCTTTTCAAGTCTCTTCGAATTATCAGTTTGGTTTGGCCTACTAGATTGATCTTTCTTGCAATGGGAGAAGTGCTTGGCTTTGGGTTCAATCTTGCGGTGCTTGATCCCAGTGACAGTAGGGGAAATGACATGTATTGTATTGTTGCCATCGAGGATACAAAGATGGGGTTTATATCATATTGCATGAGTTTATCCCTCTACATCATGTCATCTTGCTTAAAGCGTTACTCCGTTCTTATGAACTTAATACTCTAGATGCATGCTGGATAGCGGTCGATGTGTGGAGTAATAGTAGTAGATGCAGGCAGGAGTCGGTCTACTTGACACAGACGTGATGCCTATATACATGATCATACCTAGATATTCTCAAAACTATGCTCAATTCTATCAATTGCTCGACAGTAGTTTGTTCACCCACCGTAATACTTATGCTATCTTGAGAGAAGCCACTAGTGAAACCTATGGCCCCCGGGTCTATTTTCCATCATACAAATTTCCAATCTATTTTATTTTGCAATCTTAACTTTCAATGTATATCATAAAAATACCAAAAATATTTATCTTATTATTATTATCTCTATCAGATCTCACTCTTGCAAGTGGTCATGAAGGGATTGACAACCCCTTTATCGCATTGGTTGCGAGGTTATTATTTGTTTGTGTAAGTACGAGGTGACTCGCGCGTGGTCTCCTACTGGATTGATACCTTGGTTACTTACGCTGCTTTGCTGCATCACCCTTTCCTCTTCAAGGGAAAACCAACGCATGCTCAAGAGGTAGCAAGAAGGATTCCTGGCGCCGTTGCCGGGAAGTCTACGCACAAGTCAAGACATACCAAGTACCCATCACAAACTCTTATCCTCGCATTACATTATTTGCCATTTGCCTCTCGTTTTCCTCTCCCCCACTTCACCCTTGCCATTTTATTCACCCTTCTTATGTTCGTCTTTTTGTTTGCTTTGATGTCTTACTTGGCTCGTTTGCTCGTTTGGTTCGAATAGTTGTTTATTTATTGTTAAACAGAGAATCTAAGATCTATGGATCCTCGTCCGCTTTCTAATCTTTTTAAGAGATCCAATTATGATGAACCAATTGCTAGTGAGTTTTGTGCACTAGATTATCTTTATGAAGTTTTGCTTGAAATTCGTGAATATGAAAATTACGATGAAGTATTCTATGAAGTGATTCATGATAGATCTTTGAATAAAAAGCATGATTGCAATGATGTTATTATAAATTCTATTAATTTCAATTGTGCTAATAATATGCAAAACCCTAAGCTTGGGGATGCTAGTTTTGCTATGTCCTCTACTTGTTGCAATGATCATGATTGGGGTGATTCTTCTTTTGATCTTGAAAATTTATTTAAGCCCCATGATGAATATAAGATTGATTATAATGTTTTCAATAATATTGAAAGTGGGTTTGGAAGAATGTCAACTTTAGATCCCACATATTTGGAGAATGTTCAATCTTATGAAGTTTTTGATAAAAGTGGGTTTGGAGAGGTCATGACTTTAGTTAATGTTAATCCCACTATTTTGGAAGAGTGTCAACTTTGCATACATGTGGATCGTGTTAAGAATATGTTTTGTGATATCTATATTGTTGAATTTTCTTATGATCCTATATGTAATTATTATGAGAGAGGAAAATATGGTTGTAGAAATTTGCATGTTACTAAATTACCTCTCGTTATGTTGAGATTGATATTGTTTCTTTCCGCTTCCTTGCATATGCTAGTTTTTTCTTGCCTTGACAATTTGTTTGCCTATAAGATTCCTATGCATAGGAAGTATGTTATACTTAGATGTGTTTGTCACGTGTTTTATGATGCTCTCTTTGTGCTTCAATTCTTGTCTTTCATGTGAGCATCGTTGAAATCTTATGCCTAGCTAAAAGGCTTTAAAGAAAAGCGCTTGTTGGGAGATAACCCAATATTTTTCCTTGATATTATTCAATAAATAATTTATATAGCCTCTATTTTGGTTGTGTTTTTTGTGTTTAATTAGTGTTTGTGCCAAGTAGAACCGTTGGGAAGACTTGGGGAAAGTCTTTTTGATCCTGTTGTAAAAAACAGAAACTTTAGCGCTCACGAGAATTGCTTTCACTTTTTTACTGGAGAGTGCTATTTAGTTAATTATTTTTGAAGATGATTAATAGATAAATTCCTCACGTCCAGAAATTTATTTTAGGATTTTTGGGTTTCCAGAAGTATTCTAAACCTACAGATTACTACAGACTGTTCTGTTTTTGACAGATTCTGTTTTTCGTGTGTTGTTTGCTTATTTTGATGAATCTATGGCTAGTAATAGGGTTTATGAACCATAGAAAAGTTGGAATACAGTAGGTTTAACACCAATATAAATAAATAATTATTTAATTACAGTACCTTGAAGTGGTGGTTTGTTTTCTTTTACTAACGGAGCTCACGAAGATTTTCTTTTAAGTTTTGTGTTGTGAAGTTTTCAAGTTTTGAGTAAAGATTTGATGGATTATGGAAGAAGGAGTGGCAAGAGCCTAAGCTTGGGGATGCCCAAGGCACCCCAAGGTAAAATCCAAGGAAAACCAAAAGCCTAAGCTTGGGGATTCCCCGGAAGGCATCCCCTCTTTCATCTTCGTCCATCGGTAACTTTACTTGGAGCTATATTTTTATTCGCCACATGATATGTGTTTTGCTTGGAGCATCTTGTATGATTTGAGTCTTTGCTTTTTAGTTTACCACAATCATCCTTGTCGTGCACACCTTTTGGGAGAGACACACATGAATTGGAATTTATTACAATACTCTATGTGCTTCACTTATATCTTTTGAGTTGGATAATTTTTGCTCTAGTGCTTCGCTTATATCTTTTAGAGCACGGCGGTGGTTCTATTTTATAGAAATAATTGATCTCTCATGCTTCACTTATACTCCCTCCGTTCCTAAATATTTGTCTTTGTAGAGATTTCAACAAGTGACTACATACGGAGTAAAATGAGTGAATCTACACTCTAAAATATGTCTATATACATCCGTATGTGGTAGTTCATTTGAATCTCTAAAAAGACAAATATTTAGGAACGGAGGGAGTATCATTTTGAGATTACTTTAGAACAGCATGGTAATTCACTTTGGTTATAAATTTTAAATGCTAAGAGAAGTTGGATGCGATAGATTGTTTTGAGATATAAAGGTGGTAATATTAGAGGTGTGCTAGGTTAGTAATTGTGAAATTGCTGAATACTTGTGTTGAAGTTGGCAAGTCCCGTAGCATGCACGTATGGTAAACTTTATGTGACAAATTTGAAGCATGGGGTGTTCTTTGATTGCTTTCCTTATGAGTGGCGGTCGGGGATGAGTGATGGTCTTTTCCTACCAATCTATCCCCCTAGGAGCATGCGCGTAGTGCTTGGTTTTGATACTTGTAGATTTTTGCAATAAGTATGTGAGTTATTTATGACTAATGTTGAGTCCATGGATTATACGCACTCTCATCCTTCCATCATTGCTAGCCTCTTCGGTACTATGCATTGCCCTTTCTCACCTTGAGAGTTGGTGCAAACTTCGCCGGTGCATCCAAACACCGTGATATGATACTATGGCACCCCGGCTCAGAGCGACCGGTTTACCCTGCATTGCCAGCTCAGAGACCATGTCTTCTGGCAACACACAACATCTTGGTACAGAAAAACAACAGCTTTATTGATGCTAGCGGCTCAGAGTTTATATTACAACAGATGTCGAGGCCGAGCAGCACGCACGGTGCGGCTGAACAATATGTACATTATTTAGTGAAAAAAAAGGGGCCTCGATCATAACAACTACGCGACAGCGGAACAATGTCGTAGTGGAAACTCCATATCACAGGGACACCGATGTGGACACGATCTAGACTCGAGCAGCGCTCCTTTCCAATGTGACTTTCCTGAAATCTGGCATGACACACTAGGTCAGTACATTGAATGTACTTGCAAGCTCACAACAGGCATAATCATAATGAGAAACAATATCATGATATTTAACCAATTAATAATTCAATAATGTTCCAACATGATGTGCTCATGCTCCTGGGATAAACATCCCTCCGTACCGACTTACCAATCGTGATCGTTCTCAGATCACAAACAAACCACCATCGCGGTCTTAACCAGAGTAACTTGTGATCCTTACAGCGATCACCACCAAAGTAACTCGTGATCCTTACGGCGATCACCACCAAAGTAACTCGTGATCCTTACGGCAATCACCACCAAACCACCATCGTGGTCTTGAACATCTCGATGGCCTTTCAACCATCATCATCCATGCAATGATCATAACTTAGTGTGCATGTTTATTAAACGTTGACTCATGGTGGGACCTACTACGAGTTGTCCATAACCGTGGACTCGTCTATCGATAGATTATACACTCTGCAGAGGTAGCACACTGTACCCACACCTCGGAACCCATGGCCTCGCACTCCCATTCGGGTGGACCAACGGCAATCCGACGAAACCCTTCCATTGCCATGACACTCTCCCGGCCACTCCGACCCAATCCCCAACGGGCTAGTCCTGGGTGGCGCCGTGTCTACCAAAGACACACCGACCACCGTCATGGCCAAAACTTCCCTCACGGGGACCGGTACCAAAAATCTCAAACAAGGGCACACAAGGTTATGCATGCTTACCGGGCCAGGGTAAGCACGCCCATAACCTTCCCTAGTTCAAGGCACCGACCAGAGGCATGTCAATGGACCAAATCAAGGCCTTCCCACAAAGACAAATGTGGTTGCACTGGGAAAATCTCGATCAGCGACACCATGACCCAGTCAATGATATATTTAGGTTGAGTTACATTCAGGTTCAACTTAAAAGGAGAATGACCGGTGTCATAGCATGCCATGAAATGCAATACTACACATGCATCACATAATACGAAAAATGACTGATGCCAACCATATTCACACTAAACATAAGCATCGACAACTTATATTACTTTCCTGGTCTTACTTTAACCATTTATTTTGTAGCAAGCAATATTATTTTCTCATGCAGGAAAATAACTCCGATTAATTCCTGACATGCATAGCAAAGCTTCTACTATCATCATTGCAAGCAAATCCTAATTTCTTTACCAATCAAGTTAGGTTCAAACATTCTGTAAATTAGGTAAATTGGCTAAACAAGCACTTAACAGGATATTTTCTAGCAAATTTAACCATTTTTATTTATGTAAGAAGATAACTTTAATCCATTATCCACATGCATAACAAATCATTTTATCATTACCACAACTATAGCTTAGCTTCTTTACCAACTAAGCTAGTTTCAAGGTTCTGTAAATCAAGCATAATACCAACACACAATTAACAGAATATAAATAACATAATAGTTATTTAAATGCATGGATTAATCATATCATTCAAGTAAGAAAATCATCGATATTGAAAATGGCACCATGAAAATGTTGTTGTGGCTTGCCTTAGTACAGATGAGGTTCACAAGCCTTCTGGTGATCCTCAAGACAAGCCTCACCCTCTGAAAATAATTTTAAACACAAGAAGAAAATATCAAGAACTCTTCTAAAAATCACCAGAAATTCTAAACAGCTCAGAAAAAATCTCATTTTTGGTGAGCTGTTAGATTTCTTTGCAAAGAACAATATGCAAAAAGAATCAATTCATTTGGACTTATGGTTGAAAAGTTATGGCTGTTTGAAGCTCTCTGGAATTGACTTAAGTTTGAATTCAAATAAACAGACTAGGGGGGTGACGTCGAAGGCGTAAAGCCTCAGGGCGCCACCACTCGTACCGCTTCGCGTGCGTACAGAGTGGCTGACTAGCGGGCCCCGCTAGTCAGGTGAGAAGGAGGGGAAGAAGGAAATAGAGGGAGTCGCAGCTCCGCCGGAGCTCTCGCTGGTGACGAGGACTCCTTGGCCAAAACGAGAGGGGGGTGGAGAGAGGGGACGGTGGTGCACCTGCCCATGCCCGTAGCGTGGCTAGGGGTGGTCGAATGGCGTCGGAATCAACCTCGCAAGCGGAGGCAGAACGCGGTGGTCGTCGGAGATGAAGAAGACAGTGAGCAGAGGCTACTCTAAGGGCTCTAGGTGGACGGGATGGCTTCACCGGAGAGAGGCGGAGGCCCTGGAAGTGTTGCCCTGGCCTGGGATGGGCTGGAGCTACCGCGGCGACCATAGGGGATCGCCAGCGAGCTTGAGCTTGAGGATGGCGGCCCGCGGCCTACCCGGACGGGCTACGGCTTCCTACTCGCTTGTGGGTTGTGTGGGAGTGGTGGATGGTGCTCGAGGAGGCTGGGGGCGGCTCCATTTATAGGCGAGCGGAGAGGGGGCTTCAGGCTCCGCCCGTGGACACCTATCCATGGCGCCTGGCGACGAGCGGCGTCAGTGAGAGGGGGAGAAGGTGACGCAGCTCATGCAGGAACTGTGGGCGAGCGGGGACGAGCACAGGAGCAAGGGGAAGGCGACGAGCACAGTGCACACCGCACTGTTGGGTTGGCCAGACCGCGCATGTGCAAGCTGCGGTGAGCTCTGGCGTCGGCGAGCGCCAGGGAGGAGTTAAGGACGTTGAGACGAAGATGGTGGTGAAGTTTGGCGCGCTACGACAGGTGGGGGAAGCGAGCACATGCGAACAGAGCGTTCGGTGGCACTCAGAGCGCGTCGACATGCATGCCAGCACCCCTGGATGAACGCAGTCACCGCGTGGACTATGACATCAGGCCGAGCTAAGCCTAAACTTCATGTCTGGCGTGTTGTTCGTGGTAGATTGAGAGCTTACCACGCTTTGGTTTGGATCCAGGTGCAGTAGAGAAGTTTTTACGTGCCAGCTAAATTTCTGGTCAGTAACTTTGAGAGGTTACTAAGGTCAAATGGCTGGGAGTTGGAGGCTGTGCTTTGGAGGTTAGCCATGAGTTACTAAGGTGAAGATGTACAAGAAAAACCATTCACAATGGAGCAAGTAAAATGGTAGTTGCTGTAGAAACCACCATTTCTGTCCAGAATAGAAAATATTTTCTGTAGCAAAAATATTCCAAAAAGTGATGAAATATTTTTGCTCAGGAAGGTGCTCTAGGGTTCAAAGAATATTTGTGAATTATCTCAGATTTTTTTGAGCCATAAAAATTAGGGTTTCTTTGGAGCATAGTGATCTAGCTAGGGTTTTTGAGAGAGAAATGAATATTTTTCATTTAAGAAAAATATTTCAAAGATTATTTTGGGGTGGATCAGAAGGGGAATGATGATAAGGGAGGGAAATGAAGCACCTGGGTGAAAGCCAAGGGTACCCAAGTGTTTAAGTCCATATGAAAATATTCAAAAACTCCAAGTTTCAAATTGAATCCAAAAGAAAATCAAGCAAATGAGAGAGGCCAAAAACCAGGCTGTCGCAGATACGCTCTATCACACATAAGCCTCCTTATATCTTCCTCAAAACAGCCACCATACCTACCTATTATGGCATTTCCATAGCCATTCCGAGATATATTGCCATGCAACTTTCCACCGTTCCATTTATTATGACACGCATCATCATTGTCATATTGCCATGCATGATCATGTAGTTGACATCATATTTGTGGCAAAGCCACCATTCATAATTTTTCATACATGTCACTCTTGATTCATCGCAATCTCGGTACACTGCCGGAGGCATCCACATAGAGTCATATTTTGTTCTAAGTATTGAGTTGTAATTCTTGAGTTGTGAGTAAAAAGAAGTGTGATGATCATCATTATTAGAGCATTGTCCCAGTGAGTAAAGGATGATGGAGACTATGATTCCCCCAGAAGTCGGGATGAGACTTCGGACGGAAAAAAAAAGAGAAAAGAGGCCAAAAGAAAAAAAGGCCCAAATAAAAAAAGAGAGAAAAAGAGAGAAGGGACAATGGTACTATCCTTTTTCCACACTTGTGCTTCAAAGTAGCACCATGATCTTCATGATAGAGAGTCTCTTATTTTGTCACTTTCATATACTAGTGGGAATTTTTCATTATAGAACTTAGCTTGTATATTCCAATGATGGGCTTCCTCAAATGCCCTAGGTCTTTGTGCGCAAGCGAGTTGGATGCACACCCACTTAGTTTCTTTGATGAGCTTTCATATATTTATAGCTCTAGTGCATCCGTTGCATGGCAATCCCTACTCCTTGCATTGACATAAATCGGTGGGCATCTCCATAGCCCATTGATTAGCCGCGTCAATGTGAGACTTTCTCCCTTTTGTCTTCTCACGTACAACCTCAATCATCATATTCTATTCCACCAATAGTGCTATGTCCATGGCTCGCGCTCATATATTGTGTAAAAGTTGAAAGAGTTTGAAAAGGCTAAGTATGAAACAATTGCTTGGCTTGTCATCGGGGTTTTGCATGATGAGAGCATTTTGTGTGACGAAAATGAAGCATGGCCAAACTATATGACTTTGTAGGAATAAGTTTTCTTTGGCTATGGTATTTTGATAAGACATAATTGCTTGATTAGCATACTTGGAGTATTACTATTTTTATGTCAACAATAAACTTTTATCTTGAATCTTTCAGATCTGAACATTCATAACACAATAGAGAAAAATACATTGAAGAATATTCTAGAAAGCATTCCACATCAAAAATTCTGTTTTTATCATTTACCTACTCGAGGACGAGCAGGAATTAAGCTTGGGGATGCTTGATACGTCTCCAACGTATCTATAATTTTTTATTCTTCCATGCTATTATATATTCTGTTTTGGATGTTTAATGGGCTTATTTATACACTTTTATATTAGTTTTGGGACTAACCTATTAACCGGAGGCCCAACACAAATTGATGTTTTTTTGCCTATTTCAGTGTTTCGCAGAAAAAGAATATAAAATGGAATCCAAACAGAATGAAACCTTCGGAAGCGTGATTTTTGGAACAAACGTGATCCAGAGGACTTGGAGTGGACGTCAAGCAACCAACGAGGAGGCCACAAGGCAAGGGGGCACGCCTACCCCCTGGGCACGCCCTCCACCCTTGTGGGCCCCTCGTGGCTCCACCGACCTACTTCTTCCTCCTATATATACCTACGTACCCTGAAAACAACCAGGAGCACCACGAAACCCTATTTCCACCGCTGCAACCTTCTGTACCCAAGAGATCCCATCTTGGGGCCTTTTCCGGAGCTCCGCCGGAGGGGGCATTGATCATGGAGGGCCTCTACATCAACTCCATGGCCCCTACGATGATGTGTGAGTAGTTTACTTCAGACCTTCGGGTCCATAGTTATTAGCTAGATGGCTTCTTCTCTCTCTTTGGATCTCAACACAAAGTTCTCCTCAATTCTCTTGGACATCTATTCGATGTAATCTTCTTTTGTGGTGTGTTTGTCGAGATCCGATGAATTGTGAGTTTATGATCAAGACTATCTATGAACAATATTTGAATCTTCTCTGAATTCTTTTATGTATGATTGGTTATCTTTGCAAGTCTCTTCGGATTATCAGTTTGGTTTGGCCTACTAGATTGATCTTTCTTGCAATGGAAGAAGTGCTTAGCTTTGGGTTCACTCTTGTGGTGCTCGATCCCAGTGATAGTAGGGCAAATGACACGTATTGTATTGTTGCCATCGAGGATAAAAATATGGGGTTTATATCATATTGCATGAGTTTATCCCTCTACATCATGTCATCTTGCTTAAAGCGTTACTCTGTTCTTATGAACTTAATACTCTACATGCATGCTGGATAGCGGTCGATGTGTGTAGTCATAGTAGTAGATACAGGCAGGAGTCGGTCTACTTGTCACGGACGTGATGCCTATATACATGATCATACCTAGATATTCTCATAACTATGCTCAATTCTATCAATTGCTCGACAGTAATTTGTTCACCCACCGTAATACTTATGCTATCTTGAGAGAAGCCACTAGTGAAACATATGGCCCCGGGTCTATTTTCCATCATACAAATTTCCAATCTATTTTATTTTGCAATCTTTACTTTAAATTTATATCATAAAAATACCAAAAATATTTATCTTATTATTACTATCTCTATCAGATCTCACTCTTGCAAGTGGTCGTGAAGGGATTGACAACCCCTTTATCGCGTTGGTTACGAGGTTCTTATTTGTTTGTGTAGGTACGAGGTGACTCGTGTGTGGTCTCCTACTGGATTGATACCTTGGTTCTCAAAAACTGAGGGAAATACTTACACTGCTTTGCTGCATCACCCTTTCCTCTTCAAGGGAAAACCAACGCATGCTCAAGAGGTAGCAATCATGAATATAGGCATCACGCCCATGTCAAGTAGACCGAAACGATTCTGCATCTACTACTATTACTCCACACGCCGAACGCTATCCAGCATGCATCTAGAGTATTAAGTTCATAAAGAACGAAGTAACGCCTTAAGCAAGATGACATGATGTAGAGTAATTAACTCAAGCAATATGATGAAAACCCCATGTTTTTATCCTCGATGGCAACAATACAATACGTGTCAGTTCCCCTTCTGTCACTAGAATCGAGCACCGCAAGATTGAACCCAAAGCTAAGCACTTCTCCCATTGCAAGAAAAACCAATCTAGTTGGCCAAACCAGATCGATAGTTCGAAGAGACTTGCAAAGATATCAAATCATGCATATAAGAATTCAGAGAAGATTCAAATAATATTCATAGATAAGCTGATCATAAATCCACAATTCATTGGATCTCGGCAAACACACCGCAAAAGAGTATTACATCGAATAGATCTCCAAGAACATCGAGGAGAACATGGTATTGAGAATCAAAGAGAGAGAAGAAGCCATCTAGCTACTAGCTATGGACCCGTAGGTCTGTGGTAAACTACTCATGATTCATCGAAGAGGCAATGGTGTTGATGTAGAAGCCCTCCGTGATCGAATCCCCCTCCGGCAGGATGTCGGAAAAGGTCCCTAGATGGGATCTCACGGGTACAAAAGGTTGCGGCGGTGGAAGAGTGTTTTCGTGGATCTCCTAGATGTTTTTGGGGTATAATAGTATATATAGGCGGAAGAATTAGGTCAGGGGAGCTACGAGGGGCCCACAAGGTCGGGGGGCGGCCCACCCCCCCTCGGCGTGCCCTCCACCCTTGTGGCCGCCTCAAGGCTCCTCTGACTTGCACTCCAAGTCTCCTAGGTGTCTTTTGGTCCAAGAAAAATCATCGCAAAAGTTTTATTCCATTTGGTATTACTTTTCTGTGAAACTTTATAACAAGGAAAAACAGAAACTGGCAGGCTCTAGGTTAATAGTCCCAAAAATCATATAAAATAGCATATTAATGCATATAAAACATCCAAAACAGATAATATAATGGCATAGAACAATCAAAAATTATAGATACGTTGGAGACGTATCATGCCTCTAGGACTAACTCAAGTGTTGTTGGTGATCACGTTTTCTGGATCTTAGTCCTAAAACAACTTTGAGATTATGACGTTGGAAGAACGAACATATTAAATCAAAACTTGTTTGTTGTGAATTGAATTAATATCGTCTGTATTCAAGTGTGATAACATAGAGTGTTAATATGTGTTTTTGCTCCTTAGACCATGAGAGTGTTGTGGTCACTTGTTACCGTACGGTGGGTTTTGGGGTTGCTCAAACGTCACCTGTAACACGATAATCATAACGACAACTTATAGGTTCATCGGAAAGTTTGACAAGTGGACGGATAGATCGAGAGTGGAATTTGCTCCTCCGACGATGGAGATATATTCTTAGGGCCCTCTCGGCGTGACAGCATCAATCATTGTCTGGCCAGACACACGTGACTTCATCATGGGGATGCCGGAACACAATAACAAGAAAGAAGAACAAAATCGGCAATGAGGATTTCGATATAGCGAGCATAGTGATCACTCGAGGATACCGATGCATCCCAGGTTTTTTGAAGTATCACAAAGCAAAGGGAACATCACATGATAACCAAAGGTTCACACTAATATCATTCATGTTCTCATAGGGACCAATTCGGACGTGCACGGTCCCGCTGCCGGTCATTGAACGGGCGGGTTCGCTCATGTCTATGAGTTACCAAACCTACCAGGTCACAAGGCTAAGGAAATCATGATCTGCTGAGTATTAGTAGGATGGGAGTCATGAGAATATATTTTTGGAATTGTTTCATGAATATTTGAAATAGTTCCAAGAGGATCTGGAAGCATTTTGGGGTCATCAGAAGGGTTTCGGAGAGTATCAGGTAATACCGGGTATTACCAATAAATTATATATAAATGGAAAATGTTTCTAGAGATGCTAAAAAATATAATGGTATCGTGGTATTTAGAACATTTTATATTTAATTTAAATATCAACGGGTCTTAAAAGGCCAAGTGGTGGAAGACCACTTGGGCCACCTAGTCCCATTAGGGGTGGCGCTCCCTTCTCCCCATGGAAAGGGGGCCGAATTGGAAGGGGAGTCCTCCTCCTCCTTGGCCGGCCAAGGGAGGGGACTTCCCGTCCCTCTTGTGGCGCCCCTCCTCTTCTACTAACCTATATATACTTATGGTATTGGCCCTCTACACACAAGTTTTGGAACCTCCTCTAGTTCTTTTAGTTCATGTTCTAGTTGGTCCTAGTTGACTAATTAGAGTGTGGCTAATCCTATTGTACTTATAATTAGAAGCCCAGTGTGGTTATAATCTCCTCCCTCTAATTCTCCGGCGATGGTGACGCTTTGGATGGTGAAGCGCTGCTTCATCGTGAAGGCTACATGCTTGCAACCATGTAGAGAGGTTGTGCTTTCGGTCTTCGGTTCGAGGGACTATTCGTGGGCAGTACAAGGGATCGTTCATCTACGGTTTGAGCGACTCCAAGTACGATCTACACCTACACGTTCTTCTTCCACCGCAACTCGGTGACAGTAACGATCGTGATCCCAACCCGTTATGTATCTTCATATTGATCTTGGGAGATCGTAGGCGCGATTTTTTTGTTTTCTACTACGTATCCCAACATCCACAATCTTCTCCATTGCTGCTCCACACTAGAGAAGGAGGAACACTGCCAAGGGAAGTAGGAGAGGAGGCTCAACTACCATGAGCACCGGCACCGCCACCACCTGTGGCGCCCCCATCTCCATCACCACCAGCGCATCCACCATCATCATCCCATCACCACCATGCCTTCTTCCTTCACTGGCTTGATGTCGTCTTGTAACTTGTCCCTAACCTTCATGTATTTGATTGAGTTGTTGAACAAGTTCTTGAGGATATGGTTGAACCCTTTATGATATTTGTGCGATCCAATATTACTTGTTCATGATTCAAGTTAGTAGCCTTCGCGAATGTTGAGAGGAGCGCTCACTCACATTTGTGTCTTGTTGCCGTGAAGTACATTCCTACCATTGTGAAGGGTTGGGGCTTTGGGGTAATTCGAGATGACAGTAAAAGCCTTTGATTCCTCGCCATCACAATTCATAGGGGAGTTACGGAGAACCCTTAGAGAGGCCACGTCCATGGGGTAACCCTTAATTATCATGAGTTGTAACCCTATGGGGAAGACTATGATGGTGGCATGCGTGGCACGAAGTCTACCTTGAGTAGAATGTGTAGTGTACCCGGCTCCGCCCACTTATGCATTTGCCCAGTTACTAGAGGATATAATAGTTCATATGTGGTAGTGATTCCAGAACCCTCGAGAACGCTTTACTACTCAAGCATCTTCCCTTACTAACTTAGTGTCATTTAATTATTGTTTTTATATCTTGTTAGTAGTTTAGTTAATTACCCGTTCATCAAGTTTCTGTAGCAACTTATATAATAGGCTATTTCCAAGCTACGGTTTGGGTGCATACATAGCTCGTTAAGTGAGAGTGTATCTACGGGGTTTGTGGTGCCTTCTTATCAGCTCCCTGTGGGTTCGACACTCTACTTATCACACAAAAGTGCTACAACAGCCTTGTGCACTTGCAGGTCATCATTCCTCCTCCAGCATTTCCCCATCGAACCACCTACTCCTCCACCTCTTCCCTACCGTACCACTTTATCATCTTCTACGAGATCCCGTTTTCTTCTCCCTCTTCTTCCTTTGCCCCTCCCACCGAACTAACTCCTCTCTCTCCCTTCCACGGCTCCTTTGATAGTCCATTATGATTGGCAGATTTTTGCTAAGCCTCCTTGTTTCTTGACTTAGGTAGCATCAGCGAGCGGCGAGTGGCAAATAATGTCGAACTTGTTCATGACGATGGTACTAGCAATACTAAGGCTAGTATCATTAGGTTATAAAGCTAGTGTTGTATGATTGAACTCTAGTTTGGTCTAAACTTTCTCTTTATATATATGTTGTTTGCATAACTGAACTCTAGTTTGATCTGGACTTGTAAGATCTTCAGGCCTGCCGGGCTGCGACCTCCTTGAAGAGGTCAGATATGACATCACTCGTTGGGGTCGACTAAAAGGATCAAGATGGACATAGAGGGGGTGAATAGGTCCGGTTACAAATTTTAATTCTTACTTAGCAATTTTTGCCATATAAGGTGTTTTTTTATGTTGTTGTACTTGCTTCAGATAATTTGTCCAGTTCGGGGGATAATATTTCTGCCGATCGATTGAGTAAGCATGACACTTATTTTTGAGTTTGAGGTCTAATTGCTCTCTTGTTTCTTGATGCACAATTTTTAGTAATCAAGGTTGGTGCCTCCCTTCCTTTGTCCTTGCATAGTTAATAGATATTCTAATTTAAGATTTTTCTCGTGAATTGATATGGGTGGCCTCGTCACGTAGTTTGCAACCCTTTTGTACCACGCGAAGCACTACCACAGGCATCATGTGTACTTGAAACAAACCTTCCTCTTTCTCTAGACCAGTGGTGTCGATTTGTTCATATAGAAATAGAACCATGATATCCTCAGGATCACAATTGAAATTGTTGTGTTCTAAATATCTTCCACATACAGGTGAAATATTCAACGTTTCCATCGAGGTAAAGAGGCGATGTTTCAAGAACCTATTTAATGTTTTGACCGGCAAGGGCAGGTTGATCAAGCTAGCATTCATGGGGAAAAAGGAAGGAAAATAGAAAAAAATTCCATAAGTAATTGAGTATAATTACCATGTTTCAGTGCATATATGATTGCAAAAAAATAGAACATGAGAAATGGACAACGAAAATAATGGTAAAGATGTGGGTGTGTGAATTTTGCCATGGGGGAGGGTGGATTGTTTATAACTACCCGCCTTGTTTAATTTGCCATGAATTTTAAGATTTAGTGGGACTAGTTTATGAGAAACTAGGTAACATTTTCCATGAATGTGAAACGGTTGAAGCAACAATGGCTAATTTGCCATGGATATGGACGTGTAATGGTTGAAATTTATACAATGCATAGAAAAATTGAATTCCAAAACAAACATTTACCATCCAAAAAAGAACATAGTAATTGGAAGCAACTAGGTAACATTTTCCATGCATATGGAACTGCTAAGAAAAGCAAGATTTATATTTTGCCAAATGATATGAACATGTAATAAATAAAATTTCCATCCATGCAGAAAAAAAGGTGCAAATAAACATAGTGTGACGTTACCTCATTTCGGCTACCTAAAAAACGCTTCGTCCCATCTTTTGCTTGCAAAAGAAAATGCTTAGTTCCAATCTTTTCCTCTACGCTCATCCAGGTAAGAGGGAAACCCCTCCTTTCCCTACAACTCGGCCCGGAAAGAGGAGGCGGCGACCAAGGGAGGTCATCGACGGCGGTGCCCAGGTGAGATCTCCTCCTACTCGTCCTCCTACATCGGCATGGGATCCCCGCCGCCGCATCTCCTTCCCTAACTCTCTTGGATCTCCATCATCTCTGTTGCGAGATCTGGCCTTTGCCATGACCGCCATGGCATGGAGCTTCCTGTCTGCCACCGCTTTGCCTCCCTTAACCCTTCTCAGGCGCCCCCACTGCCATCGGATCACTTACTCCTCCATCCTTTCCCCATCGAACCACCATCTCCTCCACCCCTTCCCCACCAAACTACTTTCTCCACTTTTAAGACCCCCCCCCCTTATCTTCTTTATCTTCCCCTCCTCACAGAACCACCTCCTCTCTTCCCCTTCCACAGCTACTCCAATAGTCCATTATGTTTGGCAGATTTTTGCTAACCCTCCTTGTTTCTTGTTGCAGATTTGGTTGAAGATTGGATCACTGTGGGGCTGATTTAAGGTGAGAACAAATTCTGGGTTATGTGACATGATGGTGAACCATGAATGCTTTTTTTGTCAACTGATATGGTAAAATACTATTGTTTTGTAGTGCCCATGCACAGATTCAATGATGCATATTTTTTCTTGTGAAGTGAGATGATGAGTCTTGCACTATGTGATATGGTGATTGTTGTTGTGTGTTGTTAATGTATAGATTGGATGAATGCATGATTTTTTTTGTGGAGCGTGATGGTGAATAAAATTTGTCAAGTTCCTAATAAATGTTTGTTAATTCACTAAACATTAAAACAATCAAATTCGTATTCATGTCTATTACAGTTTTCTTGCTGAATTGGAATTGAACCCAATTCAATATGGAGGCCTCCAATTCTTCCATTTTCAAATTTTACAGATTCAAGAACGAGAGCCAACATTTTGGCAAAACGTTGATTAATTTTTGTTTCGCCAGATTTCTGGCAAAACATTCATGCCGATTTTTTCCGGTGATTTTTAAACTTTTTAAGTCATTATCCTCTTCTCTCTGGTGAGCTCAGATGTTATCATATTTTAAAATTGGATAAGCATGTATGTCAAATATCATGTTCTCAAATGTTGGCTAGAAGACAAACTGTTTGGTTTAGGTACTAATGAAGTAGCAAGGAGGTGTCCAATATCAATCAATAGTTTCTGGCATTTTCTGTACTAAGGCAATATTTTACAGGGATTCCATGGCTCCTAGTCGTCGTCAGGCCTCCCGTACTGCACCATCATCCTGTTTGGTTGATGGCTTCATTAATTCAAAGTCGGGCTAGGTTTGAGCTCTTCTCGGACTCGGCCGGTGCATGTTCTTTAAAAAATCAAGTGAGCAACACAAAATATGCGATAAGGGTTTTTGTTTTCCTACATGTGGACCAAGCTAGCTACATAGACCACGGTATTAACTTAACTTTGTATATGGAAACGAAATGGTAATTGTAGCGCACCTAATTACAAATTCATAATACTTGCTAATAGATATTACTAAATCCTGACTTCCTGAGTCTGCGAAGGCCATGGTCGATCGTGAGTATCATCACTCACTTGACGGGTCAAGGACGTGCCCTGCGAACATGATTGCACCCGACGCCTCCTCCATCACAAAGAAGGCAAACGGATGATCAGCGACAAAGTCCACACACGGCGGCGGGTAGCCCGACGGACATCCAAACATGAGGGCCGCCGTGACAGCGGCCGCCTCGGTGCCTTCCTCGTTCACCTCGATGACAGACTTGTGCAACACTTCCTCCAGCGCCAGGGGCCTGCCGGCGCCCTCCGCCATGTCCGTGAAGTCGGCCTTCCCCGGGTCGAAAGCGTCCTTGAGTCCCAAGTCCTGGAGAACGCCGGCCAACTCGGTATGGAACGCGAGCTTGAACTTGGGTAGACGGAAGTCGCCGACCAAGACGGTGCTCGTCGGCAAGTGCTCGCGCAGAAAGTCAGGGTCGGCCGCTATCCTGTCGGACAGCTGCGACAGCCCCGTCGCGGTCGTCGGGGAGGAAGATGCACATCGAGTAGCGTGCCGGCGACGGCAGGCCTCTCTGGTAACGAAGCTGGAGCACCTTGAAGCCGTCGTGGCACGCGATACGCTGCTTGCCCCAGCCTCGCATGAAGGGCACGTCGATGGTGCTGCTGTCACGGCGGTGGAACTTGTCCTCCTTGGTGTCTTCCTCGTCGAACGGCTTGTCCCACTTGCCCTTGAAGTAGATGGCGTTGGCGACGACGAGGTCGGTCTGGTTGGACAGTGTCTCTGGATCAACGATTGAGAGGATGAGCTTGTTCGTCGACGCCGCCACCCATGCGTTGATCTGCTCCCCAGCTTCCTTCGGCTGCACAACCACATATTCATGTACGCACACATTAATTGATGTTATCAATCGATCTGTGCATGTGTGCCCTAAAAACCCAACATAGATCGATCATGTACGTACGGCAAAACGAGAGATGAGATTGAGACCGACCTTCTCGTGGAAGTCCACGGCGCAAGTCTGCGCCTTGTAGGACTTGACGGCGGCGTCGGCGTAGCCGGGCTTGAGGGGCCTCGTCTTGTCGTGCCACACGGCGAACGCGGAGCTGACGTGCGGTCCGCCGGCCCATGACTGGTCGGCGAGGGCCTGCTCCGCCAGCGCGCGGACTGACCCGGCGAGGTCGTCCCGGGAACGCGCGCCGAGGACACCGAGCATCTCCGCCAGGGTGTGCTCGCGGGCGCCGGCGGCCACCAGCGATAGCGCGGCGTAGATGGACAACGGCGAGAAGACGAGGTTCTTGTTCCTCCTGCCAGCGTCGTCGGCGAGGCGCTTGTTGAGGGCGAGAGCGAGCGGCTGCAGGCCGAAACCGGAGCTCGCGGCGTCCGTCAAGATCCATCGCCGTAGTTTGGGATAGAGGCGGACCGTGCGCGGCTTCAGGAACTGCATCTTGCTTGGCAGGGTTTTGGCGACGTCTACACATGGACATGGTCATCTGTCTATTTATGAATTTATTTATCTTTATTTACGACCACCTCATCCCCCAACATTTTTTTCCCAACCAAACCCCATCTTCCGTTTCTGATTTCCTTTTTCTTCGTTGGTCTTTTTCTAACGCAATCCAATCGACCGATCCATATCCAATGCCTCCCACCACCTTCCTTCTTCGAATCAGAAGGGATCACAAATTATGAACGGAATCATAATTCTCCTTATTTTTGCCTACACATTCCCTTCCATCCCTTTCTCCCAGTCAAAAGCAATAAAAAATGGACCTTGATAAGTGACACACATCATGTACGGGCACATAGCAACTCCAAACGTTTTTTATGGCAAGTTTAATTACGCGAGGATTGCAACTTTAGTTAACAAGCATGGCAACTTCGTACTTCAGTTTAATTTTTTGATAGAAATTTGCTGTGTGTCACTGAAATTTACCATCCTTGCATGATTGCATTGCCATTGATGTCTTGTATCAGGCATGGTTGAGCAGGGACTTCATGATTTTGGCCCAGCTTTTGTTTGATGTGTAAACTAAAAATGATTGTTGACTCTGACCATTAGTTCAATGTTTATTTTTATTTTCTGTTTACGCTTGCTGGATATATGAATAATTCATTTGTGAGTGCCGACAAACCATGAGTCAGTGACACTTGAAGATATGGGGGTGACAAAAATGTGTCGACCCTCTCTAGGTGATAGTTCTAATGTTGACCAACATTACAGAATGACTTCAGTTTCAATAGTCCGCACTTGATTGTTTACGGTTGTTTCTGTTGGATGTTGGCATAGGGCCATACATATACTTGATCTGGTTGTTCGTTCACAAGTGTCTGTAGCAATGGTGGCCGAATACAACACATCATTAGGTTCTCGCATGAAGAGGGTCAATCTTGCTAGAGAACACCGACGGTGCAAGAGAATTGAACCGATGGATGCGACAAATTCTCATCGACGCCATCATGGTGATATCACCAATGTTGATCAACTCCCCCGAATAAGGTATAACTCCCTTTTGAGTGCACGACACCCAACAACACTCAAGTCTCCGCTTGAACTTGTTTACAGCCCTTTGTTGCCTTTGTACATCATGCCGGTACCTCTACAAGCGTGCGTCAACATGGCTGCAAGTGCACACGCCAAGTTCATGAAGACGATGCACAAAGATACAAGACTCACCATCGAGCGACAAGTTCAATGCCACGCCGACAAGGTAAGCCTCACCAAGAATCCGATGGTCTTAACCCTGGTGATCTCGTGCGGGTTCCTCCTCGCAATGATCGCATCCTGAAAGAGCGCAAGTCCAAGTTACTTCCATGAGCCGATCCTCCCTTCAAGGTCATCCAAAGTATCAATGATAATGCTTACAAAATTGGCATTCCATTGGACAGGTACTTGGTGAGTGACACCTTCAACATCACAAACCTCGCTACTTTTCATGCTGATGAGGATCTTGACCCTTCCCCAGGGGAGCTCCAAGTGAACTTCCTTACTAGTCGAGCTTCCTATACATTCATGTGGTACATGGCTACTACCTCAATGCAAACCTTGTGCATTCTCGCGTAAGCAAGTACTCCCTCTGTTCCAAATTACTCGTCACAAAAATGGATGTATCTAGAATTAAAATACACTTAGATATATCCATACCTGCGACAAGTAATTCAGAACGGAGGGAGTAGAAGAAGGGGCTCAAAGAAGAAGCAACGAACATCACCAAGGAGGTTATTTTGTTGGATACTACAAAGTCGGGCAGTCCGACCTGGGGATCCAACCCAACGCCAACTTACGTACCCAAATGCTCTCTAGATGATGTTGGATGTTCCGACATCAATATAATACCAACGTGCAGTTCCACACATCGGACAGTCGACATGACATTCGGCCCCATGTCTAACTTAAACAGAGCCCTTTGGACCTTGTCAACCTGCCTGCGGCCTGCGCGCGGTGAAATTGGCCTATCATTCCCCATGTACATGTCTCTTCGTGGCTTGACGATATAAGTTGTATCCCTCCTCAAATCTAGGGCAAGCTAAGTTTAAACTAAATCCTGAGAGATCTTTGCTCAATTTATCTCCTCTTAGTAGGATCAAAACCTCCTAACCGGATAAGAATCCCCATGGATATCAAAACCTCTTCTTCTTGGCGGTTGAAGACCTCTTCTTCTTAGAAGTTGGGGAAGACTATCTCTCAAGACCTCCACTCCCTTGTTGAATTTGGGGATGAACTAACACTTTGTTGTCTTATTTCTCTTGTTTGTTGTTTGATCTAACTGTTCCTCTTGTATTGACTTGTGTTATGGGAGATTTGGTTGTGGATTTTGTCTTTGAGTGCTACGCGCTTGTGTTTCGCTTACGATTTCTCCATATTCATCCTAGAATGCACCTTCAGTTTGTGAAGATCCGGCTACCCATATGGTTTGCCCCGTATCACCGCGTCAAACAGATAGTGGTGAAAATTGTGCCAGTGGACGTTGACTCTTTTTTTTTTTGCGAAATAATTCTTGTATTACTCAATCAGGGAATACAATCATGTTTGGCAACGTCCAGAACAACCTTGGACGATGACTCGATGAGATAGTATGTGTGTAGTGTGCAGTCGCGAGATAGTTGTGAAAATCAGGGAATAGTTGTGAAAATTGTGCCGGTGGACAATGACTCGATGAGATATGTGTGTAGTGTAGTCATGATGACGATTTTTTTGTGGACTCGGTGAGAGAGGGTGCCGAGGTGATGCACAGTATTATACAATAGGTGATCGCCTAGGATGAGAAAACTGAACCGATTGTTAAATATTTGAGCATTGGAGCACTTTGGATTATTTTGTACTACGTATTTGTTTACGAGCGCAAGGAAGTGCGCCTTTGCTTCTAGTTCTACGGGACGCCTTCACATGTCTCTGTGTCGGCCTTTACATATAGTCCTCGTTGAGGCTTCAAACAGACAGCCTCTAGTTCTTCTTCTCCTGACCAAGTGTTGCTCCTGTCTAATTCTTCCAGGGTCATGAGGTCTACTGGATGACCATCATAATGTTATACTCCAATCACTTCTCCCACTTGTGTACCTTCCACTCTGGTAGCTGCTGTATGACCATCTGCGCAGAACAAAGAATCAATCAAAATAAGTCCATGCTGTTAGCCTGTTAATGCCGTCAAACCCGAGAACCAAAACGCAATGAAACAACGCGACGGACGATCGTCTTGCGTGTTTGGAATGTCCAGAAAACAGAATGCAAGTCTATATATTTCCAACAATGATACCAACCTGTCCTGTTGAATCTGGGTTGCCAACCGTGGCCTGGCACGCCAGCCTCCATGACTTGGGTTTCTGAAGATCAACGTTCAGAGTTTTAGCACAAAATTGCACTGTAATTACTATTGTTCCTTTTTTTCATAAACGCATTGGATACTTAGTGGAAATTATGAATGGACTGAGAGAGAGCTGTGCACACACCCTTTTAAGCTTTTCCTTTTCTACTTCGTTCTTTGGAGAAAGCATTTCGCCGCCTTCAACTACCTGAAAAAATGTCAAGGGTGAATAATATTTTCAGAGATTTCCAAGTTGGGGTTTAATAGAAAAAGGATGTTTGTTTCTAGAGATGCTAGATTTGCTTATAGCGATTTCCACACTAACTCTGAGAATTCGGTTACCTCCACGATGCAGGTCCCGCACTCGCCGCCCCCCGAGCAGTTGAGCAGCAATTTATCCTGCAGCAGCAGCAGCATCAACGGCATCAGCACTGGGCACCAAGATGAAGGAAGGAGAGATCGCAGGCGGGGCGGGGGCGGCACTCACGTAAGGCCCGTAGAGGTCGATATAACCTTCGAGCATGATGTCCCTAAGCTTCTGCCCGCCGCACGCCGTCCGGTAGTGAACGTCCGGCGTCCCGTCCGGCAGCAACCGAGGCTGCAATCGCATGCAGCATCATCGCCGGCCAACGAAAGGAAAAAAAAAAACCAGAGCAAATGACCGATCGAGAAACAAGAGAAGGACTCACGCTGACGAACGCAAAGTCGACGGACGGCGGCTCCACCGCCATCTCAGAGTCGGCGGGGGCAGGCTCGGCGCCCGTCTCGACGGCGCGAACGGCGCGGAGCCTCCTCCCGCCCCTCCTCCCGTGCTGATGCTGCTGGGGCAGGTGGACAGCGCGGTGCTGCTTCTCGTTGCTGCTGCTGCAGGAAGGAGCTGGATGGGCGGAGGAGGTGCCGAGCAGGCTGATGAACTGCAGTGTCGCCGCCATTGCCGCAGCTTGCGAGCTGCACGGTCGTCAAGGTTTTTGAATCTTATCCTGGGCTCCTGCTACATTCGTTTCGGTTTTGTGTCGTGTGGCCGGCTTTGTGTTAGCAAAATCTTATCTGCTGCTAGCACTGACTCTGAGGAACCTGTGGCCGCTGAGGTGCCAGTTACGATGCTAGAGGACTTTTTTTTTTGAGGGGTCGATGCTGGAGGAAATGTGCGCTCCGCTGGGAACGCCAACTAGGCCGGCACGGCCCAGCCCATGCTTAAACGTGCGTTTGTACAGGCCGGCCCGCGGCATGTTTATATTTAGCTCCAATGGCCGCATACTTTTCCGGCCGGCTGGGTTATTTTTGGTCTTTTCGGCCTACTTCTTGTATAGGGGGTATGTTACGCGTTGGCCGGCAGATCTTTTGAAAGGCAGGTGGTGTTGCAGAACCCTTTTGCAACAGAGACCTTGTTGCAGAAACATTTGAACAAAGGTTGTGTTGTAGAATTTTGTTTTTCGTCTTCACATTTTTACAACACGCGTGTTGTTGCCAAAGAACTTTTTCAATAGGAATGATGTTGGAAAAAAATCCTCGTGAGGATTGGTATTGGGGACCAAAGATTGTGTTGCAAAAGAAAAAAAATTGGTCTCACTTTTTTGCAACTTGGGTGTTGTTGCAGAAGGACTTTTGCAACAAAAGTAATGCTGCAAAAAACAAATTCCTCGTGAGGTTAGGGATTGGGGATGAAGCGGTGATGAATGGATAAGGATGCCAGTCCTCCGGGATGTTTTTGAGGAACGTGCTACGCGTCAGGCGGTGTATCTTTTTAAAAGATCATGCGGGTACGGAGCCGTCAGATCTGACATGACCTCATGCTCGAGCATCGTTTTCACTTTTGCAACAGGAGTCATGTTGCAAGAATCATTTTGCAACACATGTCTTGTTTCGGAAAACATTTGTAACAAAGGTTATGTTGCAGTTTTTTTTCTGCAACAGAGGTCTTGTTGTAGAATTTTTTTGCAACACAGGTCTTGTTTTTTTTTTTTGCAACAGAGGTATTATTGCATATTTGTTTTTGTAACATTGGACTTATTGCATAAAGGTCACGACATGGCGCAGCAGATGGGATCACGTGGCTGGTTGCGGCTAGCAAAAACGGATATGAACGTGTGCAGCTGAATCAGATGGAATCCAACGGCTGCATGGGCGGCGGAATCGCTGCGCGTGATCGGTCGGGTGAACAGAATAATTTCCCATTACATAAACATTTTTTTACATTACATAAACATTTTTTGAAAGTGTCAGGTGGTACATTTATTTTAAAACATGCGAACATTTTTCAAATCCCACGAAATTGTTTTGAATGCTATCAACATTTTTTCAAATACGCTAACAATTTTTTTACACAACTTTCACTTTTCTCAAATTCGTGTTTTTTTTAATTGATAAAGTAATTTTACGCCCGCTCCCCTTGTTTCTTCCTCTATTTGGACCTCCAACTCAAAGTGAACTGTTTTTTGTTTCTGTCACTTTTTTGCGAGGGTTAAGTCACTTTTTCTTTCGAGCAATTTTAACATGGTCCCACTACTTAATGAAATCAACGGCTCGGATGTATTATATACTCTCACCTCTCATATGAAAAGAGGAGGAGGAGATAGGAGGGATAATCTTAAAATTTGCCTTTTTTTTCTTAATCAAAGAGTAAACCACTTGTTGAACCCAGCTAACCAAAGTTACTCACCCAAATTAGGATTTCAGGTGACTGACTGTTCGCCCTTCCGAAGAATAACTACCCGACGAAACCACTAGCGATCGACCGAGCTCAGATAGTGGGCGCCAGTCACGTAGTACTAGTTCGGGCGGGACGAGGTTCCATGCCCAAGGATGACTCTGTCGGTCGGCGCATCCCACCGGCGACCGCCAGGCCCTCCAACTCGCGGCTCACGTCGATGAACCGCGGCCACTTTACTCCACCGTCTTGGGCTCTTGGCCTCTTGTGCAAGTGCAGGTGTCACGCGCTTGTTCCAACATGGCCGTGGCTGGTTACCTAGTACTCCACGTCCTCGCCAACCCAAAGAAGAGCTGGACGTCGCCTCCCTTTGCATCCATGTACGTACGTCCGGCCGGATCCGGCAGCGCACGAAACTTGCACGCGAGGAGCGAGAAAAGTCTCGCTCGCACGGCCGCCCGGGTTCCCTCCCTCATTCGCCTTTAAGTACGCGCCGGCGCCGGCCGGGACGAAGGGAGTGGAGCCGAGCACGCACGCACGCACGTACGTCACTCCAGCTGGCTGCCTCGTCCGTCGTCCGTCGTACGTCTCCCCCGCCCGCGGCCGTGCGCGGTGCGCCCAGCAGCGGGGATGTGCGCCGCGGGCGAGCGCTGCGAGCTGTGCGGCGCGGGGGCGGACGTGCACTGCCGGGCCGACGCGGCGTTCCTCTGCTGGCCGTGCGACGCCGAGGTGCACGGCGCCAACACCCTCGCGTCCCGCCACCGCCGCACGCGCGTCTCGCAGTCCAGGGGCGTCGTTCGCGTGCGCTGCGAGGTGGCGCTCGAGGGCTGGGCCCGGCGGATGGGCCTCGAGGAGGGGGCGGCGCACCGGTGTGCCGAGGCGGCCGCGCGCGTGATCCGGACCGAGGTCGCCGTGGCGGCGCCGCGCATGCCGCTGCTCGTCGCGATGGCGGCCGCGCTGTGGTGGGAGGTGGCGGCTCACGGCGTCCACGAGCCTGAGGACGCGCTCCAGCGCTTGGAGGCCAGTGCGCACGTGCCGGCAAGGCTGCTTGTGGCGGTGGCAGCGGCGATCGGGCGCGCGCGCGCCAGGAAGAGGACGGCCGCAGTGAACGCCTAGGAGGGGCCAGGTCGAATGCCCGTGTACCCAGCAATGACGGGCCTGCGGCCTTTTAGATATATGGGTAATTAAAAAATATCATCATGAAAAATAATCGACAAGTCATGTATCTTATGAGCGTATGAGCATGAGCTAACTTCCTTGATAGTAATTTCTCATAAGAAAACTCCTTGATAGTATCAATGTACTCCTTTCGTTTTTTTAGTCTGTATATAAAGTTGGACTATGTTAACTTCTTGCCGGCAGGAATTTTGCAACAGATCCGCATGCTATCTTCCGATGTTCTGAAATATGGAACAAATCCGTACGAGTGCATGTGCCATGCCTCCACATTATTTCACTTTCTCATGCATGTGGGTAACATTCCCTCTTGATTAGAGTAACTAATTACATGCATGCAGTAAAAGACAGAATTGATGATGTCACCAAAGATTCTTCCCAATGAGAAAATTCAAAATGTTTTGTAGCTCAAACCGTCGTTTCGATTGAAAAATTGTTTTCGCATAAAAGATTCGTAGCGACGAGATCTTCGAAACTAGATCTCATGTTGATGTGTTTCGACGACTTCTTTTTCTCATAAAAAGTTACCACGTGTTCTACATAAGTTATCATGCCTGTGGTGCATAAGTTATCATGTTGTTTACATAGAAATTATTGGGGCATAAAAAAATTCCTCCAACCTTCTCTTCACAAGCACATGCATGCATGCATTAGATAGAAAAAACGAATGTCATCCTAGTTCTTCCCTGGTTGAAACTTCAAAATGTTTTATAGCTCAAAACTGTTGGTCCGATCGAAAAATTGTTTTCACATAAAAATTTCATCTCTACAAGACCTTTGAAACTAGATCTCATATTGATATGTTCTGCTAACTTTTTTCCCTACAAATAGTTACCATGTCTGGGCTAAGTAAGTTATCAGGTCTAATGTGTGTCTATTATCATGATATTTACCCATGAGTTACCGTGGTACATTTTCAACATTTTTTTCTATGACAAAGTTATCGCGGTGTTTGTGCGTGAGTTAACATGCATGTAGTCCGTATATTTCCATGCTATTTATGCATAAATTATCGAGGGTGTATTTTCAAACAACTTCCACCCCGGGGGTCAAAGTTATCACACTGTTTGTACATGAGTTATCAAGTCTACGATGTGTATATTATCGTGATATTTATATAAAAGTTATCGGGGTATGTTTTCAAACAACTTCATCCCCTCCAACCACCCCTGGATCATTGTTACCGTGGTATTTATTTGTAAGTTATCACATATACTTGCATACAGTATCATGCTATTTACACGGAAGTTATTCAGAATGTT
>NC_041392.1:69163763-69238614 GCF_002162155.2 Triticum dicoccoides
GGTGTTTGCACATGAGTTATCAGGTTTGTGGTGTGTAAGTTATCATGCTATTTACGCCGAAACTGTCGGCAATGCCTTCAACAACTTTTTCTCCCGGGTCAAAGTTATCACCGTGTTTGTACATAAATTTTCAGGTCCGCAGTGCGTAAATTACCATGTAATTCGCACAAAAATTACCGGGGACATGTTTCTTCAACTTTATTTTTCCGGGGTCAAAAGTTATCAACGTGTTGCACATAAGTTATCAGGTCTACAGTGTGTAAATTACACATAAGTTATCAGGTCTACCATGCTATTCACACAGAAGTTATTGGAGGTGTAATACAACAACCCCCACCACTGTCAAAGTTATCATAGTGTTTGTACGTAAGTTATCAGGTGTAAGATACGTAAATTAGCAAGCTCTTCACATGAACCGGCTCACGGGACTTGAGGTGTCGCCGTCTCCCATGCCCTACTCTTCCTCATTGGAGCCGGCAACCGGGACGGTGTCGTTGGACGTAAGATTGATGATGATTCCGTTCTAGGAGGAGTCGACGTCATGAGGACGCGGTTGTAGAGCCCACACTGGTGCACCATACAAGGCGCTGGAGAATGCGACTTCGTCTCGCCAACATCCACCGCCGTGAGGGCTATCGCTGCCTTCCACGCTGGCTTCCTTGCACAGCAGGCACGCCACGCCATGTTTGTGTGTGAGAACTGATACGTCTCCAACGTATCTATAATTTTTGATTGCTCCATAATATATTATCTACTGTTTTGGGCTATATTGGGCTTTATTATCCACTTTTATATTATTTTTGGGACTAACCTATTAACCGGAGACCCAACCCAGAATTGTTGTTGTTTGGCTATTTCAGTGTTTCGAAGAAAAGAAATATCAAACGGAGTCGAAACGGAACGAAATCAACTGGAGAAATTATTTTTAGAAGGAAAGCTACCAGCTGGACTTGGACCCCACGTCAGGAGCCAATGGAGGTGCTCATGAGGGTGGGAGCGCCGCCCCGCCCCCTCCCTAGGGCGCGCCCCCTGCCTCGTGGAGCCCCCGAAGCTCCACCGACGTACTTCCTGCACCCATATATACCTACGTACCCTAAAACTTCCAGAACAGAAAATAGATCGGGAGTTCCTCCGCCAGAAGCCTCCGTAGCCACCGAAAGCCAATCTAGACCCGTTCCGGCACCCTGCCGGAGGAGACAATCCCTCTCTGGTGGCCATCTTCATCATCCGATGCTCTCTATGACGAGGAGGGAGTAGTTCTCCCTCAGGGCTGAGGGTATGTACCAGTAGCTATGTGTTTGATCTCTCTCTCTCGTGTTCTTGAGGTTGACCGATCTTGATGTATCACGAGCTTTGCTATTATAGTTGGATCTTATGTTTCTCCTCCCCCTCTTCTCTCTTGTAATGAATTGAGTTTCCCCTTTGAAGTTATCTTATCGGATTGAGTCTTTAAAGATTTGAGGACACTTGATGTATGTCTTGCCATGCGTATCTGTGGTGACAATGGGATATCATGTGATTCACTTGATGTATGTTTTGGTGATCAACTTGCGGGTTCCGCCCATGAACCCATGCATAGGGGTTGGCACACGTTTTCGTCGTGATTCTCCGGTAGAAACTTTGGGGCACTCTTTGAGGTTCTATGTGTTGGTTGAATAGATGAATCTGAGATTGTGTGATGCATATCGTATAATCATACCCACGGATACTTGAAGTGACATTGGAGTATCTAGGTGACATTAGGGTTTTGGTTGATTTGTGTCTTAAGGTGTTATTCTAGTACGAACTCTAGGGCTATTTGTGACACTTATAGGAATAGCCCAACGGATTGATTGGAAAGAATAATTTTGAGGTGGTTTCGTACCATACCATAATCTCTTCGTTCGTTCTCCGCTATTAGTGACTTTGGAGTGACTCTTTGTTGCATGTTGAGGGATAGTTATGTGATCCAATTATGTTAGTATTGTTGAGGGAACTTACACTAGTGAAAATATGAACCCTAGGCCTTGTTTCAACATATTGCAATACCGTTTATGCTCACTTTTATCACTTGCTACCTTGTTGTTTTTATATTTTCAGATTACAAATACCTTTATCTACTATCCATATTGCACTTGTATCACCATCTCTTCGCCGAACTAGTGCACCTATACAATTTACCATTGTATTGGGTGTGTTGGGGACACAAGAGACTCTTTGTTATTTGGTTGCAGGGTTGCTTGAGAGAGATCATCTTCATCCTATGCCTCCTACGGATTGATAAACCTTAGGTCATCCACTTGAGAGAAATTTGCTACTGTCCTACAAACCTCTACACTTGAAGGCCTGATAACCCACAAGTGTAGGGGATCACAACAGCTTTCAAGGGCAGAGTATTCAACCCAATTTACTGATTCGACACAAGGGGAGGCAAAGAATATTCTCAAGTATTAGTAGCTGAGTTGTCAATTCAACCACACCTGGAAACTTAGTATCCGCAGCAAAGTGTTTAGTAGCAACGTAATATGATAGTGGTGGTAGCGGCAACAAAAGTAAAGACAGCAAAAGTAATGTTTTTGGTATTTTGTAGTAATTGTAACAGTAGCAGCGGGAAAGTAAATAAGCGTAAACCAGTATATGGAAAACTCGTAGGCACCAGATCAGTGATGGATAATTATGCCGGATGCGGTTCATCATGTAACAGTCATAACATAGGGTGACACAGAACTAACTCCAATTCATCAATGTAATGTAGGCACGTATTCCGTATATAGTCATACGTGCTTATGGAAAAGAACTTGCATGACATCTTTTGTCCTACCCTCCCGTCGCAGCGGGGTCCTATTGGAAACTAAGGGATATTAAGGCCTCCTTTTAATAGAGAACCGGAACAAAGCATTAGCACATAGTGAATACATGAACTCCTCAAACTATGGTCATCACCGGGAGTGGTCCCGATTATGGTCACTTCGGGGTTGCCGGATCATAACACATAGTAGGTGACTATAGACTTGCAAGATAGGATCAAGAACTCACATATATTCATGAAAACATAATAGGTTCAGATCTGAAATCATGGCACTCGGGCCCTAGTGACAAGCATTAAGCATAGCAAAGTCATAGCAACATCAATCTCAGAACATAATGGATACTAGGGATCAAACCCTAACAAAACTAACTCGATTACATGACAAATCTCATCCAACCCATCACCTTCCAGCAAGCCTACGATGCAATTACTCACGCACGGCGGTGAGCATCATGAAATTGGTGATGGAGGATGGTTGATGATGACGACGGCGACGAATCCCCCTCTCCGGAGCCTCGAACGGACTCCAGATTAGCCCTCCCGAGAGGTTTTAGGGCTTGGCGGCGGCTCCGTATCGTAAAACGCGATGATTTCTTCTCCCTGATTTTTTTCTCTCTGAAAGCAAATATATAGAGTTGGAGTTGACGTCGGAGGGCATCCAGGGGGGCCACGAGGTAGGGGGGCGCGCCCTATGGGGGCGCGCCCCCCACCCTCGTGGAAAGGGTGTGGGGCCCCTGGTCTTCATATTTGGCGAGGATTTTTTATTATTTTTTCTAAGACCTCCCGTGGAGTTTCAGGTCATTCCAAAAATATTTGTTTTCTCCACATAAAACAACATCATGGTAATTCTGCTGAAAACAGTGTCAGTCCGGGTTAGTTCCATTCAAATCATACAAGATAGAGTCCAAAACAAGGGCAAAAGTGTTTGGAAAAGTAGATGCGACGGAGACGTATCAACTCCCCCAAGCTTAAACCCTTGCTTGTCCTCAAGCAATTCAGTTGACAAACTGAAAGAAAGAAAGAAAAACTTTTACAAACTCTGTTTGCTCTTGTTGTTGTAACTATGTCAAGCCAGCATTTAAGTTTTCAGCATAAATCATAACTAACCACATTTGCAATAATCCTCAAGTCTCACAATTACACATATCAATAGCATAATCAACTAGCAAGTCATAATAATAAATCTCGGATGACAACACTTTCTCAAAACAATCATAATGTGATATAATAAGATGGTATCTCGCTAGCCCTTTCTAAGACCGCAAAACATAAATGCAGAGCACCTTTAAAGATCAAGGACTGACTAGACATTGTAATTCATGGTAAAAGAGATCCAATCATAGTCATACCCAACATAAATTAATAGTGATGAATGCAAATGACAGCTGTGCTCTCCAGCTAGTGCTTTTTAATAAGAGGGTGATGACTCAACATAAAAGTAAATAGATAGGCCCTTCGCAGAGGGAAGCAGGGATTTGTAGAGGTGCCAGAGCTCGGTTTTGAAATAGAGATAAATTGTATTTTGAGCGGTATACTTTCATTGTCAATGTAACAACTAAGAGATGGCGATATCTTCCGTGCTAAACACATTATAGGCGGTTCCCAAACAGAATGGTAAAGTTTATACTCCCCCTCCACCAACAAGCATCAATCCATGGCTTGCTCGAAACAACGAGTGCCTCCAACATACATCAGGTCCCAGGGGGAGTTTTGTTTGCAATTAATTTTGATTTAGTTTGCATAAAGCATGGGACTGGGCATCCCGGTGACCAGCCATTTTCTCGTGAGTGAGGAGCGGAGTCCACTCCTCTTGAGAATAACCCGCCTAACACGGAAGATAAGGACAGCCTTGGTTGATACATGAGCTATTCGAGCATACAAACCAGAATGTTTATTTGAAGGTTTAGAGTTTGGCACATACAAATTTACTTGAAACGGTAGGTAGATACCGCTTATAGGAAGGTATAGTGGACTCATCTGGAATAACTTTGGGGTTTAAGGGTTTGGATGCACAAGCAGTATTCCCGCTTAGTACAAGTGAAGGCTAGCAAAAGACTGGAAAGCGACCAACTAGAGAGCGACAACAGCCATGTACATGCATTAAAATTAATAAAAATTGGATGCAAGCATGAGTAGGATATAATCCACCATGAACATAAATATCGTGAAGGCTATGTTGATTTTGTTTCAACTACATGAGTGAACATGTGCCAAGTCAAGTCACTTAAATCATTCAAAGGAGGATACCACCCCATCATACCACATCATAACCATCTTAATAGCATGTTGGCACACAAGGTAAATCATTATAACTCATAGCTAATCAAGCATGGCACAAGCAACTCTGATCTTTAATTGTCATTGCAAACATGTTTATTCATAATAAGCTGAATCAAGAACGACGGGTTCATCATATTTACAAAAACAAAAGAGATCGAGTTCATACCAGCTTTTCTCATCTCAGTCAGTCCATCATATATCATCATAATTGCCTTTCACTTGCACGACCGAACGGTGTGAATAATAATAAGAGTGCACGTGCATTGGACTAAGCTGGAATCTGTGAGCATTCAATAAACAGGAGAAGACAAGGCAATATGGGCTCTTGGTTAAATATACAATAATGCATATAAGAGCCACTTCAACAATTTAATTATGGTCTTCTCCTACTGACCCCCAAAGAAAAGAAAAGAAATAAAACTATTTACACGGGAAAGCTCCCAACAAGCAAAAGAAGAATGGAAAATATTTTTGAGTTTTATTTTTAGTTATTACTACAGCAGAAAAATAAACTACTACTAATTTTTTTCTTAAGGTTTAACAAACACACAAGAAGAAAGCAGGAAAAGGAAACTAAACTAGCATGGATATTACAATGAAAAAGTATGAGCACCGACATCTAGCAATGAGTGTGTGTGAACATAAATGTAATGTCGGTGAGAAATACGTACTCCCCCAAGCTTAGGCTTTTGGCCTAAGTTGGTCTATGACCACGGCTGGGCTGGCGGATATCCATAATAATAGTTGTTGGGGTCGTACTGTGATGAAGAACAATAGTTGGGATCATACTATGATGAAGAAGAAGACTCTGACTGCCACTGGCTGACAGTCATCTCTGGATCCCAAGAATAAACAGATTGTCGTGGAGGCTCATCTTGTGGTTCCTGTTCTGGCTCCTCGACTGCTGCAGGGTTTCGGTAGGCGTGAATAGTCGTCAACGGAACAAGGTACGTGCCTGCAGTCAAATCAAACAAAGAAGGAGCAGGCAAGGTAATAGTCTCAGGATGATGTTTATTAAAGAACAATTGATATCTAAGCTCCCCTGCCCTATTCTTAACAATAAAATCATGTGCCACCATACTTTTATGATCTAGATAAACAGGGTAGCACTTTTTCTTCCTTCTCAGCATGCCTAATAGGTATGTTAAAATGTGCGGCTAGGCGTGTAGCATAAAGGCCTCCAAAGATGGGACCTTTAGTACGGTTCATATTTACCGTCTAGCAATAATACCGCCCAAACTAAAAGTGTTATCACTATATAAACCTTGGAGCAGAATAATTAACTCAGGGATACTAAGGTTTCCAGAGTTTTCGCATCCAATTAAACAACGACTAGCAAATAATGCAAAGTAACACAAAACAGGAAAATGTATGCTAGTGATTCGTGCATCGAAAACCTTCCTGGTTTCTCCTACAGTGATATTATCAATAAACCCAGCCACATCGTCATGATGTGGTTCTTCTGTCTTGCCCTCAAAAGGGACTAAACAAATCCGACAGAAATCATAAAGTGACATCTCCTTAGGCTCATCATATAAATGAAATTCCACCGTAGGTGATGAGTTCCTAGGATGAAAATAAAAGTTTTGCACAAAGGTATTTGTGAGTAAGAGATATTGATCGCATTGGTCGTGGAGGAAAGCGGTGAGGCCTGCATTGTTGGCCAATTCATGAAAATCTTCATAGATACCGGCTGCTCTCAAGAAATCTTCAGAAGGCCATTCACACGCCTGAATCTCCGCGGTGCGTGGCAAATTATACTTAGGATTTGGCTCCTTTTCCTTTGAGATTTGGCTTGATGAGCCCCTCAATAATATCCTCATCATTTTTCTGAAACAATCTGAAATTTTTAGTAACTTCAAACAAAAATGAACCAACTTCAATAAAACTGATAGTAACTACTCCTACAAGTGCCTAGAGCCTATATCAAGCATTAGAACTACTTGGAACCATATAAATTTGACATGCAAGCTCAAGAACATGGTCACCTATGCAGCACAAATTTGCAATGAATAAAGCACTAGAACAAAAACTAATTGGACCAATGGAGGAGTCACATACCAAGGAACAATCTCCCCAAGTAGTTTTGCGAGAGGTGCTTTGAGCAAGGAGATCAAAAATCATAGCAAAAGTGGCTGGAACTCGTGCTTGAGTTGGTTTTCCGGGTTTCTGTGAGACAGAGGAAGAAGATGGGTGCTGGGATAAGTGGAGGAGGGCCACCATGGGCCCACGAGGCAGGGGGCGCACCCACCACCCTCGTGACCAGGTGGCAGCTCCTCCCGCGGTAATTTTTGCATAGTAAATCCTCAAATATTCCGGAAAAAATCATATTAAATTGGCATGGCATTCTGAGGACTTTTATTTTCGGGATATTTTTATATTGCACGGATAATCAGATAACAGAAAGAAAAATACTATTTTTAGTTTATTTAATATAAATAACAAAAAATATAGAGAGGGTACAGAAGTTTGTGCTTCTAGTTTCATCCATCTCATGCTCATCAAAAAGAATCCACTAACAAGGTTGATCAAGTCTTGTTAACAAACTCACTCCGATAATCATGAAACCGGAGAAATTTCGAATAACACTAAGTTACCTCAACGGGGATATGCACATCCCCAATAATAAGAATATCATATTTCTTCTTGACAGTAGGAAGGGGAAATTCAAAACCTCCAAATATAATCGATGGAATTTTTCCAATAGAATTGATACTATCTTGCAAGTCTATAGTCACCTATTATGTGTTAAAACCTCCAAACATATGATGAGCCCGTCGTCTTCATCATCAACCATCTCAGGTTTCTTAAGAGGATGATCAGGCAAAGCATTAAGTAACTTGAGAAGCCTTCCCCAAGCTTGTGGGAGACTCTCTTCTTTAATTTGCACAAAGTTGTATATTTCCCTCAAAGCAGCTTGTTTCTTATGAGCAAGGAAATATTTAGCAGAGAAGTAATAAATCATATCCTGGGGACTACGAACACAACCAGGATCAAGAGAATTAAACCAGATCTTAGCATCGCCCTTTAATGAGAACGGAAATATTTTGAGTAAATAGAGGTAATGTGATCTCTTATTATTAGCGAAAATGGCAGCTATATCATTTAACTTACTAAGATGTGCCACAACAGTTTCAGATTCATAGCCATAAAATGGATCAGATTCAACCAAAGTAATTATATCAGGATCAACAGAGAATTCATAATCTTTATCAGGAACACATATAGGTGAAGTAGCAAAAGCAGGGTCAGGTCTCATTTTATCTCTAAGTGATTCTTTGTTCCATTTAATTAATAACCTCTTAAGCTCATATCTATCTTTGCAAGAAGAAAGAGCAGCAGAAGATTCCATATCAAAAAGATAACCCTCAAGAATAATAGGCATATTTTCATCATCACTATCATCATCGTATTCAGATTCAATAATTTCTTTTTCTCTAGCCCTAGCAATTTGTTCTTCTAGAAAATCACTAAGTGGCACAGTAGTATCAGGCATAGAAGCAGTTTCATCATAAGTATTATGCATAGCAGAAGTGGATCATCAATAACGTGCGACATATTAGAACAAATAGCAGAAGCAGGTGTAGGTGTCGCAAACTTACTCATAACAGAAGGTGAATCAAGTGCAGAGCTAGATGGCAGTTCCTTACCTCCCCTCGTAGTTGAGTGATAGATCTTGGTTTTTGGATCTCTCAAGCTCTTCATAGTGATAAGCAGATATAAATCCCGAGTGACTCAAAGAATAGAGCTATGCTCCCCGGCAACGGCGCCAGAAATTTGTCTTGATAACCCACAAGTATAGGGGATCGCAACAACTTTCGAGGGTAGAGTATTCAACCCAAATTTATTGATTCGACACAAGGGGAGCCAAAGAATATTCTCAAGTATTAGCAGTTGAGCTGTCAATTCAACCACACCTAGAAACTTAGTATCTGCAGCAAAGTGTTTAGTAGCAAAGTAATATGATAGTGGTGGTAGCGGCAACAAAAGTAAAGACAGCAAAAGTAATGTTTTTTAGTATTTTCTAGTGATTGTAACAGTAGCAGCGGGAAAGTAAATAAGCGAGAACCAGTATATTGAAAACTCGTAGGCACCGGATCAGTGATGGATAATTATGCCGGATGCGGTTCATCATGTAACAGTCATAACATAGGGTGACATAGAACTAGCTCCAATTCGTCAATGTAATGTAGGCATGTATTCTGTATATAGTCATACGTGCTTATGGAAAAGAACTTGCATGACATCTTTTGTCCTACCCTCCCGTCGCAGTGGGGTCCTATTGGAAACTAAGGGATATTAAGGCCTCCTTTTAATAGAGAACTGGAACAAAGCATTAGCACATAGTGAATACATGAACTCCTCAAACTATGGTCATCACCGGGAGTGGTCCCGATTATGGTCACTTCGGGGTTGCCGGATCATAACACATAGTAGGTGACTATAGACTTGCAAGATAGGATCAAGAACTCACATATATTCATGAAAACATAATAGGTTCAGATCTGAAATCATGGCACTCGGGCCCTAGTGACAAGCATTAAGCATAGCAAAGTAATAGCAACATCAATCTCAGAACATAATGGATACTAGGGATCAAACCCTAACAAAACTAACTCGATTACATGATAAATCTCATCCAACCCATCACCGTCCAGCAAGCCTACGACGGAATTACTCACGCACGGCGGTGAGCATCATGAACTTGGTGATGGAGGATGGTTGATGATGACGACAGCGACGAATCCTCCTCTCCGGAGCCCCGAACGGACTCCAGATCAGCCCTCCCGAGAGGTTTTAGGGCTTGGCAGCGGCTCCGTATCGTAAAACGCGATGATTTCTTCTCTCTGATTTTTTTTCTCTCCGAAAGCAAATATATAGAGTTGGAGTTGGCGTCAGAGGGTCTCTAGGGGGCCCACGAGGTAGGGGGCGCGCCCTAGGGGGGGCGCCCACCACCCTCGTGAGAAGGGTGTGGGCCCCCTGGTCTTCATCTTTGGCGAGGATTTTTTTTTGTAAGATGTTCCGTGGAGTTTCAGGTCATTCCGAGAATATTTGTTTTCTGCACATAAAACAACACCATGGTAATTCTGCTGAAAACAACGTCAGTCCGGGTTAGTTCCATTCAAATCATACAAGTTAGAGTCCAAAACAAGGGCAAAAGTGTTTGGAAAAGTAGATACGACAGAGACGTATCAATACTCTACCCTCGAAAGCTGTTGCGATCCCCTATACTTGTGGGTTATCAGTGAGCTTTGCAATGAACATGATCATTTCAATACCAATGCAAATTGTTTCATGATCGTATCGTGTCCAAAAATTGTGATGACTTGATTTCCCTTGCACATTATAATGAACTTAGTTTGCTTATGGGTTACGAAGAAATGAAATGTATAACTAATTATCTTCCAGAATTTGCCCGTTATAAACTTCTTAGATTTGATCTAGAGGAAATTTATATGTATTGTGCGGTGAATTGTATTGAAATCCTTATATTGCCAACTACATAAAGAAAAGAAAACAAATAGAAGATGAAGAGAATACTAATGAAAGGGAAGAGACTTCCCAATACCCTCCTATTATTTCTTATGATGAATCAGGTAACGAGGAGGAGCCTCCTATTCAACCAATCTCATTAATAAGGAGCTCCAAAAAGAGGATTGAACCCACACATGATGTGGTGACGAAGAAGAAAAGAAAAAGGAACAGAGGTAAAAAGATATCTCTCCCAAATAATGCTGCTCCTATTACTATTGTGCCTCATGAAAATATAATTTTGAAAGATAATGATACTTCTTATGATCTTTAAAATCTTTTTGGCACTTGCTTGGAAGAATATGATAATTGCTATACTATTGGTGCTACCCATACAATTGATGATGAAAGTGATTATGCTTATGATACAAAAAGGCCCAAGCTTGGGGATGCTATGTTTGATGAGGATGACATATTTGAGAATATATTTGCTGAAATTAATGTTTGTTCCAAGCTTGGGGAAGCTATGATTAATGAAGATGATATTTTTAGTCTCCCAAGTTTTGATATGCAACTTTATAATGATGATAGCATGCCTCCTACTTATGATGATTATTGTGATGATACTTATGCTATAAAAAGTAGTGATTATATTTATAAAACTTGTCATGATTATGATTATCCTTCTCTGAACATTACTCTTTTAATGTGGAAACAATTTATAGTATTCGAGTCTCTTATGATGCTCCCACTATTCCGAATAAGAAGAATTTTGCTTATGTGGAGAGTAATAAAATTTCTATGCTTTTAGATCATGAAAAGAATGCTTTAGGTGCTGGTTATATTGTTGAATTCATTCATGATGCTACTGAAAATTATTATGAGGGAGGAATATATGCTTGTAGGAATTGCAATAATATCAAGTTTCCTCTCTATGTGCTTAAAGTTTTGAAATTATGCTTGTTTTGCTTTCCTATGCAAGTTGATTCTTGTTCCCATAAGTTGTTTGCTCACAAAATCCCTATGCATAGGAAGTGGGTTAGGCTTAAATTTGCTAGTCATATTCTTCATGATGCTCTCTTTATGTTACAATTCTTATCCTTTATGTGAGCATCATTGAAATCATCATGCCTAACTAGGGGCGTTAAACGATTGCGCTTGTTGAGAGGCAACCCAACTTCATTTTTATTCCTTGCTTTTTGATCCTGTTTAGTAATAAATAATTCATCTAGCCTCTGTTTATATGTGGTTTTATGCTTTTAATTAGTGTTTGTGCCAAGTAGAACCTTTGGGAAGACTTGGGGGAAGTCTTTATGATCATGCTGTAAAAAACAGAAACTTTAGCGCTCACGAGAATTACTGCCATTTTTATTTGGGGAGTGATATTTAGTTAATTATTTTTGCAGATGATTAATAGATAAATTCCTCAGGTCTATCAATTTATTTGAGAATTTTATGAGTTCCAGAAGTATACGTTTGATCCAGATTACTACAGACTGTTTTGTTTTTGACAGATTCTGTTTTTCGTGTGTTGTTTGCTTATTTTGATGAATCTATGGCTAGTAAAATAGTTTATAAACCATATAGAAGTTGTAATACAGTATGTTTAACACCAATATAAATAAATAATTAGTTAATTACAGTACCTTGAAGTTTTCAAGTTTTGGATAAGGATTTGATGGATTATGGAATAAGGAGTGGCAAGAGCCTAAGCTTGGGGATGCCCGAGGCACCCCAAGGTAATATTCAAGGATAGCCAAGAGCCTAAGCTTGGGGATGCCCTGGAAGGCATCCCCTCTTTCGTCTTCGTTCATCGGTAACTTTACTTGGAGCTATATTTTTATTCACCAAATGATATGTGTTTTGCTTGGAGCGTCAATTTATTTTGTTAGGATTTGCTTGCTATTGTTTATAACAATGTTTTGCATCTTTTATTTCGATAAAAGTGTCATTGATAGTCTTTACTATGCCTATGTTACAAGTCTTCATGTTGCTGTATGAAAACAGAAAGTTTACCGCTGTTGCAATAATTCCCTAGAAAAGTCAGAATGTGATAAAATGCTGAAACCTTTTGCATATTAAGCTCTGATAAATTTACTACAGTCGTAATTTTATTTCATAATTTTTGGAGTTAGGGGAGTATGGATGTTGCAGCATTCTTTGCAGACTATTCTGTTTAGGCAGATTGCTGTTATGTTTGCATATGTTTGCTTCTTTAATGATTCTATTTGAGGATAGGACTATTAAATATGCAGAGGCATTTAGTATGTAATGTTGAATAATAATTTTACTGATTTGCTACAGTAGAGTATGATAAGGTTTTTGCAATGGTTTATACTAACTTATCTCATGAGTCCTTGTTGAGTTTTGTGTGGATGAAGCTTTTGAGATTTAGGGAGACCGTGATATGAGAGGAATTAAGGAGACACAAAAGCTCAAGCTTGGGGATGCCCAAGGCATCCCAAGATAATATTTCAAGAAGTCTCAAGCATCTACACTTGGGGATGCCCCGGTTGGCATCCCACCTTTCTTCTTCAACAACTATTGGTTAGTTTCGGTTGATCCTAAGTTTTTGCTTCTTCACATGATGTTTGTCATTCTTATAATGTCATTTTATTTTTCTTTGCTTGCTGTTTGAATAAAATATCAAGATCTGAAATTATTAAATGTTAGAGAGTCTTCACATAGTTGCATAATTATTCGACTACTCATTGATCTTCACTTATATCTTTCGGAGTAGTTTGTCATTTGCTCTAGTACTTCACTTATATCTTTTAGAGCATGGTGGTAGTTTTATTTTGAAGAAATAGATGAAATCTCATGCTTCACTTAGATTATTTTGAGAGTCTTAAATATCATGGTAATTTGCTTAAAATCCTAATCTGCTAGGTATACAAGATTAGTAAAAACTTTCATATAGAGTATTGAATACTAAGAGAAGTTTGATGCTTGATGATTGTTTTGAGATATGGAGGCAATAATATCAAAGTCGTGCTAGTTGAGTAGTTGTGAATTTGAGAAATACTTGTGTTGAAGTTTTTGATTCCTGTAGCATGCATGTATGGTGAACCATTATGTGATGAAGTCAGAGCATGATTTATTTATTAATTGTCTTCCTTATGAGTGGCGGTCGGGGACGAGCGATGGTCTTTTCCTACCAATCTACCCCTCTAGGAGCATGTGCGTAGTACTTTGTTTCGATAACTAATAGATTTTTGCAATAAGTATGTGAGTTCTTTATGACTAATGTTGAGTCCATGGATTATACGCACTCTCACCCTTCCACCATTGCTAGCCTCTCTAGTACCGCGCAACTTTCGCCGGTACCATAAACCCACCATATACCTTCCTCAAAACAGCCACCATACCTACCTATTATGGCATTTTCATAGCCATTCCGAGATATATTGCCATGCAACTTTCCACCGTTCCGTTCATTATGACATGCTCCATCATTGTCATACTGCTAGCATGATCATGTAGTTGACATCATATTTTTGGCAAAGCCACCGTTCATAATTCTTTCATACATGTCACTCTTGATTCATTGCATATCCCGGTACACCGCCGGAGGCATTCATATAGAGTCATATTTTGTTCTAAGTATCGAGTTGTAATTGTTGAGTTGTAAGAAAAATAAAAAGGGTGATGATCATCATTATTAGAGCATTGTCCCAGTGAAGAAAGGGTGATGGAGACTATGATTCCCCCACAAGTCGGGATGAGACTCCGGACGAAAATAAAAAATAAAAGAGGCCAAAGAAGCCCAAATAAAAAAAGAGGCCATAAAAAAGGAGAAGGCCCAAAAAAATGAGAGAAAAAGAGAGAATGGGCAATGCTACTATCCTTTTACCACACTTGTGCTTCAAAGTAGCACCATGATCTTCATGATAGAGAGTCTCCTATGTTGTCACTTTCATATACTAGTGGGAATCATTATAGAACTTGGCTTGTATATTCCAATGATGGGCTTTCTCAAAATGCCCTAGGTCTTCGTGAGCAAGCAAGTTGGATGCACACCCACTTAGTTTCTTTTGTTGAGCTTTCATACATTTATAGCTCTAGTGCATCCGTTGCATGGCAATCCCTACTCACTCACATTGATATCTATTGATGGGCATCTCCATAGCCCGTTGATACGCCTAGTTGATGTGAGACTATCTTCTCCCTTTTTGTCTTCTCCACAACCACCATTCTATTCCACCTATAGTGCTATATCCATGGCTCACGCTCATGTATTGCGTGAAGATTGAAAAAGTTTGAGAACGTCAAAGTATGAAACAATTGCTTGGCTTGTCATCAGGGTTGTGCAAATATTTTGTGTGGTGAAGATGGAGCATAGCCAGACTATATGATTTTGTAGGGATAGCTTTCTGTTATTTTGAGAAGACATGATTGCTTAGTTAGTATGCTTGAAGTATTATTATTTCTATGTCAATATGAACTGTTATCTTGAATCTTTCAGATCTGAATACTCATGCCACAATTAAGAAGAATTACATTGAAATTATGCCAAGTAGCACTCCGCATGAAAAATTCTGTTTTTATCATGTACCTACTCGAGGACGGGCATGAATTAAGCTTGGGGATGCTTGATACGTCTCCAATGTATCTATAATTTTTGATTGATCCATGCTATATTATCTACTATTTTGGGCTATATTGGGCTTTATTATCCACTTTTATATTATTTTTGGGACTAACCTATTAACCAGAGGCCCAGCCCAGAATTGCTGTTTTTTTGCCTATTTCAGTGTTTCGAAGAAAAGGAATATCAAACGGAGTCGAAACGGAACGAAATCAACTGGAGAAGTTATTTTTGGAAGGAAAGCTACCAGATGGACTTGGACCCCACGCCAGGAGCCAAGGGAGGTGCTCACGAGGGTGGGGGGTGCGCCCCCTAGGGCGCGCCCCCTGCCTCATGGGGCCCTCCTAAGCTCCACCGACGTACTTCCTGCACCCATATATACCTACGTACCCTAAAACTTCCAGAACAGAAAATAGATCGGGAGTTCCGCTGCCAGAAGCCTCCGTAGCCACCGAAAGCCAATCTAGACCCATTCTGGCACCCTGCCAGAGGGGGCAATCCCTCTTCGGTGGCCATCTTCTGTTGGAAATATGCCCTAGAGGCAATAATAAATTAGTTATTGTTATATTTCCTTGTTCATGATAATCGTTTATTATCCATGCTAGAATTGTATTGATAGGAAACTCAGATACATGTGTGGATACATAGACAACACCATGTCCCTAGTAAGCCTCTAGTTGACTAGCTCGTTGATCAATAGATGGTTACGGTTTCCTGACCATGGACACTGGATGTCGTTGATAACGGGATCACATCATTAGGAGAATGATGTGATGGACAAGACCCAATCCTAAGCCTAGCACAAGATCGTGTAGTTCGTATGCTAAAGCTTTTCTAATGTCAAGTATCATTTCCTTAGACCATGAGATTGTGCAACTCCCAGATACCGTAGGAATGCTTTGGGTGTACCAAACGTCACAACGTAACTGGGTGGCTATAAAGGTGCACTGCGGGTATCTCCGAAAGTGTCTGTTGGGTTGGCACGAATCAAGACTGGGATTTGTCACTCCGTGTAACAGAGAGGTATCTCTGGGCCCACTCGGTAGGACATCATCATAATGTGCACAATGTGACCAAGGAGTTGATCACGGGATGATGTGTTACGGAACGAGTAAAGAGAATTGTCGGTAACGAGATTGAACAAGGTATCGGGATACCGATGACCGAATCTCGGGCAAGTGCTATACCGGTAGACAAAGGGAATTAAATACGGGATTGATTGAATCCTCGACATCGTGGTTCATCTGATGAGATCATCATGGAGCATGTGGGAGCCAACATGGGTATCTAGATCCCTCTGTTGGTTATTGACCGGAGAGTTGTCTCGGTCATGTCTACATGTCTCCCGAACCCGTAGGGTCTACACACTTAAGGTTCGGTGACGCTAGAGTTGTAGAGATATTAGTATGCGGTTAACCGAAAGTTGTTCGGAGTCCCGGATGAGATCCCGGACGTCACGAGGAGTTTCGGAATGGTCTAGAGGTAAAGATTTATATATAGGAAGTCCAGTTTCGGCCACCGGGAGGGTTTCGGGGGTCATCGGTATTGTACCGGGACCACCGGAAGGGTCCCGGGGGTCCACCGGGTGGGGCCAACTATCCCGGAGGTCCCCATGGGCTGAAGGGGCGTGGGAACTAGCCCCTGGTGGGCTGGTGCGCCCCCCCCCTTGGGCCTCCCATGCGCCTAGGGTTGGAAACCCTAAGGGGTGGGGCGCCTCCACTTGGCTTGGAGGCCAAGCCACCCCTAGGGTTGCCGCCCCCTCCCTAGATGGGATCTACAAGGGGCCGGCGCCCCCCCTAGGCCCCTATATATAGTGGAGGGGAGGGAGGGCAGCCGCACCCAAGTCCCTGGCGCCTCCCTCTCCCTCCGTGACACCTCTCCCTCTCGTTGGTGCTTGGCGAAGCCCTGCCGAGATCCCGTTGCTTTCACCACCACGCCGTCGTGCTGCTGGATCTCCATCAACCTCTCCTCTCCCATTGCTGGATCAAGAAGGAGGATACGTCTCTCCGTTCCGTACGTGTGTTGAACGCGGAGGTGCCGTCCGTTCGGCGCTAGGATCATCGGTGATTTGGATCACGACGAGTACGACTCCATCAACCCCGTTCTCTTGAACGCTTCCGCTTAGCGATCTTAAAGGTTATGAAGATGCACTCCCTCTCTCTTGTTGCTAGTATCTCCTAGATTGATCTTGGTGACACGTAGGAAAATTTTGAATTATTGCTACGTTCCCCAACAGTGGCATCATGAGCTAGATCTATGCGTAGATTCTATGCACGAGTAGAACACAAAGTAGTTGTGGGCGATGATTTGTTCAATTTGCTTGCCGTTACTAGTCTTATCTTGATTCGGCGGCATTGTGGGATGAAGCGGCCCGGACCGACCTTACACGTACACTTATGTGAGACTGGTTCCACCGAGTGACATGCACTTGATGCATAAGGTGGCTGGCGGGTGTCTGTCTCTCCCACTTTAGTCGGATCGGATTCGATGAAAAGGGTCCTTATGAAGGGTAAATAGAAATTGGCATATCACTGTTGTGGTTTTGTGTAGGTAAGAAACGTTCTTGCTAGAAACCCATAGCAGCCACGTAAAACATGCAACAACAATTAGAAGACGTCTAACTTGTTTTTGCAGGGTATGCTATGTGATGTGATATGGCCAAAAGGATGTGATGAATGATATATGTGATGTATGAGATTGATCATGTTCTTGTAATAGGAATCACGACTTGCATGTCGATGAGTATGACAACCGGCAGGAGCCATAGGAGTTATCTTAATTTATTTATGACCTGCGTGTCAATGAAAATGCCATGTAATTACTTTACTTTATTGCTAACCGTTAGCCGTAGTAGTAGAAGTAATAGTTGGTGAGGCAACTTCATGAAGACACAATGATGGAAATCATGGTGTCATGCCGGTGATGATGGTGTTCATGCCGTGCCTCGAAGATGGAGATCAAAGGCGCAAGATGATATTGGCCATATCATGTCACTTTATGATTTCCATGTGATGTTTGTCATGTTTTTACATCTTATTTGCTTAGAACGACGGTAGCATAAATAAGATGATCCCTCATTAAAATATCAAGAATTGTGTTCACCCTAACCGTGCACCGTTGCTAAGGTCTGTTGTTCCGAAGCACCACGTGATAATCGGGTGTGATAGGTTCTAACGTTTGCATACAACGGGTGTAAGCCAGATTTACACACGCAATACACTTAGGTTAACTTGACGAGCCTAGCATGTACAGACATGGCCTCGGAACACGGAAGACCGAAAGGTCGAACATGAGTCGTATAGTGGATACGATCAACATGAAGATGTTCACCGATGATGACTAGTCCGTCTCACGTGATGATCGGACACAGCCTGGTTGACTCGGATCATGTATCACTTAGATGACTAGAGGGATGTCTATCTGAGTGGGAGTTCATTAAATAATTTGATTAGATGAACTTAATTATCATGAACATAGTCAAAAGGTCTTTGCAAATTATGCCGTAGGTCACGCTTTGGTTCTGCTATTTTAGATATGTTCCTAGAGAAAATTTAGTTGAGAGTTGATAGTAGCAATTATGCGGACTGGGTCCGTGAACTGAGGATTGTCCTCATTGCTGCACAGAAGGGCTATGTCCTTAATGCACCGCTCAGTGCGTTGAACCTTGAGCGTCGTCTGTAGATGTTGGGAAACATCTGACATACACGTTTTGATGACTACGTGATAGTTCAGTGCGTAATGCTAACGGCTTAGAATTGTGGCACCAAAGACGTTTTGAAACGTCGCAGAACATATGAGATGTTCCAAAGACTGAAATTGGAATTTCAGACTAGTGCCCACATCAAGAGGTATGAGACCTCTGACAAGTTTCTTAAGCCTGCAAACTAAGGGAGAAAAAAAACTCAATCGTTGAGCATGTGCTCAGATTGTCTGAGTACTGCAATCGCTTGAATCGAGTGGGAGTTAATCTTCCAGATGAGAAAGTGATGGTTCTCCATAGTGACTGCCACCAAGCTATTGGAGCTTCGTGATGAACTATAACATATTAGGGATAGACATGATGATCCTTGAGCAATTCGCGATGTTTGACACCGTGAAAGTAGAAATCAAGTATGAGCATCAATTGTTGATGGTTATTTAAACCACTAGTTTCAAGAAGGGCAAGGGAAAGAAGGGATACTTCATGAGACGGCAAATCAGTTGCTGCTCTAGTGAAGAAACCCAAGGTTGAACCAAACCCGAGACTAAGTGCTTCTGTAATGAGGGGAACGGTCACTGAAGCAGAACTACCCTAGATACTTGGTAGATGAGAAGGCTGGCAAGGTCGACAGAAGTATTTTGGATATACATTATATTAAATGTGTACTTTACTAGTACTCCTAGTAGCAGCAGGGTATTAGATACTGGTTCGGTTGCTAAGTGTTAGTAACTCGAAATAAAAGGCTACGGAATAAACGGAGACTAGCTGAAGGTGAGATGACGATATGTGTTGGAAGTGTTTCCAAGATTGATATGATCAAGCATCGCATGCTCCCTCTACCATCGAGATTGGTGTTAAACCTAAATAATTGTTATTTGGTGTTTGCGTTGAGCATAGACATGATTGGATTATGTTTATCACAATACGGTTATTCATTGAAGGAGAATAATGGTTACTCTGTTTATTTGAATAATACCTTCAATGGTCTTGCACCTAAAATGAATGGTTCATTGAATCTCGATCGTAGTGATACACATGTTCATGCCAAAAGATATAAGATAGTAATGATAGTACCACATACTTGTGGCACTGCCATTTGAGTCATGTTGGTATAAAACGCATGAAGAAGCTTCATGTTGATGGATCTTTGGACTCACTCGTTTTTGAAAAGATTGAGACACGCGAACCATGTCTATTGGTAGATATGCATGAAGAAACTCCATGTAGATGGATCGTTTGGACTCACTTGATTTTGAATCACTTGAGACATGCAAATCATACCACGTGGGCAAGATGACTGAAAGGCCTCGTTTTCAGTAAGATGGAACAAGAAAGCAACTTGTTGGAAGTAATACATTTTGATGTGTGCAGTCCAATAAGTGCTGAGGCATGCAGTGGATATCGTTATGTTCTTACTTCACAGATGATTTGAGTAGATGCTGAGTATATTTACTTGATGAAACACAAGTCTGAATTATTGAAAGGTTTAAGTAATTTCAGAGTGAAGTTGAAGATCGTCGTGACAAGATGATAAAATTTCTATGATATGATCATAGAGATGAATATCTGAGTTACGAGTTTGGCACACAATTAAGACATTGTGGAAATTGTTTCACAACTAATACCTCCTGGACCACCATAGTGTGATGGTGTGTCCAGACATCATAACTACACCCTATTGGATATGGTGCATACCATGATGTCTCTTATCAAATTACCACTATCGTTTATGGGTTAGGCATTAGAGACAACCGCATTCACTTTAAATAGGGCACCACACAATTTCGTTGAGACGACACCGTATGAACTATGGTTTAGAGAAACCTAAGCTGTCGTTTCTTAAAAGTTTGGGGCTGCAATGCTTATGTGAAAAAGTTTCAGGCTGATAAGCTCGAACCCAAAGCGGATAAATGCATCTTCATAGAATACCCAAAAATAGTTGGGTATACCTCCTATTTCAGATCCGGAAGCAAAAGTGATTGTTTCTAGAAACGGGTCCTTTCTCGAGGAAAAGTTTCTCTCGAAAGAATTGAGTGGGAGGATGGTGGAGACTTGATGAGGTTATTGAACCGTCACTTCAACTAGTGTGTGGCAGGGCACAGGAAGTTGTTCCTGTGGCACCTACACCAATTGAAGTGGAAGCTTATGATAGTGATCATGAAACTTCGGATCAAGTCACTACCAAACCTCATAGGTCGACAAGGATGCATACTACTTCAGAGTGGTAAGTAATCCTGTCTTGGAAGTCATGTTGCTAGACAACAATGAACCTACGAGCTATGGAGAAGCGATGGTGGGCTCGGATTCCGACGAATGGCTCGAGGCCATAAAATCCGAGAGAGGATCCATGTATAAAACAAAGTATAGACTTTGAAATAACTACTTGATGGTCGTAAGTCTGTTGGGTGCAGATGGATTTTAAAAGAAGACAGACAATGATGGTAAGTGTCACCATTAAGAAAGCTCGACTTGTCGTTAAGATGTTTCCTGACAAGTTTAAGGAGTTGACTACGATGAGATTTTCTCACTCGTGGCGATGCTAAGAGTCTGTTGGAATTATGTTAGCAGTTACTGCATTATTTATGAAATTTTGCAGAAAGGATGTCAAAACATTGTTTCCTCGACGTTTTTTTGAGGAAAGGTTGTATGTGATGCAACCAGAAGGTTTTGTCAATCCTGAAAGATGCTGACAAGTATGCAAAGCTCCAGCATTCCTTCTAAGGACTGGAATAAGTATCTCAGAATTGGAATGTACGCTTTGATGAGATGATCAAAGATTTTGGGTTTATACAAAGTTTATGAGAAACTTGTATTTCCAAAGAAGTGAGTGGGAGCACTATAGAATTTCTGATGAGTATATGTTGTTGACTATTGTTGATCAGAAATGATTAGAGTTTCTGGAAAGCATATAGGGTTATTTGAAAAGTGTTTTTCAATGGAAAACCTGGATTAAGCTACTTGAACATTGAGCATCAAGATCTATAAGGATAGATCAAAATCGCTTAATAGTACTTTCAAACGAACACATACCATGACAGAATTTTGAAGGAGTTCAAAAATAGATCGGCAAAGGAGTTCTTGGATGTGTTATAAGGTATGAGTATTGAGTAAAACTCAAGACCTGACCATGGCAGAATAGAGAGAAAGGACGAAGGTCGTCCCCTATGCTTTAGACGTAGGCTCTAAAGTATGCAATGTTGTGTACCGCACCTGAAGCGTGCTAAGCCTTGAGTCAGTCAAGGGGTACAAGTGTGATCTAGGAATGGATCACAGGACAACGGTCAAGGTTATCCTTAGTAACTAGTGGACTAAGGAATTTTCTCGATTATGGAGGTGGTAAAAGAGTTCGTCGTAAAGGATTACGCCGATGCAATCTTTGACACTAATCTGGATGATTCTGAGTAGTAAACCGGATTCGTATAGTAGAGCAGTTATTTGGAATAGCTCCAAAAAGAGCGTGGTAGCTGCATCTACAAGATGACATAGAGATTTGTAAAGCACACACAGATCTGAAAGGTTCAGACCCGTTGACTATAACATCTCTCACAAGCATAACATGATCAAACCCAGAACTCATTGAGTGTTAATCACATGGTAATGTGAACTAGATTATTGACTCTAGTAAACTCTTTGGGTGTTAGTCACATGGGGATGTGACCTTGAGTGTTAATCACATAGCGATGTGAACTGGATTATTGACTCTAGTGCAAGTGGGAGATTGTTGGAAATATGCCCTAGAGGCAATAATAAATTAGTTATTATTATATTTCCTTATTCATGATAATCGTTTATTATCCATGCTAGAATTGTATTGATAGGAAACTCAGATACATGTGTGGATACATAGACAACACCATGTCCCTAGTAAGCCTCTAGTTTACTAGCTCGTTGATCAATAGATGGTTATGGTTTCCAGACCATGGACATTGGATGTCGTTGATAATGGGATCACATCATTAGGAGAATGATGTGATGGACAAGACCCAATCCTAAGCCTAGCACAAGATCGTGTAGTTCGTATGCTAAAGCTTTTCTAATGTCAAGTATCATTTCCTTAGACCATGAGATTTTGCAACTCCCGGATACCGTAGGAATGCTTTGGGTGTACCAAACGTCACAACGTAACTGGGTGGCTATAAAGGTGCACTGCGGGTATCTCCGAAAGTGTCTGTTGGGTTGGCACGAATTGAGACTGGGATTTGTCACTCCGTGTAACGGAGAGGTATCTCTGGGCCCACTCGGTAGGGCATCATCATAATGTGCACAATGTGACCAAGGAGTTGATCACGGGATGATGTGTTACAGAACGAGTAAAGAGACTTGCCGGTAACGAGATTGAACAAGGTATCGGGATACTGATGATCGAATCTCGGGCAAGTGCTATACCGGTAAACAAAGGGAATTGAATACGGGATTGATTGAATCCTGACATCGTGGTTCATCCGATGAGATCATCGTGGAGCATGTGGGAGCCAACATGGGTATCCAGATCCCGCTGTTGGTTATTGACCGGAGAGTTGTCTCGGTCATGTCTACATGTCTCCTGAACCCGTAGGGTCTACACACTTAAGGTTCGGTGACGCTAGAGTTGTAGAGATATTAGTATGCGGTTAACCGAAAGTTGTTCGGAGTCCCGGATGAGATCCCGGATGTCACGGGGAGTTCCGGAATGGTCCGGAGGTAAAGATTTATATATAGGAAGTCCAATTTCGGCCACCTGAAGGGTTTCGGGGGTCATCGGTATTGTACCGGGACCACCGGAAGGGTCCCGGGGGTCCACCGGGTGGGGCCACCTATCCCGGAGGGCCCCATGGGCTGAAGGGGCGTGGGAACCAGCCCCTAGTGGGCTGGTGCGCCCTCCCTTGGGCCTCCCATGCGCCTAGGGTTGGAAACCTAAGGGGTGGGGGCGCCTCCACTTGGCTTGGAGGCCAAGCCACCCCTAGTGCTGCCCCCCTCCCTAGATGGGATCTACAAGGGGCCGGCGCCCCCCTAGGCCCCTATATATAGTGGAGGGGAGGGAGGGCAGCCGCACCCAAGTCCCTGGCACCTCCCTCTCCCTCCGTGACACCTCTCCCTCTCGTTGGTGCTTGGCGAAGCCCTGCCGAGATCCCGCTGCTTTCACCACCACGCCGTCGTGCTGCTGGATCTCCATCAACCTCTCCTCTCCCCTTGCTGGATCAAGAAGGAGGAGACGTCTCTCTGTTTCGTACGTGTGTTGAACGCGGAGGTGTCGTCCGTTCGGCGCTAGGATCATCGGTGATTTGGATCATGACGAGTACGACTCCATCAACTCCGTTCTCTTGAACGCTTTCGCTTAGCGATCTTCAAGGGTATGAAGATGCACTCCCTCTCTCTCGTTGCTAGTATCTCCTAGATTGATCTTGGTGACACGTAGGAAAATTTTGAATTATTGCTACGTTCCCCAACATCTTCATCATCCCGGTGCTCTCCATGACGAGGAGGGAGTAGTTCTCCCTCGAGGCTAAGGGTATGTACCAGTAGCTATGTGTTTGATCTCTCTCTCTCTCTCTCTCGTGTTCTTGAGGTGGTACGATCTTGATGTATCGCGAGCTTTGCTATTATAGTTGGATCTTATGTTTCTCCTCCCCCTCTTCTCTCTTGTAATGAATTGAGTTTCCCCTTTAAAGTTATCTTATCGGATTGAGTCTTTAAAGATTTGAGAACACTTGATGTATGTCTTGCCGTGCGTATCTGTGGTGACAATGGGATGTCATGTGATTCACTTGATGTATGTTTTGGTGATCAACTTGCGGGTTCCACCCATGAACCTATGCATAGGGGTTGGCACACGTTTTCGTCGTGATTCTCTGGTAGAAACTTTGGGGCACTCTTTGAGGTTCTATATGTTGGTTGAATAGATGAATCTGAGATTGTGTGATGCATATCGTATAATCATACCCACGGATACTTGAGGTGACATTGGAGTATCTAGGTGACATTAGGGTTTTGGTTGATTTCTGTCTTAAGGTGTTATTCTAGTACAAACTCTAGGGCTGTTTGTGACACTTATAGGAATAGCCCAACGGATTGATTGGAAAAAATAACTTTGAGGTGGTTTCGTACTCTACCATAATCTTTTCGTTCGTTCTCCGCTATTAGTGACTTTGGAGTGACTCTTTGTTGCATGTTGAGGGATAGTTATGTGATCCAATTATGTTAGTATTGTTGAGGGAACTTACACTAGTGAAAGTATAAACCCTAGGCCTTGTTTCAACACATTGCAATACCGTTTATGCTCACTTTTATCACTTGCTACCTTGTTGTTTTTATATTTTCAGATTACAAATACCTTTATCTACTATCCATATTGCACTTGTATCACCATCTCTTCGCCGAACTAGTGCACCTATACAATTTACCATTGTATTGGGTGTGTTGGGGACACAAGAGACTCTTTGTTATTTGGTTGCAGGGTTGCTTGAGAGAGACCATCTTCATCCTACGCCTCCTACGGATTGATAAACCTTAGGTCATCCACTTGAGGGAAATTTACTACTGTCCTACAAACCTCTGCACTTGAAGGCCCAACAACGTCTACAAGAAGAAGGTTATGTAGTAGACATCAAGGACGCCCATGGTGCGCCAACGGAAAGGCTGCGCATCTGCCAGCGCGTTCGGGCGCTAGAGAGACCGCACCGCGCTCCGGTGAGGCAGTGATGGCACCCCTGCCGACGGATTCACGCACCATTTGTGCAGACGCAATAGATTCCGATGAAAAGAGTCCGAGTGTTGCCGTTGGGCGGCCTCCCCCGGGAGTGGCGGAGCGCAAACCATATAATCATCTTCTATCGGGGCCATGATAATCGAACTAGAGAGGAATCGTTCGGATCTATCATAAAAAATCGATGGTTCGAAAAGTAGCCTTTCCGGTGATAAAAAAAAGGGTTAAATAGCTTGGTATACATTTGCTTTACAACAATTACACCGTGTCGAGCTTTTTCGGTGGTAAAAAAGGGTTAAATAGCTTGGTATACATTTGCTTTACGACAATTACACCATGTCGAGCCTGAGACCATACTTTGAATCTCAATATGGGAATAGTGTTTTTCTCCCTCCCGCAAGAACTTGAATTTGAGGGTCACCATTTCTTTGTCGAGACAAAATTCGAGTGTTGCCATTTTTTTCTTGAGAAAATTTTCGAGTGTCACAAGCTTCTAACAGAAGGGGGAAAAAAACCTTGACGACTGAACCAGAGTAGTGGCCTACTGGCCTTGACGAATATAAACTGCCCAGCGTTTGTCATAACACTCAGCAAGGCCGGTCCAGCTGGTCACCGAGGGTGCCGCACTTCAATCCGAACGAGCAGATCGTGAGTTTAATTCCTTTCGATTCTTCCTTTTTACGCAAAAAAAGAAACGACCGACGAGAGCTACACGATTTAATATGTACGGAGATAAAAGCGTTCTGATCTGTCGCTAATTTACTGCCGACTAGAAAATAGCTTTCTTGTATAAAGTTTGATCAAAGTCAAGCTTTGTAAAGTTTGACTAATTTTATTTAAAAAATATCAATATTCACAATATGCAATCAATATTATCAGATACGTCATGAAATGTATTTTTATACTATATTGTTTTAGTATTCTAGATGCTCATATTTCTTGATATAAAATTGGTCAAACTTTGTGTAGTTTGACTTTGACCAAAATTTATATGCGGAGTAAAAAGAAACCGATGAAGTACCACATAAGCAGCCACCGAGCACACCACATAACCAAATCATATCTATTGCCCTTCCTATAGAAATGGAAAAAAGCACATTAATCTATTTGTGTTTATTTCCATGTGATTTCTTCCCATGATTAAAAATATGCCATGGAAATGTGCATGCTTTTTGGACGACGTTTAGTTATGAAGTCTTACCCTTAAAGTCAAATAAATTACAGACCATAGATCTATTAAATCAAGAGACTTATATTTGTGCACTTATCTTAAGATTTTGAAATGAATGCAATACATACTTGTAGTTCAAAATCCCAATTTGAAGAAAATATGACTTTGTAATCCTTTGAGGAAATAAATACTATCTAAATGAAAATTCAATTCGGTGTCCGGACTCATCTGTAACCAATGAACAGTACATTGAAAACAAATTAAAAAAATCTGAAAATTTTACACATGAAAGTTTAGAGAATCTTCTAGGTAATGTGTCAAAGTTTGAGGTGTTTGGACATTTTAAGAGCTCATGGCATAAAGAACAAAATCCGGTCTACACAGTGCACTTTTTGAAAGTTTCTTTGAGAAGCCAATTTTGTTATTTCTGCCACAAGCTCCTCAAATGTTTAAACACCTTGAAATTTTGCACGCGCCTAGAATATTCTCTAAACTTTCGTGTGTAAAATTTCAGATTTGGTTGATGTTTTTTTTTCGATTTTACTGTTCATCGGAAGGTGCAGCTGAGCCTGGGTGCAGAAACGTCACATCCCTATCTAAAAGACTACATATCTCTCTTTCCATACTTAATTATAGTCCCGCTAGCTCTATGTATCAGACAACGCATGGTACCGATATGAGACTGTGGGTGGCCTCTTCCTACTCCTAACTATGATACCACGCTTGGGTTGTTGTGGATGGGTCACGCGACGATACCATTGCTTTGCAAGGTGTCATGTTGGCCATAGGTGCGCTAGCAGCGGACCCTGTCACGCCACAGACATTAATATTGCGGTGATGGCTAAATTAGTTTCAGTAGATTCACCATTAAATATATGTTTGTATCGTATGTACACGGCGATATACATTTTAAGATTCTTTTCATAAATTTGATTAAACTATAAATGTCTGACTTAAGATAACGCTAAAACTTTAGTTAGGGTTCCTTCGATTCAAAATAATTTTATAGGATTCGAATCTTTAGAAAATTTCCATAGATAGCATGTTTAATTCATAGGATTGGAATCCTTAGAAAGAATTCCAAAGGATTGCTTTGCACTTTGTTTTAAAGGAAATTTTCCACCCACTCAAAACTACTTTTATAATTCCTTGTTTTTCCTACTATTTGGCATCAAGCACTCTATGGAGGTGTGCGCTCGTTTCTCCTTCTTGAAGAAAAAAGAGGGGAAAACCTAGGCTCTATCTCACAAAAGAAATAAAACCCTTTTCACCTCAGCCAAATAGTAGATGACACGTGGCCCTCACATCCCTCTTGAAAAGGAAAAACCTCACTTTCATATTAAAAAAGGAAAAACAAAACTTTTCTAAAAACACATTCCACCGTGGTCAACCAGCAGGTGCCACTTGGCATAGTTGGTCGGTCGCCCTTTCTTTTCTCTTTAATGGGTTTAATTCCAATAATTTGCTTATCCTATAGAATTCAAGTGTGTTTGTAACTCGAATCTTATGTTTTTCCTATTCTTTTTTTTCTATTCCTACTAATCAAATATCTAAAATCTAACCATGTGATAGGACTACTTGGGAAAGCAATGAATGAGAGAGTGTAGTTGTCCTTGACATGATGACCGCTGCTCAACATAATATGACCGGTCACTATTGTCGTGGGGTGTGTGCCTGGCAAACCAGAATGCAGTGTTTAAATGCGGCATGGCCCATGTTGGGCACAATTTGGATAATATAAGTTATTTAGGTAGACTTATACAATTCTTTTCACATTGGATGGAGACTTTGTGAGCCAACTCAATTCTCCCACATCACAAAAAAGTAGTCCATGCGCAACGCCTGGGTAACACCATATCTAACCTTTGTCATTCTTTGCCATATTAAGATTACAGACTAATTGCAAAAGTCATCTAACTTTCGCTATGTGCATCTACCCTCTGCTAGGCTCTCAAGCAACATACCGCCAAAATAAAAATACATTAGAGACAAAAATGAAGACACAATCAATCCATACACAACGTTTGAGATCAATCATATTGTTTATTTATCTCTACTACTATAGCGTAGCAGTTTTGAATTTGGATTTACCACTTCCCTCCCAGCTTCCCGCCAAAACGCTTTTGAGGTGCTTGGAGCCGTTGATTTCCCACATTAGGTTGACATCTACCGTTCATCAATTGTCAGCGCTACATATCCAATGGCCGGATTCGCCTCTCATGCCGTGAGTCGCAGGTCCACATTGAACCAGCTGCAGGAACCACCTAGAAGCTTTATGGTATTTCCCCCTTAAGAAAATATATAGAAGCTAGAAGGTTGTTCCAGAAACTTACCCGTCTGCGGCTGGCCGGCAGGTCGCAATGGATGGATTTTTTTAGCTTGACCGAGACAATACGTGTCTTATCACATAACTAGGAGTACTACGATTTTGATGTAAAAGAAAAGGAGTACTACGATTCAGCCGTAGTAGAAAAAGGGTATGACGCACCACTATCCAGGATATTTTGCGGCCAATTAATCTAGCTAGCGTGTAGGAGTCACATTTTTCTCAGCAAAGATAGAGATTTCTACCAATCCATAAACATAGAAGAAATTAAATAGATGCTTCACATTCTAATATGCTCACTATGTCATACTTCCTCCGTACCTAAATATAAGTCTTTTTATAGAGATTCCAATAAAAACTACATATGGATGTATATAGACATATTTTAGAGTGTATAATCACACATTTTGCTTCGTATGTATTCCACATTAAAATCTCTATAAAGACTTATATATAGGAATGGAGGGAGTAATTTAGATGGTAAAGGTTTTATTAAGCAAGGCTAAAGCTTTGCATTTTCATTAAATGAGCAAGGATTAAAGAGCATGTACAAGGTCGTATTAAAAAAGAGCAAACAGACTACTCTCTAGCAAATTCACAAAAAAAAACTACTCTACAGGAATGATCGCCCCTAAGTGTTTCACCTCGGTGACATACCACAACCTAGCCCCTTTCTTGATATTGCTAAATACAGACGTAGCCAAAGATGCAAAATTGCGAAAAACTCGAGCATTCCTCATTCAAAATCTCCCATGACACGCGCTTAAGAAGATAAGCCATGTCATTGTTTGGCTGCTCATTTGAGTCGGCCGCTTTGGTCCACCAAGTGTGGGTGGAGTTGAATGATGCCAGTTTCCGAGGTTGAGGTCCTTGTTTCCAAGCCAACCTTTGATCATGCACCAAATTCTTTGTGTATATTGGCATTGGAATAGGATGTATCCCGAGGTCTCCATGTGACATTTGCAAAGATGGCAAAAGCTACAATTAGGCTATCCTTTTTTTTGCAATTTATCATTTGCCAAGCAAAAAATTGCACTTTGAAGACGCCCAAGCTTTCCAAACTGTCAGCTTGATCAACGACGAAGTCAAACCAAGAAAATGGGCATTGGATGCCGAGACAGTGGAGTAGCAAGCATTGGAGATGAGCTTCCAAATGCAAACATATAAAACTCTCCAATGTGCTCGATGGTTAATTCATCAATCAAGCGCGTGCTTTATAGGTTAGCGTGCAAAGCAGCGTGCAACTTACTAGTACAGTATATAGACCTCTCTCCACGATGTTTTGCTTATTTTGTCACCAAAAAACAAAGTATGGGAATGTCTCGTGCGTTCGCCGTATCAAATTCCTTTTTTTTTTTGAGGGGGCGTATCAAATTCCTTGTGTGAGCTCCGTTTAAGTTAACACGCTGCTGATCCACCTATCGAATACCTTCGATATATCTGTCATACGATATACTCCACACAAAGAAGCAGTAACGGGAACATCTGCCTCCGTGTGCAGACACGCATTTTTCCAGGAGGAGAGCGGTGCGTTCCACGGAACTTTCCAACCCGAACCGTGGATCGGGATCGTACGGCCCTGATCTCGCCACGTCCAGCCAGACGACCCCTTCGAAGCGACGCGACAGATTCTAGAGCGCCGCCACCGTGGTCGCCGCCGGCTCCGCTCGCGCAACAGCACACGATGCTGCGCCGCGTCGCGCCGTCGCTCCGCCGAGCCCTCGCCGCCTCCGCCGTCCCGCGCGGCGGCTGCGGCGCGCGCCTTCCCGACCCGGGCCTCTCATCTCCCCACGCCCTACCCCCGCAATGGCGCCGCTGGGCTTCCGCCGCCGCCGCGTCCTCGCTCCCGCCGCCTCCGCCGTCCCCTCCCCAGGGCCCGCCGCGGCACGCGGGCGGGGGGTCCGCCGCGTCCTCGCTGAACCCCGCCGAGGTGGCCAAGTTCGCCGCCATCGCCGAGACCTGGTGAGATCCCTCCCTGGCCCTCTGAGATGGTGAACCCCGGTGCTTATGCTCTGAATGTTTGGTTAAAATTTTGGAGCAAATTGGAGCTGCAAAAATTGCTGGGCCTGTTTGTAGGATCCGAATAGCGAAATAGGTCTGCCACGGGTCACAATGATGAACATTGTGCACAGGGAATCAGTCACTGCTGGCATAGCGACCACCAGAATTAGGTGCAGCCATGAGTTTCTTACAAGTTAGAATAGCCTGCAACAGCTAGTGTAGTTTGTCGACGCTTTCCAATGAATTTGTATACATTTTTGTTCTGTAGATATCAACATGCCTCAGATATGTTTTATACGAGTACATATCAATGTGCCTCAACATGTTCAGGGAATTGCATGAAAAGTACTACGGTGTATGGGCTACTGTACGTTGAGAATGCCTACATAGTTTTTCCATGTTTAACAATGGTTATTAAAATCAAATCTGGTGTTTGGGGTCTTTCTATTATGTCATCTCTGTTCTATGAAGAAGCATTTGCTGCCACTATGCCAGTGCAGCACTTAGTATGTGTGTATGTTAAGATGCTCAAAGTGAAGGGTGTGACAAGTTTTTCCTTTGCATATGATTGGTTACTGATGATGATACTTCTTCTGGAATAAACAGGTGGGATTCTCAAGGTCCATTCAAACCATTGCATTTGATGAATCCGACAAGACTATCTTTTATTCGCTCCACACTCTGTAGACATTTCAGGTACATTTAATGTATCCTGTATTTTGTTTTCTGTGGAGCATTGCTGTTGTGGTTGTTAGTTTTTCTTTTCCCCCGAAGAGAAGACAAGTGCTGGACTGCTTATTGTACCGTTCCTTATTCCGTATTGTGATTATTTTCCCGTTCCTCAGTTCTCATCATCAATATCGCTGCCTTTTGTTGTATTTTGCCTAAGTTCATCCTACGGTATCCACATCTGTTCTACTTTGTCTAAAGTTAATTCTTCCAGGAGGGATCCATATTCCGCTAAGCCACTTGAAGGTCTTAAAGTTATTGATGTTGGATGTGGAGGTGGCATTCTCTCAGAGGTATAAAGCTTTGTCAGCCAATTTTTTTAATAATTAAAACCTTCTGGTGGTTTACATACTAGATGGTAAATACCCTTTGAGGGTTTTTCATCTGTGTGAAAGGGAGAATTAAGTCATCTAGTTCACTGATATAGAAATGGATAATGGATATGCAATATTTTCCTTCTTACTTGTCATATTTTTTTAATGTCAGGTATCACATTATGCAACTTACTCACATTGAACTTTTAGATTTAAATTCATATTCACAACTATAGCTATAGGGCAGCCCCAGTGCATGTAGCTCCCGCTTGCGCAGGGTCTGGGGAAGGGTCCGACCACTTTGGGTCTATTGTACGCAGCCTTTCCCTACATTTCTGCAAGAGGCTGTTTCCAGGACTTGAACCCGTGACCTCATGGTCACAAGGCAGCAGCTTTACCACTGCGCCAAGGCTCCCCTTCATTCACAACTATAGCTATCTTCAGCATTTTGACTTACTAGTCTCTATAGCCTATAATGAATGTCTTATACTACCCATGGTATGTTCCCCTTGCCTACAGCCTGAGTTAAGCTTATTGATGTGTACTTATTGCATTTCTAATCTAGATATATACTCCCCCCTTTCCAGAATACTAAGTGCTAGGTGTGTCCTAACTTTATAGAAAACTTTGCTAATATGTGTGTGTGTGTGTGTGTGTGTGTGTGTAGTAGTAGTAGTAGTAGTAGTAGTAGTAGTAGTAGTAGTAGTAGATATTGGCATATTTTTCTACAAACCTGGTCGAACTTAAAGAAGTTAGACTTAGGACAAACCCCAGAACTTCAAGTACTTTTGAACGGAGGGAGTACTAACTAGTTGGTTTGAAAGTGTCAGTCTTTGCCTCGGATCAAAGTCTTTGTAGTGTTACAATGCAATTTGGACTTTGACATGTGTTTTCTTCTGTGATTGAACTGCCGGATAAAATATTTGTTGACCTTTTGGATCATCTTTGTTGGATGACAGCCTCTTGCTCGGATGGGAGCGACAGTTACTGGTATTGATGCTGTTGACAAGAATATAAAGATTGCGCACATTCATGCCGTATGTATTACTCATCTTCATGTCAATTGTTTAGTAGAAATAGCTGTGCTTATTTTCTTGTCACTTATTTTATGTATAATTTAGACGAGAAAGGTATACTGCTAAGTTTTATTTATTGGCTTCCTGCTGATAACTGTGAAACATATAATGCTAATAAATATGGTCTTATTCATACTTTGCCTGATGATATAGCACAGGATAACTATGCATGCAGTATTAAGCCTTTTAGGACTGATGACTTCCATGTTTTTTTCTTTGCCTTTTAACTTTAGTCCTTTACTCATGTAAACATCAAATGCCCCTAAAAGTGCATCGATTGTTCATGATTTTACACTGCCGGAATTGCCAGAACCATGATGGATTTATTACATTTTTCACCAACGATTTTTGCTTCATACCTTTGCAGGCATCTGATCCAACAACTGCTTCCATTGAGTATTGCTGCACAACCGCTGGTAATGACTTCCAGGGCATATTCCAGTGACAGTTAGTTTTGTAGCTCCACTATGTAGAGTAATTAACCAGACTGTAAAGGAAGACCGGCAGCTTCCAAATTTAGACAAGATAGATTAAATTGAGATATACAAGTAATTTACATCTGCTGTTTCTTATGGCTGAAAATAGCAAAACTTATATGTATTATTGTTCATATGCAGAGGATTTGGTAAAAGAGAACAAGCAATTTGATGCTGTAATTTCTCTTGAGGTATGAACATTTTTCGTCCTGTCTTACACCCCTAGCCCCTGCTGTCTTCCAAAGGTCTTTGATCAAGAATAGATTGCCTCCATAGCTCATTTACCATAGCATTCACTATCAGAGAGGTGTTTTGGTAATTCATTGATGCGTGATCCCTTTTAAAACCTTTGTTTGATATTGAAGACTGCTTTTATCATGTATTACAGGCATATAGGCTATAGCTTCTGCTAGAATCATGTGTTAGGGGGGCTGCTGGCTCTAACCACTCAAAGAATGGATACAATCTAATAAGGGATACCATCCCATTAGTTAGGACAGTTTGACTTATATTTTATTTGTCAGGGGCATCAATACAAAGAGAAGAGCCATCTGCGCCATCCAATCAATTAAGCTACAAGAAGTTCATCAATCTATTCTGCCTGCATGTGTAGTCTCCCTCATTTTTTTGTCGTCTCTCAACCCCTAGAGTCAAGTCATGTGTTCATCGAAAAGGAGACACCAGTGCAAAATATTGGGAGAACTTTGTGAATACCATAACACATAACACACTGTATAAGCTCTTTGTGAATAGGATGATTAAGTACTGTGTGCCTTGCACGTACAGCTTTCTTAACTGAAACTAGTGTACTGGATCAAAAATAAGAATTGCCTTAATATCTTTGCAGGTGATTGAGCACGTCGCCAATCCTTTGGAGTTCTGCAAATCTCTATCAGCTTTGACAGCTCCTAATGGTGCCACTGTGATTTCTACAATCAACCGGTCAATGAGAGCATATGCGGCCGCCATTGTTGGTGCTGAGTATATTCTCAGATGGGTCAGTCTCATTGTCCATTTTGCATTTTTTTTTGTTTCAATTCCTACAGAAGATTGATTCACATAGTTGGTAGTCTATTATGTTGGGAGTAATATGCCATTTCACGGTCGCTAGCTTAGCAAAATCTTGACTCCTGAGATTGTAAGATGTCCTAATGCTAATGCTCATGACCCATGAGCAGTCTCAAGCCAAAAGAAATGTCGTTCAATTCATCAGCCTAACATATGGCTTTGTGTATGCAAATGGTAGGAAGGGCCGTGTTATCTTGATTTTTAATATGCAAGGTTGCACAGCTCACAGATAAACAAAGGTGTATGGATATATTGATCTGTATAGCTGTGTTTGTTGGGCTAGAATTCAATAAGGGTTCAGATCCTCCAAGGAAATAGAGTGCTATCATGTTCATTTGCAAAATAATCAACAACCTGTTTCAACATATGCTCGTTCCTACTAAGGTTGATGCTCCGATGAATCTGAATCAATGATACTGTACTCCTAAAGTCTTGATGGTTTTCTTTGTACTTTTACAGCTTCCTATAGGCACACATGAGTGGTCCAAACTAGTCACCCCCGAGGAGCTAGTCCTAGCACTGCAACGAGCCTCAATCTCCGTAAGCTACTAATCACTCCCACGCGATGATCTTGCCGGCACTTTATATAACTGACAGCTTTGACATCTTGTCTCCAGGTGGAGGAAATGGCAGGGTTCTTCTACAATCCGTTGACTAGAGAGTGGTCCCTGTCTGATGATACTAGTATAAACTACATTGCTTACGGCATCAAGAAAAGCGAAGCACCCTCAGCGACACCACAGTAGCAAGATTAGCTAGTCGTGGTTGGAGAGGATGGATCGTTTGTGAATTACTGGAACAATTTTTGGGAAGCAAAACTTATGCCACTTAAGATCTTGGCAGTGATCACAACCAAGTAGCGGCAAAGAAAGGTTGTACTCCTGGAGTAGTCTTGTTTTCTTTGAGAAGTTGATGGGAGAGACCAGCTAACAAGTAGTGCTAGTTTAGTTTCCACTGTTTGTAATAAATGTATGCTTCATACAAGTTCATCAAGTTTGGGGTAATCCCCTGATCTACATCACATAAACAGAAATATACTACCTCTGGGCAAGCAGGAAATGTCAAGTCAAGTGAAGGCTAATGTTTTTTGGTCATGTTCATGTCTGCATTTCTATTTGCATTTCTTGTACTTGGTAGATTGACAATTTGTTATGCTAAATAAAACGGATTTTCTGGAGGGGAACTCAAAATATATTCTGAATTTCTTAAGACCAAAGCCATACTTCCAATGCCATTTTTGTGCCGTGAGGAAATATATAATAGTCAAATTTTGCTACTCCCTCCGTCCTTTTAAGTGTGTACTTTCTACTTTGTTGGAGGGTCAAACTATCTCAAAGTTTATCCGAGTTTGTGAAAATATATATCAATGTTTGTGAAACTAAATAGATATATGATGAAAAATATATTTTACCATGAATCTAATGTTACTAATTTTCCTTTTTTCTGAACATAGTACAAATGCAAGCAACTCATACATACACGCACACTCATCCCTCGCACACCCTACCCATATGAGCATCTTCTAATTTGATGGCATAAATGTTGGTGTATTATTGTATAAATATGGTCAAACATAAAAAAAAATTGACTTTCAAACAAAGTTGAAAGTACACTCAGGACAGAGGGAATACTCCTTAACCTGCAAGCTTATTCTCCATTGCAGATTTCCACTCCATTTCAAACTTAAAACAAGCAAAGTCAGCCTGATGAAAACATGAACATACCAACCACAGGCTTGAGAACAACCACCAACATAGCATTCTTCTCTTGTACTAAAAATTAGTCCTAATCTCAACCATGATAACATACTGGAAGAGAACCAACCTTACACAGTCTCATATATGATGGATCCATACACATCGGACATGCAACACTACTATTAAGGTTCAAACACAAGTACACAATATCATCGCTTGTTTATTAAACGCAGGATGAACTGCCTACTAACGGTTCGATCAGCCATAAGGCTAACTACAGGGATGGCTGAAGGTGGCAGCCAATAACACCAACGCATTACAGTCATAGTAGTAATAACCATTTCATTTTGCAACCAGACATGCTCATGCACCATCATCATCTTCGACAGTGTTGACGCGCTCGCACTCATCGATCCATTCACTGTATCTGCAGGAAAATTAATATGATCTTCAGTTCCTGGTCTCTGACGTATTTGCACCAACTCACTAGTCAAGAGTTATTTGTTGAATTTGACTTACATATCAATAGGCTCAGTCAGCGCTGCACCAAAGAAAACAGAGAATTAGTACAATACCAGAAACATGTAGGTCAGCAAGGGTAAAAAATTCTACTGAACACTGTTTCCTTTACATGAGATAGTTATACACAAACTTGAAAACATGTGGCACAACAATGGTTAACCCTCTACAACACTGTTTTTCATTTAAGCAATATTATTATACAGGTTCAGTTCTGAACTTGTGATGATGCAGGTTTGTTTCAAGCAATTCAGTTAACTCAGACTTGGACACGATAAACATAGGGAGCCACATGACCTGCCTTACAGACATGATGGTGTGATTAATGGCAACCAGGTAAGAATATAACTGTACATGATTGCTACCTCGGCTCTGCTTCATTATGACCTAGTTGATTAGAATGACTAAACCCCCAAGAGTATATGAGATGGACATGGCTGTAGGAAATTTATAGATAAGCTATACCCTGTTCTTAAAGCTGTAAGCATTAGTTTGAGAAGAAACAAAAACAATTGAGATGTCTAGAGCCAAATTTCTAGCTGAGAATCAATCAGTACAACATCTGCATTAGGAGGTAAAATCTGCAGTTTTATGTAAAATTTGGGCATACCGTTTACGGTTGTGCTGAAGCTTTCCTGGCAGATTCGACAATTTGCCTCACCAATCAGATTCTTCATATCACTGAAGAAAAAAAGGGGGAAACCCCAGTCACAATGCTGAATTGATAGCCATCCAATATCAACCAATGAACAGGAAAACATGTGAAGGTAGTACTAACATTCGGCATTCAACACTGCTCCCGTGATTGCAGAACGGGCAGGAAAAGACCGTGTCGAGCTTGTCCATCCGCTTCTTAGGGGGTGGCTTAGCAGCTGACTTTCTCTTCCCCATGGTTCAACTTCTTTTCTTCCTTCAAAATCTACCAAGTGTAATTGTTATAATCCATCAAATGATGATAAGACAAATAAAAACATTAATGGAGTTGCTAGTCGCAAAGAGCATGCCACAACAAGTATTACTCCCTCCGTCCCATAATATAAGAGTGTTTCTGCGTTTTTGACACGTGTCAAAAACGCAGAAACGCTCTTATATTATGGAACCGAAGGAGTAGTTAATATCTTTTGAAAATGGCAACGATTATACACAAGGAAACCCAATGCAATCTGCGTAGTGCAGAATTGCAGAGTCCTAATTACCATAAAAGCAAGCACCGAAGGGATTTTAGCCAGTACCAAGCTATCTGGCACGCCATTTTCTTCTAGAAGCAACCAAAACTTGTAACCACACAAGATAGCAAACCAATCACCTACGAATTGGAATCCAGGAACACGATACCAATGCCTAATCCTGCCGCCATGAACAACGCATCCACTACCAAACTATCAACAAATCGACCAAGACGTGCTTAAACAAGAGATAATTTGGCACAAGCAGGGCCCCCAATCCAACCCAATCTACCTCTCCCCGTTGAGAATTCGACGAGAACGAGAAAATTTTGGGGGTAACCCTAGCCATCCATCCGTACCGCACGGGCCAACCCCAACCCACGACAAATCACGAAGACACCACCCGGGAACCCGGTCAAGAGCGCCGCCGCGACACGGATCGCGCCCCTCCCTCCCAGAACGAACACGAATCGCGCCCCCGACACGAGCCAGGGAGAACCGCGAGAGAGAAAATCCACGTCGGGGGCGTCGGGACCTCGGGGCAATCGGCGAGGCGCGCGGGCAGGGGCCGAGAATGCACGCGGATTCGAAGGGTATTGGGTGGGGATTCGTCGTGCTCACCTCGGGGCGCGCGTCGCGTCGGGCGAGGAGGCTTCGGGAAACGCCGGGAGAGGAGGAGGAGGAGGAGGAGAGAGCCCGAACGGAAACCCCCCGTTTTATGACGCGACTCGCGACACGCGGCGTCGGCCAGAATCGCCCTAAACCCTAAGAAAAAAACAACTCAAAAAGAAAAACCCTAGGAAAAAAAAATACTTGGGCAAACACAAAATGAATATAAGTGCTATATCTCGCTTATAGCGAGTGTTCCTTCGGGGTCTATCATCAAGCATTTTCACCCCGCTGCCGTATTGGGCCGGCCTGTTTCTCATCTGTTTCTTCCGTTCGCTGATTTCGATCGAGAAGATCCCTCGTGGTGGTTGATGTATATTGGTTGCTTTCAGGTCTTTTCTGTTATATTTTTTTCTTTCGGTTTTCTCTATTCTTCAACAGTTTTCTTCCGTCTTATGTTTTTTAATTGTTTTTTTTCATGATTTTTATTGGTTTTGCTTTTCTTTCTTTCTTTCTTTTGTCTTTCGTTGTTTCTTTCTTGGTTTTTATTTGGTTTTTGCTTTCCTTTTTTCGGTTTTCTTTCTTTGTTCTCCATTCTTCTTTTGTTTATTTCTTGGTTTTCATTGATTTTCTTCCTTTCCTTTGTTTCTTTCTCGGTTTATGAATTGGTCAACATTTTTTGTATACACGTTTTTAATTTTTTCAAATGCTTAATTAACATTTTTAAAATACAAGATTTTTTAATAAATGGGCAACATATTTTTTATATAAATGTTAAACGTTTTCAAATGCTTCATTAACACTTATCAAATACAACATTAACATTTTTGTTATGCATGGTCAACATTTTTTCTATACACATTTGACATTTCTGAGATGCTTGATGAACATTTTTTCAAATGCAAGATTAACTATTTTTTAATACACAATCAACATATTTTATATACATTTTTTTCAAATGCTTAATTAATTTTTTAATACAATACAAGATTAAAAAAATTCAATACATCGTCAACATTTTCTTTATACATATTTAACATTTTTCAAATGCTTGATTAACATTTTTAAAATATATGTAAATAAATTGAATACATGGTCAACATTTTTTGTATATACATTTAACATTTTTTAAATACTTGTTCGAAAAAATTTCAAATGCTTGATTTTAAAAAAATACTCCCTCCATCCCATAATACTCTCTCCTCCTCCACCAAATCCCTCCCCAGCTTATGGATTCTCCTTAAAAAAAACTCCTCCAATTTTTTGCGGTTAAAACCTGCTATTTTAGGTGCATTGTTTTTGCTTGGTGGCCCTAATTTATGTTTTCCCTAACTTTTTTGAAGATTTTCTGGGTTAGATTTGGTTGAGAGAGAATAGATACGGTTTGTGCAAAGACAAAAATGACCAACAATACTTAAAGGTCGCGGTTCATGGGTTGAACGTCCATAAGGTATGGTAAAACACTTGAGCATCATTCTGAGCTACATGATACATGCCTGAGTTTCTATAGGTCATCACTCTCAACAGCCTAGAAAGGTGGTTGCATGCTTCTTCGTACACCATTCTAGGGGCGATTTGCTTGTCCTTCTATGCCTTTCCATACTTCACTTTTATATCCAAAGAGAGTTTGCACCAAAGTAATCATCAACTTCAGCTAATGGTCGAGTCTACGACTGTATGTGTCGTCAATTTGTATCCGATGAATTCAGAGGCCAGCTGATAATGCGTCTTGAGTGCATTAGTTGTTGGTGGTTTTGCACAGGTGAATGGCATGACAACTTGATATCTTTCACCATCCATTTTTTCATGATTCTTGCATGGACTTTCCATGAGCATCCTCGTCTCTAACATTTAACGGTGCATGTCTATGGTGCTTAACAACATTCCCACGCAACCACATCTTGTATTCTAGCATGTCCTCAGACCGCAAGCCTTTCTTTAGATAGGATTTACCGGTCTCCTCGGATGTACTAGTTGGGCACGGTTTTGGCTGGATCACCTTAAGCATGCCGCCACCAGCTACAAACTTATGGGCCAGGCTAAGATCACAAAACAATGGGATTCTGTACTCCTAACTAGTGACTTTTATGTAACAATCAGTTTCTTTTGCCGTGAATCCTTCTTGTAAAATCCTAACTCTAACCCTAGGTCATCCACATCACAAATCACTAATATTTGACAAAATCTAAGGGTTAGTACACATCACAAACCACAGTTTCAATAATTCAGCATGGACTTGGAAGAAATCTTCAAAAGTAGTGTCAGAGCTCACATTAAAAATGCCATCAAAATACACAACTCCAACCAACCAAATCGTGAGATTTTTGGCCCAGCGTTAAGGTCAAAACGGTGAATTTGGCCGGCGGCCGTTGGGTCAGTGGCCAGCTGACCACCGGGTCCCACCAAGTCGGCACTCCCAGCTGACCCAAATGCCGCAGGCCCGTGCGCCGCCGCCTCGCACCTGAGCATGGCGGCCGCGCGGCAAGCGGCGGGCGCCTCCGGCAGCCACCACCAGCACCCGGTGCAGCACGCGCACCTCGCGGCGCTCCTCAACCCGACCCCGCGCACGCCGCCCCTCCCGTCCCCGCTCCGCCGGCGCCACCTCCCGCTCTCGCCCCAGGCCGCCTCCCGCCTCGCGGCCTCCTTCCCGCCGTTGCCGCTCCTCCTCGCCCTGCTCTCGGCGCTCCGCCTCCTCCCGTCCCCGCCACCACCGCGGCCCTTCGATGCGCTCATCAGGGCCTACGCCTCCCTCCCCTCCCCGTCCCTCGCCGCCGCAGCGCTCGCGTTCGCCAGGTCGGCGGGCTACGCCCCCTCCCTCCCCGCCTACAACGCCGTGCTCCTCGCGCTCTCCGACGCCTCGCTCGCCTCCGCGCGGCGCTTCCTCGAGGGCTCCATGCTCCGAGCCGGCGTGGCCCCCAACGTGTACACCTACAACATCCTCGTCCGCGCGCTCTGCGCCCGCGGCCGCCGAGAGGAGGCGCTCGCCGCCGTCGTGGACGGCGACATGCGCGCCGCGGGGTGCGCGCCCAACGCCGTCACCTACAACACGCTCGTCGCCGCGTTCTGCAGGGCCGGGGACGGGGGCGGTGCGGAGAGGCTCGTCGCCGCGATGCGTGAGGCCGGCGTGAGGCCGAGCCTGGTGACGTTCAACACGGTGGTGAACGGGATGTGCAAGGCGGGGAGGATGGAGGACGCCCGCAAGGTGTTCGACGGAATGGCGAGGGAGGGATTGGCCCCCGATGGGGTCAGTTATAACACCTTGGTGAGTGGGTACTGCAAGTCAGGCTGCCTGCATGAGGCACTGACGGTGTTCTCGGAGATGTCTCAGAAAGGGGTCGCGCCAGATGTTGTGACGTTCACGTCGCTTATCCACGCGATGTGCAGTGCTGGGAACTTGGAGCGGGCAGTTGCCCTGGTGGGGCAGATGAAGGAGAGGGGCCTCCGGATGAATGAGATCGCTTTCACAGCACTGATAGACGGGTTCTGCAAGAACGGGTTCTTGGATGACGCATTGCTCGCACTGAAGGAGATGAGGGAGTGCAGGATCAAGCCTTCGGTAGTGTGCTACAATGCGCTTATCAATGGTTACTGCAAGTTAGGAAGAATGGAAGAAGCGGGGCAGTTAGTCGATGAAATGGAGGCTAAAGGAGTGAAGCCTGACGTCGTTACATATAGTACAATTCTCAGTGGGTACTGTAAGATTGGTGATACAGATTCTGCATTTGAATTGAACCGGAAAATGGTGAAAAAAGGTGTGGTTCCAGATGCAATCACCTACTCATCGCTCATAAGGGGTCTTTGCGAGGAGAAAAAACTTGGTGATGCATGTGAACTCTTTGAGAAGATGCTTCAACTCGGCCTACAGCCTGATGAATTTACTTATACAACGCTGATTGATGGCCATTGCAAGGAGGGGGGTGTTGAGAAAGCTCTTTCTCTGCACGATGAGATGATAAAGAAAGGAGTTCTCCCTGATGTTGTGACATACAGTGTGCTTATAGATGGGCTTAGCAAGTCAGCACGTACAAAGGAAGCACAACGGTTACTCTTTAAGCTGTACTACGAAGACCCTGTTCCAGACAATATTAAATATGAGGCCCTGATGCGTTGTTGCAGGAAAGCTGAGTTTAAGAGCGTGGTGGCTCTTCTTAAGGGATTTTCCATGAAAGGCTTGATGAATGAAGCTGACAAAGTTTACCAGTCAATGTTGGACAGAGATTGGAAGCTGGATGGTTCAGTGTATGGTGTACTCATTCATGGGCATTGTCGGGGAGGAAATGTTCTGAAGGCTCTCAACTTCCATAAGAAAATGCTGCAGTGTGGTTTTCCTCCTAATTCAACAAGCACCATTTCATTGGTTAGGGGCCTATTTGAAGAGGGGATGACTGTCGAAGCGGATACCGTGATTCAGGAGTTGCTGAATTGCTGTTCGCTAGCAGATGCAGAAACATCGAAGGCTCTTATTGATCTCAATCGGAAAGAAGGTAACGTGGACGCTGTGGTTGATGTCCTCCGTGGCATGACAAGGGATGGGCTACTTCCAAGCTCAGGGTGAATTGTGGTATGTAGGAACCTTGTTGTATTTGTGGAGCACTGAATTAACTGATGACCATTGATCTCTTTGGAGCACTTCTTGGCTCATGCCTTGCTGAGCGTTATTAATGATACAGGATGATATGCAGTGAACAAGTATTTGATTTATTATTTTTTCAGATCCTATCATGTGAATACAAGTTGTTTATAAATCCTTGACTAGGTACTAGCACACTGTTGCTTAGGTAAGAAGAATGGTTATTGCTGTTATCAGGTTAAGACATCATGTGATTATGTCCTTGTTTAGGACACTAGAAGATCACGATTAGATATTTGCGAACTGATTAAAGTTGTCTTGTACCCTGGTCTCAGTTAACAATTGACACATTGATCCCAGCTAGCACCTCTATTGGTCTATTAACATAATTCCTTTTTTTCTTCTTCCAAGAAACTGGGCAAGAGCACTGCCTACTTAAGGTGAAAATAGTGTGTGGTCACAATTGATGGTGGGGGCCTGTTTTAATGGGAAATGGAACAGGAACCATAAGCAAAAATATGTCAGATTACTCCAAAAAAATTGGACACTACGCCTTCCAACGGTGTCATGACCGGTCAATGGCATTACGAGTGAGGGAGGCCACCTCCTGGAAAGTGAGCCTTTTATGTCTGAATATTTTGTGGTTGTGTTCCTTCCAGGCGTTCCACAATGATACACAGCACAGCAGGATTCTGCTCTGTTCCTTGTTTGTCGCCTCAGGCAAATCATCCTGCCAAGGGGGGGTCATTTGGAAGCTGTCCTATCTATATTCATGTAAAATTTCTATTTGTATTTTGCCCAAGTTTTGTAAGACGGCACGGGATATCTTCTTATTTTTAACTCAACCTCGTAACAAGTTTTAATGCGCCAACTGCCCTTGTATATTGGTCTTGACTCTTGAGACAAATGTCTACATGGGCAATGACTTCAACTAATCTACATTCATTTCCTCCTTTTGTTTTTCATTGTTGAGCTAGGTTATAGTTATGAACTTCGTATGACTAAGGAAATCTGATGCAGAATCTACTAAACTCTGGTGAGTTAGACTTGCTAGCATGATGAAATGATGCCATTTTTCGGGGTGCCTTTCTCTTGGCAGCAAGTGCTATCCTTGATGACCTACCAGTTGTTTAGCCCCTTTGAGCAATATATCAAATTATCCTGACTTAATAACAATGAAAAATTGCTAGAAGAGCTCTTGACCATATCACTCGTGTTTTGGTTTTGTGTGCCCTTCTTTTCTGAATAGTTTGTCTTTTAAACGTAACAATATACTCTAAATCTGTATACTGTGACACTGCCAGTCCCACACTCCCAGTTGGTTTATTATGGGCAGCCAACGGAAGATATGCTTCTAGTATTGTATCTTTTACTATGATAGGCTAAATGAAACAAGATGGCTCCTTGTTTTCACCATTTTATTTTACTTGGACAAGAGCTAATCTTGATAAAGAAGGGAATGCGCCATTGTTTGTATGTGCTGGTTGTGTGTTTCCTTGTTTTATTATTAGACAAATTACCTTGATTTCATTCACTGACTTCAACTTTTTGGTTTTGCTGCAGAATGAAGAACATAAGTGCCCAAGGGAGCTGCTTATGTTCCACCAACACCAAGGCACTTGAGAGAAAAAACGAACTGTGGAACAGGGATAATGAAAACTGGCAATCATGAGTCATACAACACTGTCAAATGGGGTGTTGAAGGTTTCTAATACCATTTTGTGTAATCTCTACCGCTACCAATGAAAAAGCTTTGCACATGATGTGCTCGCTGCTCATGGGAACGAGGAGCACGAAGAAAAAGGGATAGTAACTGCCGGTTCAAGTATGCATGCAGTTTGAACCTATCATTTAGGGATGCAAGCGGGAGCCTGCATAAACCCATATGTAAGTGTAGTAAAAGATAACCTAGTGTATTTTTTTAGATTAACATAGAATTGACTTTTGATATACTTGTATGTGGGCTTCACAACTTGCTTGCATCTTTACCTATCAGGTATGTATGTATGTGTTTAAATACCATTTATTTCAGAAGTAATTACTAACGATTTACAACTTCACATCAAGTAGTATTTTTGTCACCTCTAGCGACTTGATTTATATTCTCTACAAGGAAGCAGATTTAACACCTAGTTAGCTTCTGAAGAAGTCACCTAACCCAGTTACATAGTAACTATACGATGCTACAAGGAGCTTCTTCCAAGTGTCTTTTCTTAGGACGTTATAGATTCCTATATTCTAGACCCATATAATAATTGTGACATGAGTAAACTACAAAAAGCCACCACTTCTGGAAACCTTGTTACACGCGATTATTGCTATTTTTCTTCTGCGCGAAACCACCATGTTTGAGGCATGGTGTTACTAGTTACCAAAATGGCCGGTTCAAAGCTCTGACGGAATGCAACCAGTCAGCCTGACATGTCAACGCTTATCTGGTGGCTAGCCCTGAAGATTCTCCTACTCAGATATTAGAATCACATGATGAATAGTTGGATACAACTATTATCCAAGTTTTTCTTTGTTAGTTATTACAATAATTAAAATCACACAAATACAACTCTATTTTTAAATACAGATGCATGTAGCTGGGTGAGAATGTTGATTTACATCGGGGTATCTGCACATAACACCATGTAAGTCAAGTATGTGTGCACTAGTCTCTTTTACTCTGACCCATTCACTCTTTCACAACCGATAAAGCCGAGCGAATCAGCCGAACACATGGATAGAATTTGTGGTGTTGGGCGCGCATGGGAATCTGATGCCCCGCGTCCACTCGCATGTGTGTACATAGCTTGCATCAACCACATTAATCAGCACCAGAAAACAGCATGTTTCAATATTGTTTTGTAATCTCGGTACATAGGATATCCCTACAAAGGAAGTACAAACAACACATGCATACAGTTACCAAAGTCCTTTTGTGTGTTTATATGCACCCATTTAGCTAGGACCTTCACTGCAGAATCGGTGGGTGGCAGTACGGGCCGCTGAGCCAGCCCTCGGCAATCCGTCTATTAGCGGTGTCGCTCAGGTGCATTCCATCCCAGAGGAGGTGGCTCGCTGGGTCATGGCAAACGCTCGAGCCATCCATCCCGCACAAGGTGAACAGATCAAATCTATGCGGTGCACCGGCCTTTCCGCAACAGCTCATGAAGGCAGTCTCAAAGCCTGCATACCGAAATCAGTCTAACAATATTTAGGTGACATTCAGGGTTCACGATTTCATTTTCTCAGTTTGAATTGTAGCAACAACAGGAAGAGAAGAAAAAGAACACTGATATTGGTGTTTAATTTGCTCAAACTACTGAAATTACATTTGAATTTAACTGAAACTCAAGAAATACCGGCCTGATTTCCTTTAAGGGTTAATTTGATAAATGCCACTCCAATTATGGCGATTCTAAGAAATGCCACCGCAATTTCCAAACTTTGAAAAATTCAGGCCGGTATTTGTTTGAGTAACCTGGCCCAAACTTTGAAAAACCTGGCCCAAATTCAAGTGATATTGATTTTTAACTGAAACATAAATATTTTAGTAACACTGAAACGTTGAAATTTTGTTCCTATTCTTGAGCCTAGTAACGTTTGAATCATTGAATTTGGCAGGTTGCTCAATTATTCCTGAGTGAATTCCCAACTAATAATTGTTCTTTTGAAAGAAAGAATCACCGGCTGCTCATTTTGCAAGGCATCGCTAACATGGTTGCCGAGACTCACCGAATTTTCTGGGATCTTGCACTATTTGGTAGATGTGGCTTGCGAGGTCGGCATACATGATCCGTGCGTGTGGATGCTTCTTTTGAAGCTTTGGGAGGCTGCTCTGGAGGAAAGAGTTGTGCCTTTTGAACAACGCGTTGTGGTTTCTCAGGCACCCGTACTTGTCATAGTCACTTTTGTTGGAGCTCTCGAACATGCTCAGGTAAAATGGAAAGCAACCCATCAGAGCGATGTTTGACACCACAATGTCAACTGCGCCGAGTGTCATTAATTTCTGCATGTTTAGAGCATATGTTAGGATACAAACTGCATGGCTGGCCACTTTATTTGTTCATGTATTTGTCACTTTTCCATCTGTGAGGCATGGTTTCCAAAATAGTTGTACTTCTCGTGCTTGAGATATTGTTACTGTTGTAGCATACTTCGGTCCAACTGAACCTAACTAATTATTTCGTTGGTAACTTGGTATGCATGTTCAGGTAAAAAACGACAAGCCTGCAAACAGAGGGAGAACTATAAAGCTTTGCAGTTACCTCCACACCAGATATGATGGTGTTCACTGTTCTGGGTATGTTCTTGCTGGCCTCGTCTACCGTGGATCCATTCACCAGCTGGATGCTGTAGTCATTCTCCCCCAACTGAAACACAAACAGGGATTTGGCCAAATACATCTTGCAACCTATATACAGGCACATATTTAAGTTAGTAAACTTTAGTTATGGCACCAAAGAAAATATTCTCGTGTGCGTAAATCAGTCGATCAAATGATTGAATATATTAGAACGAGTTCAGTGTTTAATTACTCTGCTGTGTTCCACAGATTGAAGGCAACAATTGTTGGAAATTGTCGATCTGGGTGTTCATGGAGCCGTCGTAGGCAGTGAACTTGAGGCTGGCGTTGCTGTAGTCAAGTACGGTGCCGCCGATGATGGCCATGTTCGCCCCTCGCTGGAAGTCCTTGCGGGGCGCCTTGGATGGCAGGGGGAATGGCAGCCCGAACGCTCGCGCTGCACTCACTTAAACTATGTCAGTGTGATGACATTTTAACAAGAAGTTCACGGAATGCCCACATAAAATGGGCAACTCCAGGTTTTTGAACCCAGTCAGATCAGAAATGTTTGGACACTGCATTTTTACCCAGGAAGTCGATGTTAACCCGGCCATCGCTGCACCGGCAAGTGGGCTTCCCGAAATAGGTGACACCGTAGGGGAGACGGGTGAAAATGCCCAACAGGCCGGCAGGACCGGGCCGGCCATCAACACATAAGTTACCGGCATCGGACCCCGAATCGCCGAAGTTGAAGATGGCGTTGTACAGCGGTCCACTGCTGCCACCTGATCTGGCCACACCAGCGGTAGCTGGAAGTGCAACCATCAGGCAGCAGCATGAGAAGAGAGCGGTCGCCGCAACTCGGGCAATGCCTATGCTCATGATGGCCAAGGTACTTTATCTTTGCTGTGTCTCACCCTCACGTACTGCCGTGTATATATAGCACTTGCGGGTGCCATGGGTCCATGGGCCCTGCAGCAATTGGCTCGCTCGCATTGAACCTGATGGAGAGATGTGCATTTGATTTATCCCTGTGTCTGTAAACCACAAAGCCTGTGATGATTGATCCATCCACCCGTCTATAGTGTGGGCGCACAAGATCACTGAATCTTGTTGACCCTAATTGGTATGTTCATACTTCATAGTTCATACTACTTTTGGTGATGTATCGAGAAAATTAGTGAATCATGGTTGTGATAGTTTCCCACAAACGATATGATTTCTTATCATTCAATGATTCTGTTCCACAAACCATATGATTTCTTATCATTCAATGAGCATCTTGCATTTCATGAAAATTGGGGGTTATATAGTCCTTACATAAGGGCCAGCCTATCCAACTTTCAGACATTAGGATACGTTCAAGGCGTGGGTGTTTTTTCAACATGTATAGTGGTCGAGCCAGCCATATCTTGACAATTAACATCGGCATGGGTGCACATGCAAGATTAATTGGGATCTACTCCCTCCGTCCCATAATGCACGATTTTGGATGGGCTCCTAACGAGCTTATTTTCACTATTTTTGTTTGTACTTTTGCAGGATGTTTTTTGGCACTAGTGTTGTGTCAAAAAACGTCTTAGATTATGAGACGGAGGGAGTAGTATCACAGAAAATTATGCAAAGGCATCAATGTTGTTGCTTGCACAGATCTACAGCAGAGGCCACATGCTTCCCTCTTTAACTCGTATGCATGCAGGTGGTAGGCATACTATCTCTATGTTAGGATGTGTACAATAAACACACAAAATTAAAGGTGACAAGCAGAAGCAAAGAAGGGGTGACTGAGATACAGTGACTTGCCTCTAGCAAGATGAGGCTTGGGTGTTTTGCAGCTTTCATTTAATGGGTTTTGGGTGTTTTGTAACTGCCCCCCTCTCATCTGCCCAGCAGTGAACTAAAGCAAACAGGATACCTCAAGTTGGTATGAGATTCAGAGATTCAGATGAGGCTTGGGTGTTTTGGGTAGAATATGAAGGTCACATAGGTTTTGATGCGAGGAAAAGATGCACCAACTTAAGCAAATTTGATCGGAAGGCGACTTCATGCAGATTTGTTTGTTCCAAAGAGGGCATTAGAAGGAAAGGGCAAACCCCGATCGTGAGCGTGAGCCAAAGCGTTTTAAAGCTGAAACAAGAACTAATTGTAGAGTTTAGATGGTTATTAGATCGAATGTTTATAGTACTGCTTGCTGCTACAAGCATGATCTGAATGTTTAGTTCATTGCTCATGTGTGCATCCAGTTCATTATTTGGATGAAATTGTAGCCAAGTGTACAAGCAGACTTGCCTAATATATGCATTGTTCAGTGCTACACATTTGTTCAGTTGTACCGCTTGCTACAAATTTGTTGTTCTGTAGCGGTTCGATTTTTCGGTTGTAGAATCTGAAGCATCAAAATTTATGTATATACTAATGCTACACATTTTCAGTGTTCAGTGCTACTCCCTCCGTTCCCAATTACTTGTCGTAGATATGGATGTATCTAGATGTATTTTAGTTCTAGATACATCCATTTCTGCGACGAGTAATTTGGAACGGAGGGAGTACAAATTTGGCCAGTTTGTGCATTTCTGCAGCCGTTGTTTCTGTGCCATGTCGCTATGTTTCTATGCTTGTGCTTTTCTGTAGCTGTTGTGGCTTGTTTTCCCTTGGGACAATGTAAAGCGTTGGATCTGCATTGGAGGGCAGATGAAAGGGGGCCAGTTACCTCTGCATTTCGTTCCCCTTGTGCTCCGCCGTCCCCGCTCCAACTCCACTCCACCGCACGCGCCGCTCAAAACCCTCGTCTTCACCGACGGCCCAGGGCACCCTAGGGGCGAGGGCCGCGGTGCTGGCCGAGCTCCTGCACCCCGGGCGCGACCCAGACGAGGCGGACGAGATCTTGGCCCGCCTGCTCTTCTGCACCCACCACACCCTCCCGGACCCGCCCGTCTCCGCCGCCGTCCGCCTCGCCGCCCTCCCCCCCGGCGACGCCGCCTCCCCGACGCGCTCCTCCGCGGCGTCGTCTCCCTCCTGCCAGTCAAGGACGCCGCGCGCACCGCCGCGCTCTCCCGCCACTGGCGCGGGGTCTGGCGCTCCGCCCCGCTCGTCCTCGCTGACGCGGACCTCTCCTCCTCCCCGGCCGCCCCCGCCCTGTCCCGCGTCCTCGAGGCGCACCCGGGGCCCTTCCGCTGCGTCCACCTCACCGGCAGCTGCACGGAGGAGTCCCGCCACCTGCTCGCGCCCTGGCTCCAGCTCCTCGCCGCCAAGGCCGTGCAGGAGCTCGTCCTCGTCAACCGCCGCTCCCCGCTCGACGTCGTCCTCCCCGCCACGTTCCTGCCCACGGCCACCCTCACCCGCCTCCACCTCTGCTTCTGGAAGCACGGCCGGGCTCCCGCCGGGCGTCTCTTTCCCCAACCTCTGCGAGCTCGGGCTTTACAGCGTCGTCGTCGAGAGCCGGGATCTGGACTTCATGCTCGACAGGAGCCCGGTGCTGGAGACGCTCTGCGTCGAAGGGAACCTGTTCACCCTCCGGCTGCGCCTTGTCAGCCAAAGCCTCCGGTGCGTGCAGATCATCGGGTCCTTCTTGGAGGAGATCTTCGTGGTGAACGCCCCACTCCTTGAGCGCCTCATCAATTTGGAAGGTTGGACCGGTGATGCCAGATGCACCAAGGTCAAGATTGGCCATGCCCCCAAGCTGCAATTGTTGGCATACTTGCAGTTGGACACACGGAATCACGTCCTCGAGATCGGCAACACAATCATCAAGGTGCCTCGTCTGATCCTTCCATTTGTTTGGACACTGTAAACTCTCCATTTGTGGGGTTTTCCTCTCTTAATAATTTGGTTGCAATGTGAATTGCATTGGCCCTCTCCCTTCTCTCTACGCTCATCTGTAATCTCTAAAATGTACAGTTTTTTCCCTCTCCTATAGTGCAATGACAGAGCTCCTGTTGGTTCGGGTCAAAAAAAGAATTGCATTGGCAGGCTGGTACAAGGGTGAGCCCAAGAACCATGGTAACAAGTGTGACAGTCCTGGCTTTGGAGGTGCGTTTCGGAGTGCGCAATGATGCCAACATGATTCCCAGTGTCCTCGGATGCTTTCCTAATGTCGAGACACTCTACATCAAGGTGAGACCCTCTTTCAGCTTTCATGTGCATCAGTGCATGTGCCCATTATCATCCCATACTACTCCTTCCGTTCCTTAATATAAGACCTTTTAGCTTTTTCTTGATTCGTATGTATGTAGACACATTTTAGTATGTATGTTCACTCATTTTAGTACAGTATGTATGCAGTCAATATTTCGAAATAGCTAAAAGGTCTTATATTGTGGAACGGAGGGAGTAGTATATTACTAATTCCTATCAATATAGCTGATGAAGAACTTCATGTGCATTTAACTGATGGGATTTTTTTCAGTCTGGAAAGCCTGATCAATCAACTGGCAAGCTCAACCAAAAGTTCTGGCACGACTCTGGTGCCATAGAATGCACCCGTTCACGCATCAAGCAGCTGATTTTTCATGATTTCCAAGGGGATTGAAGTGAGCTCGCCTTCCTCAAATACTTCGTCGAGAGTGCATTGATGCTCAAGCAGGTGGTGATCCTTTTGTCCTCTGGCTCAACTTTGGCGGCGGAGGAGGTGCATTCCAAAATGGCGAATGTGAAACGGGCAGGTGAAGTCTCCATAGCGCTGGTCACTGCTATTCCGGTCTTCAAGGACGTTTCAAGAGAGGGTCTGAGTTTTCTCTTGGCGACCTTTTGTCTCTTTTGAAATTTTGAAATTTCCTTGTGCAAACTATTGAAGCCACAACAGGTGCGTGCGACGCAAATTGCCTTGGAAGTTATTGGAATGTCCTGTTCCTGTGGTCTGTGCATGCAAGGCACCGTTGAGGTTTGTTTTCAGTGTTTGGATATCCGCCCCGTCGACTCTTGTTCCATGATTAGCTATGTGTCCAAGTTAGTAGTTAGTACACTACTTACAGTACCATTCTGTTGCAACCATGAAGTAATTGATGTTTGGTTGGCAATCACGGACCTCTGTACTCTGTGTTTCATGCTTGCTGTGGTCTGATGACATGACAGTGGTGTTACATTGCAGCGTTTTTTGCTTAACATATGAGGCTTGATGGATGCTAGTTTCTCTATGCATTAACATGGAAATAAAATTCCTTCCCAGCTGGTTGCCAATTGTGTTGTGGTAGATTTGCATAGTTATGCCGAGTCAAGTATTGTGGCAGGTCGATTCTCCTTTATTTATCCGGTTCTTCAGTTGTGAAATTTTACTTGCTGTTGCTAGGGTGCATTTCATGGACATAACTCCGAATAGAAAACGAGCTGAATCGTTGTACTGTCATGTTGAGGTTGTCAAAACTACGCCCACTCGGACATATTTTGCTGAAATCTTTTTGAAATCACTATAGTGTGTGCTTTTGCTTTTCTGCACCCTCCTCGTAGATAATTGTGTGCTTACTTCTTCCTTTCGGCATCTCCTTCTAAAACATTCCACCTTTTAGATTCTAGCCCCTCCGAGTGAGAAACACAGATCACACCTTCAGTCTACTGTGTCTCCTCCAAGTCCACTCCCTTCAAGCTGTGCCCATGTCATATTTTCTCCATGGTTGGTACTCTACATCTGAAGGTCATTTTACATGTTTCAACTGATAAGCTACTAAGGAGCTGTTCGGCAGTCCTCCCGCTCCGTGAAATCTCAGGATCTGTGGAGCACCTCTTTCCCCGCTCTGTGATTTTCAACTGCTGCTCCACCAGCTCCGGAAGCGGAGTTGTGGAGGGGAGAGACTCCGAACAGGCCTTAACTAAGAGTCAAACATCATAAACCGTGTCAGTTTAGGTGGAACTGAGCGGTATGCTACGTAGATGCAACTGAGGAGCATCACTGCTTAGAAGCGCACACAGCGGACTCATTTGTACCACTGGAATGAGTGGCATGCTACTTAACCAGTTAAACCATCGTGGTGGAGCATCACTGCCCAACGAGTGAACAAAACCATTCCACGGCTGGTTCTAAACACGTAGATGCAGTTTACCTCTCTAAACATATACTCCCTCCGTTCCTAAATATTTGTCTTTCTAGACATTTCACATGACTACTACATACGGATGTATGTAAACATATTTTAGAGTGTAGATTCACTCATTTTGCTCCGTATGTAGTCACTTGTTGAAATGCCTAGAAAGACACGTATTTAGGAACGGAGGGAGTAGTCAACTGCAGAAAGCTGAAGCCATGTGATCCATATAATGTTTTGGCGTACATTTAAGGCGCAACAGAAAGCTGCAAAGTCATAATCGACACACTTCGTAAATCAGTTCAAATGTATTTAAGGAACAAATAAAGCTACAAGCTGGCATTTGGATTGGTCTCTTGAATGGACTTTGATCTACAGCCTAAAGTGTAGCTGATTGCTAGTACAGTGCTGCTAGAGTGCCTGTTGCTGTAGGTGCAGTAGTCATTGTTGACCTGCCTTGATTTGCCCTGATCGGGAGCAACCTCATCCAACAGGTGTAGCCCCCCTGACCCACGGTGCTCCTCTAAGAGGAATGTTTCCCTACGGGAGAAAGTGGAATCTGCTCCCCTAAGCTACTCCCTCCGTTTGAATTACTTGTCGCAAAAATAGATATGCGACAAGTAATTGGGCGGAGGGAGTCCTATTTAAGGGCATCTTCAACCGGATATCTCAAATTGAACACACTGTCCGTCCACAGACACTTGTCAAAAACTCTTAAGATGAGTATGTAGAAATATTCTAAATACATACTCATCTTAATTGCATAACCTTTTTAGAGAGAGAAAAGACACTTGTCAAAAACTTCATCTTTTTTTCTCTGCGAATTTCCCATCTTTTCCCGCAATTTTTTTTTGCATAACCTTTTTCTATGTACTGGAAATTGAAAATTATTTCAAAGGTAGCCCTTCCCCACAGGTGAAACTATGCAAGTAATCATCTACTATATATATATATTGTTTTGTGTCTCACCAAAATAGAAAACCTCACTTTTATGGAAAAAAATTAGGCCACACAAATGTTCAAACATACTACATAAAATAAGCTTCCAAGAGAAAAAAACATTGTCTGCTGCATATTGTATTGTTAAAAAACGCAATAAGATTAGGCACTACCCCTCTAATCAAATCAACATGGTGCGCCTTCTTGATTAGAATCTGCATAACATCTATGCCTCATATAAATACAACTTTATTCTTAATACTTTATAAAAATACAACTATATTCTTAATACTTCACAAATACAAGATGCATCTAACCCCACAAATAATATAACATATTTCAATATAACATATAACATATTTCAATATTATTTCAAACTTTGGGGTACAAGTGCGCATAGTTCTATAAAAGTTTGCCCGTGTGTGCGTGTATCTATGTACACATTTTGGCAAGGAGCTTCACTGCAGAATCGATGGGTTGCAGTACATGCCACTTAGCCAGCCCTCGGTGATCAGTTTGTTGGCAGCGTCGCTAAGGTGCATACCGTCCCAGGTTAGGTGGCTGCCCGGGTCACGGCAGATGCTCGAGCCATCCATCCCGCACATTGCAAGCAGATCAAATCCGTTTGGCGCATTGGCCTTTCCACAACATCCCATAAGTATGGTCTCAATACCAAAGCCTGCATGAAAGAAATAGATCAAACTGAAAATTACTTTCAGCCTAATATTTGGAAACCACTGAAAACAACTGGTGATTTTTGTTTGGATTTCAGAACAATGCAATTCATTAAAAGGTGTACTTACACAAAAAATGTGCAATTAAACTAAAACCAAAAGGTGTAACTGAACTACACAAAAGTGCAAATGGTCTGGTGGCGGTCTATTGAGGTGCGAGGCGAGAGGTTGTTTCTAGTTGAAGCTCCTAATTAAGGACATGCCTAGTGGTTGACAAGGCGGCCTTTTCCGATGTATTCTATGTCATATAGATAAGCCAATAAAACATCTTATACAACTGAGTATCTCTTAGTATTATCTTTAAAATTAATGTTATGAGGTCATAAAATTGTCAGGTGATTAAAAACAAAATAAGAAAACATGTGAGTAAGAGAAGACATCTTGTAAGATAATATCTTATCTTACTTTGTAAGAGATCATCTCTTAACTAAGAGAAGACAAGACTCTTTTCTCGTTTCTTTCCCTTCCACGTCATGAAATTATCATACATGTCATCACTAAGTTAGCACCATTGTACGTAACCAGTTTATGTTTTAATAAAAGAATAAAACACTTTTTTTCGCAAGCACATTTGTGGAATGAAACTTACCAAACCTTTTGGGATCCTGCACCATTTGGTAGACGTGGCTCGCGAGGTCAGCATGCATGATCCTTGTGTGTTGATGCTTCTTTTGAAGCTTTTTGAGCCCGTTCTTGAGGAAAGAGTTGTGCCTATCAAACAAGGCGTTGTGGTTTCTCAGGCACCCGTACTCGTCGTAGTCATCCTTGTCGGAGCTCTCAAAGAAGTTTAGGTATAGCGGGTAGCACCCCATGGGAGCAACGTTTGACACCACGATGTCAACCGCGCCGAGAGTGATTAATTTCTGCATGACATGTTAGTTTGGAATATAAGTTTGTTAGGTGCAAACTTCATTTTATTTATTGGTTGACATATTTACACTTGTCAATTTGTCATTTCTGCATTCGCGAGTTACTCTTTGTGCTCCAAATACCGTCTTGTTTCAGACCATGACATCAAACAAATAATTACTCCCTTCATCCCAAAATATAAGATCATTTTTGACACTATCCGTCCTAAAATATAATATCCTTTTTGGCAGTATCATATTGTAGAAAATGATTTTATATTTTGAGATGGAGGGGGTATTTCGGAAGCATCAATGAAAAGGATATATGCATGCTCAGGTAAAATTGACAAGTTTTAGCCTTTGCGGTTACCTCTACGCCGGATGTGATGGTGTTGACTATGCTGGGTATGCTCTTTCTTGCCTCGTGCACCGTGGACCCATTCACCAGCTGGATGTTGTAGTCGTTCTCCCCCAACTGAAACACAAACAGGGACTTGGCCAAATGCTCCTTGCAACCTATAGATAGGCACATGAACAAAACCAAACTTTACTTGTTATTGCACCCCATCGGTCGAATGGTTGATCAGATGTGATCGATATTGTGTATACTCTGCCGTGTCCCGCAGATGGAAGGCAGCAGCCGGCGGAGGGCCTCCATCTGGCTGTCCATGGAGCCGTCGAGGTGCACGCCGTAGCCGGTGAACATGCTGCTGCCGCTGTAGTCGCGCGCGGTGCCGCCGATCATGGCCATGTTGGCGCCCCGCCGGAAGTCCTCGCCGCGCGCCTTGGACGGCGGGAGGAGCGGCAGCCCTAACGCTTGCGCTGCGATTCAGCCATGCATGCAGTTATGTAACTGGCTGGGGTCGTGACGATGCTACCACTAGGCTCTTATTTACCGAGGAAGTCGACGTTGAGGCGGCCGTCGCAGCAGCGGCAGCTGGGCTTGCCGAAGTAGGTGATGCCGTAGGGGATGCGGGCGAAGATGCCCAGCACGCCGGCCGGCTCGTGCCGGCCCCGGGGGCAGATGTTGCCGGTGTCCGACGTCGAGTCGCCCAGGTTGAAGATGGCGTTGTACCGCGGAGTACCGCCGCCGGCCGCTGCAAGCGCAGCCACCAGGCAGCACGAGAGGACCACAAAGGGTGCAACGCCGGCGATGCCTCTGCCCGCGACGGCCATGATGCATACACACTAGCTAGAGCTTCGCCAGCTGCGTCTAACTTAGCACACCCTCGCAGTGCACGTCCCGTGCATATATATAGCATTTGCCGGCGCTGCCATGGCTGATCGACGGCCCCAACCCGGAGTGAATTGAAAGCTGACGGAGATGTGACCAACCATACTACCTGTGATGATCGCATGCATCCATCCGTAACGTGGCGACCCATGGCTGCCGACCAGGCCGGGGCTTTGTCTTTTCCCCAAATCGAACAACAAAAAAAATGGTTGCCGACCTGCTGCCTGCTGGTTGCCCTTAATTAGTTTTGTTTTTGAGCGGTGGTTGCCCTTCATTATTCGCAAAATAAAAGTTGTCCTTAATTAGTTTGTTCGCCGGTAGCACTTTCCACTGAGCTAGACAGTCTGCACAAGCTTAGTGAAAAATAAATGGCGTATAGTCCAACAGCCTCTCTGTGCTTCTGGGAACTACTTTTTTTTTTTATAAAAAAACTGGGCATTACCCCTTTCCATTACTAAGAACGGAAATACAAACCAGTTCAAGATAACAGGAGGAGGGAAAGAGGGTAGAGCGGGTTCAAGCATTACCAGGAAACCCACCACATCCGCCCGCCATCGAAACGGATGTCATGGGGGCGAAAACCTGATAACACTAATATCAAGTCTATTACAGCCAACTAAAAGAACGACCAGACATACGCAAACCACACATCAGACCGCTCGAATTGGCAGAACTAGACAAAAGTATCAGACGATGAAAAAGGACAGCGAAGATCTCCTCCAGCTCCCGCCACGCGCGAGGCCACAACTTGGACTTCATGTCTGGATCGATTGCTTGACGGAGTCACACAGTTTCATCAGCTGCAACGTGCCGTTCCTGATCATCTCTGCACCTGCGCGAAGTTCTCCAGCCGCCTCTCCTTTCTGTAAACCTGTCCAGTACAAAAGAAACGAACAAAGGGAGAAAACAATCTCAAAAGGAGTCTTAATCTGTTTTTTCTCAAAGGTAGCACGATTACGCGCCAGCCAGATGGCCCAACAAGTAGCAACTAAACCCACAGTATAGAAGGTATCTTTGCCAGGAAGAAATTTACTGCACCAGACGAAATACTGCCAATAGTTGTTAGGGCACACATCAATGCCTAGCACCACCCCAATAGATCTCCAAACCACTCTAGCAACGGGGCAGGTGAAGAAAAGGTGGTTAGAGGTTTCTACCTCCCTGCAGAAAGAACAACAAGGATTCCCTGGCCACTTTCTCTCCCTCATCACTTGTCTTGTGAGCACTGCGTCTTGGGATAACTGCCATAAAAAGATTTTGATTTTAAGAGGAATTTTTGCTTTCCATATCCACTTATAGTTACACCCAGCGAGGGGTTTTCCCAACATCTTATACACAGATTTCGTGGAAAACTTGCCGTTCTGGTTAAGCCCCCAGGAGATTTTGTCACCATCACCGCTCTTAGCAAGAGGGGTGTTATTAATGATAGATCACAACGCTTCCCATTGCTTAAGCAGATCAGGGGTAAGCCTACGTCTAAAGAAAGAGCTGGCATTGTTGCCGACCAACTTGTTCACAGTACAATCTGGAAAATTACAGATATCAAACAACTGATCTTGAAGAGAAGGAGACCCATTAATCGAGTCTTTCCACAGACTGGTGATGTCTCCTTTTTTTGTTTCTATTTTTCTGCCCAACATATACACATTTTTTACTTTAAGCAAAGATTTCCAGCAAGGTGAGTCAGAAAATCTAGCAGTAACATCCGAACAGTTTTGTTGCGAAGGTATCTGGCCCGGACGATATCCTGCCAGAGTCCTTTTTGCGTTTCAAGTTTCCACCACCATTTAACCATTAAGCTAATGTTTTGTTTTCGCAGATCCTTGATACCCAGACCTCCTTTATCCTTGGATCTGCAAATTCTACTCCATCTCACAAGGTGGTATCTCTTTTTCTTATTACACCCTTGCCAGAAGAATCTCCTTATGTGTTTATCCAGTCTCTCAATAAAGGTTTTATTCATAAGCCACATCAACATATGATATAGAGAGATTTGTGTAACCACGGAATCTAGCAGGGTATGTCTCCCACCCATCGAAGCCGCATTACCTATCCAGGTCTCGAATCTCTTCAGGTATTTTCTCACAATGAACTCCCAATCAGAGTTTTTCAGGTTTGCATAACTCATAGGCATGCCCAAGTATTTAATGGGAAAGCTGTCTATCTCACAGTTAAACAACTCTGCATACTTTTTCACAGTATTTTCATCCCCCCACGGTGAGGATTTCACTTTTCTGGAAGTTCACTTTTAACCCAGACATCATTTCAAACAGATATAGTAGCAACTTCAGGTTAACTGCCTTATCGATATCATCCTCCAAGCAAATGATGGTGTCATCTGCGTACTGCAGAACAGCCACCCCTTCAGGAATAAGGTCAGACGCCAGACCCGTGATCAACTTATTATTTTGGGCGTTTTTAATCATTTTGGTGAGGCATTCCACAACCAAGTTGAACAGGAAAGGAGAGTGGGGGTCGCCTTGGCGGACCCCTTTAGCACTTTGAAAGTATGGCCCCGTACAGTTATTCAACTTAACGCTAACTGTCCCCTCATATAGTATTTGTTTAATCCATCCACACCAGGTTTCATTAAAACCACGCATTTTATGACATTCAAGAAGGAAGTCCCAGTTTACTTTGTCATAGACTTTTTCGAAGTCAAGTTTAAGGACAATCCCCACTTTTTTCTTGACATGTGTATAGTTAAGAATCTCATGGAGTGAGAGCACACCATCCATGATGTTCCTCCCTTTCACAAAAGCATTCTGGGCGAGGCTGATGAGTTTATCAGCGTATACAGCAACCCTACGGTCAAGTACTTTAGTTATGAGCTTATAGGGGCAACGGAGTAGACAGATAGGTCTAAATTGCTGGATTCTCTCAGCACTAGACACTTTAGGCAGAAGGGTAATAATCCCATAATTGAGGCGTTTCACATCAAGCTTACCTTGATGGAAGTGGTCGAAAAGGGCCATAATATCGTCCTTGACTATATCCCAACAGACCTGATAAAATTCAACAGGAATATTATCAGGTCTGGGGGCTCTGTTTGGGGCCATGTCAAACAGAGCAGCCTTAACTTCCTGTTCTGTAAAAAGATCCACATTATCTTCTGCAGAAAGTCTCTCATTATCAGTCCACGTCTCAGGACTAAGATGAAACAAATTGCCAGGAGCTGGGCCAAAAAGATCTTTGTAAAAAGTAGTGGCATGAGCAATCAGATTATCAGTGCCATCTACGGTAATATCATCCCCCACTTTAAGAGAATGGATGGTGTTTTTATGCTTTCGGCCATTAGCAATCTTATGATAGTAATCTATGTTTAAATCTCCTTTAAGGAGCCAACGCTCATGTGATTGTTGCAGCCAAAAGATCTCTTCATTGACAAGCAACTCGTGCAACTCGAAGTTGGCATCCATCTTCCTACTATAGAGCTCAGGAGGAAGTCGTCCATCTTCTTCGAGCTCTTCGAGCATGGATAACTCCATTTTAAGGCCCTCTTTCCTCTTATTATTATGGCCATATCGATCGGAGCCCCACCCTTTGAAAAAGGTTTTGAATCTTTTTAGTTTGATATTCAGGATGTCAATGGGGTCATAAGATTTAACTTTTCTAGTCCAGATCTGACTGACTAGCGGCAGGAAACTATCGTCTTTAATCCAGGAAAGATCAAAACGAAACTCACTTGATTTAGGGGCATCTCTCCCCTCCTCACCCATGGACATAAGCAAAGGATTGTGATCAGAGATCTCACGAACTAGTTTTCGAACAGAGACAAGCGGAAACATGTCTTCCCAATCTTCAGACATAAGGATGCGATCCAGTTTTTCCAAAGTGGGGTGGGCCTGTTGGTTCGTCCAGGTATACTTACCCCCATTAATGTGGATCTCACGAAGAGCCAAGGTATTGATGATAGAATTAAACAGGTCCGAGGATTTATGATTATTAAGTTTCTTATTCTTTTCACCGGAATGTCTCAGGATATTAAAGTCGCCCCCAACAATGTAGGGTACTTGCATCCCAATGCAAGTGGCAGCTAGTTCGACCAGAAAGTCCCCTTTCAGTTCTTCATAAGCTGGACCATAAACTACAATCAACCCCCACTTCAAATTCTTAGGTTTGTCCAGTAACACTAGTTGCAGCATATGTTTCCCCTTAATACAGGAGATGATATCAAGCTTGTCACACCTCACACCACAAAGGATGCCGCCAGATTTCCCAGCAGAAGGGATCCAGTTCCAATGGAAGGATCTAAAGGGGTCAATTCTCCTCAAGCACTTGGGGGAGAAATTTTTCTTTATAGTTTCTTGAAGACCCAGGAAATCAAGGGAATGGTCACTAATCATGTCGGAGAGGCAGGTGGCCATCCCTTTCTTGCCCACCCCTCGACAGTTCCAAATGAGGCCTCTCATTTGGAATGCTTCTTATGAAAATTGGACCGAGTAACCCTACCAGGAGGCAGTGTAGGGTTACAGATTATATCTGTCTCCAGGGCACAACTTTTTTGACTTCTAGTCACAGGTCTAGAAGTTTTAATACCTACTTTCTTTCTATTATTCTTTTTGGATTTACCGGAAGAGATCTTTTCAAGGACGTGTTCTTCTTGATCAAGCCATTCTAGATCCACAGGGTTACTTCTGCCCAACCCATCAATAACCACAATATCTTCATCCATGAGCAATGGATTCAGTTTTGCTCTTGTTAACTAGCTCAGCTCTAACAATCTCTAACTCTCTAATAACATCCACAGAAGTGAATGAGTCATCAGGAATATTCACCCCCATTTTACTAGCTCTACACACTAGTTCATAATTGGACAAGACATCAAAAGAATTTTTACAAGCAGGTTTGGAAGTACGTTCAAGGTATTTTTTGCAGGCCAGCTTCACCGCCCTATCTTCCATCTCGTCCTGCATTCTGGATGCGTTACGTTTGCTGAACCTGAGAGTAGCTTCAATTGCAAGAGGAGGTGTGAGGACAAACTCCTCAAGATGGTACGGGGATGGGAGTTGTACCACATAGTCACACGATGTTTTCATGCCTGGATCTGTTTCACCCACCACCTCCACAACCTGATCAAAGTTAGTAACAGCAGCTACAGACTTTAAGATATCAATGTTACAAACATCGCCAGTCACCTGAACATCTTGTGAGTCTGTCCCAAAATTAGCAGATTCAATAGGCACGATCCACTTGGAGGAGTTCAACTCTTCCTTTCTAGCACAATCATCAATCTCCTTCTGCATTGTTTCAATAAGGAAGTGTCTGCCCCACTATCAGATGAGGCCTCCTCCTCAATTTCTTCATTATCACTAGGTAGCAGGCGACAGACCTTGCCCCCACGATAAGAGTAGTCATTTTTGCCAGATCGATGTTTATCAGGTGGGCTCTCTTTTTTCTCCTGACCAACACGTTTCCTTTTAGGAGTGTATTCAGGATTAGTTTTGTCATCAGCAACAGGATCCACAGGCTCCTCATTAACAGGGTTTTTAACAAGAACCTCTTCAATTTCATAGGTGAATTTATAGAAGCGTCCCCCAAGTACTCCTTTCGCAGTATCAGGCAGTTGGGATACAGATCTACACCCTATTTTTGCTCTGACAGAAGAAGGGCGATTAATGGTCGACATATCCACCTCCAGAGTGATCCCAACCAATCCCCCCACATAGGCTATAACTTTATCAGATCTTTTGTTAGGTGGGATCTTGCCAATTCTGACCCATGCAACTTCCAGAAGTCCTTCAGAATCAATATCTTCGGACCAGGGAGAAAATTTAACACTAACTCCACATTGTTTAAGTCTAACATGTTCCACAAAAAGAGCTCTATCAACCTCTCTAGGGTTCGGCATTCTCATAACAAATTTTTGCGGAGCAAAGAATCTAGCCGAACACCTCCACCCCTGACCCACATACACGCTCAATTCATGTTCAATATCTTTAGTGAGAGCGGACCCTTCAGTAATAGTAACAACAATATTGAAAACTAGATGATACCCCGCGCGTTGCTGCAGGACGTTGTTGTGGGATGTTTGATTGATAAGTCTTACAACTATCAATAAATTTTGTTTACCGAGCTTAGTTGTATCTATAATGATCAAACATGAGTTTCCTATTGTGCAATGTCCTCCCTAAAATATATGTGAACCAAATCCATGCATAAAATCACTCCTCCTAAACCGTTTGCGCCTGCCTTGTTTTGACTCAAAATACTACAACATCTTAATCAAGAATGAACATGGCTAGTCAGCTTCTTTCTGCTACGACTCAGATAAGCGTATGAATAGAGGAAGAAAAAGTACAACCCTTTTGGTGGATTAGCATGGGAAAATGACTTGAGAAGGGCAAACAAAATCTGCAAGCTCTAACACAAATACAACATGAAGCGATAAATTGTGTGCAACTTTAGCTTACAACATGAAGTGACAAGGTAAAGATTGTGGAAGTTATAGTGACACCCTCACAAAATGACTACGTACAAATCTTTGCATATACTAACTTAAGACACCTTATATAATTGTAAAAGCATATCTGCTTAGTACCTCAATGATACTCACGTATGAATCCCACTATCAAAATGGACAATACTTAAATTTGCAAGCCTCATTATCAAAAGATGGTGGACGGAGGCACTAATAAGCTATGGCCATGCAGGGGCAGCTAACATCTTCAAGACAGAACATCTAAACCCCCCTCACTCCTGCAAGAACATCAAGTCAAACTAAGAAGTATTTTATAAAATGCTAGATAATAGGAAACATGCTTAACAAAAGTATATAACATAAATTCTCTAATCACTAAAGCTAGTAAGAGAGCTTTAGCGTTCAGAATATTATACCTCTCGAAGCTACTTAAACATGCTTCAAATTTCAAAAACCAACCAAGTAGGTAAACTCCTTGCATTATTATATCTCACGATAAAAACTTCTCAATGTTTAACCATTCATGGTGGAAAACTGGAAGGGAAATATAGATGCATTTTCAGGATATACATATTCGCCAATTTCTAAAGTACAGGGATGTTCAGATGTGCTGTGAATCACCCCTCATGGATTTCTACAAACAAAAGGTGCAGAAAATGATGGTAAGTTGGCTAAGGCCATATTAGCATATGCCTTATGGGAAGAAGGAAACAGAAAAGAAATGTGAAATATTGTGTTCAAATGTAGGCTGCCAACTGTCCTAACTCGATTTATAGACAAATACACTATGTGATACATGAAGACTTCAATGGTCCCATAAAAATTGGAAGAATTTTTTTACGACACAGACAAAAAATGGATCCTTATTGATCAAAAACTCTAGCAAAATCGATATATTCCTTCATCAAAGTAAATAAGTTTACTGAACTATAAGCATGCACATTATATGAATCAAAGAATGATGGCATGATGTGTAGATGAATTAATCAGTCCTGGTGTTTTTGCCATACCATTATTAAGTATACAACATCACCTAGTAATGCACTGGATTCTTGTACATGGTACTACACTGGATTCTTTTTACAATACGTACAACTGTTACTGCACTGGAACTGGATTCTTGGTTGTAAGAGTTTTTTTTGCCATCATTGTTGTTTCATGTCAACATCCTCTAAAATAATAACTAAGGGATAAGACGAAAACCATGCACAGTTACTTGCCTGTTTGTAATTGTAGTGCAATAGTAGTGAGTGTTTCCAAAATCCCATGGCAAAAATTCTAAACACAGCCTCTTAAGGAAAAAATCATTACAGGACCTTACCTTCTGAATGTATATGATCATGATTCAACAACACTTGACAAAAAATTGGATCAAATTCTTGATGAACTTGGCCGATAACAAACATCCGATATGTTTCCTCACCTTCTCTTTGGTATACATCTAGGGAGGCAGGGCTCGGTTGTAAAAGGGGGTTGCTGCAGGTCCTCACTCGAATCCGACTCGCACCTCCCGGCCATGGATTCTAGCGATCACAAGGGCTGGCGAGGTTGGATGCGGAATCATGGTCGTCGGGGTAGTGAAGAGCAGAAGGCATCCGCCGATTCGTTGAAGAGACGGAGAGAGAGAGAGAGAGAGGCGAACTGCAGATGAAAAAAATCGTTTAGACGAAGATGCAAGGCGGAAAACGTGGCCTCCTACCTTGTGAGGCGGCGCTGATCTTGAAGGGTGGAGGATACTGAGACCAACCTTGATCTTTGGGCGGGCTGTCGCTTCGATGCTGAACGGCGGCGCCCTTCGTGGCAAAGGAGATCAGACTAGCCACAGTGGGAGTAACTTCAGCAGTAACATCGAGTCCAACTCAGCAAATTTGCTTATGTGGCAATGAGTTAATGAGGAGACAGATAGTTGTAGTAACTTAGCTAGTTACTGTAACATCACATGTCCAATGCAATATGAGTCTATAACCTAATAAATGAATCTTTGCATGTTACCACACTTAAGTTGCTACCTACTATGAAGGTAGTAACATAGTCTAGGGATATGTGTATGTTGCTAGTGCATGTTACTCTCTATTGTGGCTAGTCTCACAGCAGATGGGGGAGAAAAAGGAAGAGATTTATTTTTCAGCAAGAAGAGGAAGGGATATGGCCAGAGAATACGGGAAGGCAAGAAAGTAGAGACGGGTGGTGTCAATTAAAACTATTCCCTCTCTAATAAATTTTCACATGCAGGCTGATTTTGCAAACTGAATGATGATGTGGCAAAAAGCTGGTGTGGACAATGTGCATGGTGAGAGAATAGGTAGAAGTGGGGAGCAACTTCTTAAGAATGTTAGATGCGCTCTCTAGGCTGCCTATCCACACCAAAATCAGGGATGTAAAAGAAACCTTGCCCTTTGGACTGAAATGCACACATTGCAGGGGTGCATTCCCATGGAAAGAATTCATTGCAAACAACATATAAATGACCCTTCTTCTTGCAACGATCACAAAAAGCTTGTGGACATCTAGCAGTAAAGTGGCCAGGAGTATTGCAGATCTGACAGACATCAAAAGAGGGTGTATGAGTACCAGAGGAAGTGTGGAGATCTCGATCCCCCGCAGTGGCCTTGTTCTTGGTGGAGGCGCGCAGATCTGCGTCGTCGCTGTCCAGGGCTCCCTGCCTTCCATGTGAGGAAGGGGCCATCAGCTTCCCCTTCGCCTCCACCCCGGCATGCTCCTGTCCTGCCTCCGTGTTGTCGTCCCAGCGGGACAGACGAACATTGCTGGCGTGGCGTTCGCCGGCGGCCTCATCCCACTTGTCGAATCCGGACCCGGCAGATCCCGAAGCTCTGGTTGAGGACGAATGCACCGTCTCCGGCTTGCGCTTCCACACATGGTCGAATCCACGGTCGCGACCGCGACCGCGGTCGAAGCGACCAGCCCCGCGGCCATGGCGGCCCGCACAGAAGCCCTCTCCTCTCATCTCAGCAGCTCTAGGGGGAACGGGTGGATTTGTGGGGTGGGAAGAAGCAACTACTTGCGCAAAGGATCTGCTATCACCATGGATTTTGCCTTCCCACCAGACGAAGGATTGATGAACCCTAGATCTGACAGGAGGCGGAGCACTCCAGAAGTGAGCGAAACCCTCGTCCAGATCCAAAATGGGGGAGGGGGCGGCGGATGCGTGATTTATATCCGCGGCGCCCCCGGGAACCCTAGGTCCGCTGCGCTCATGGCGGTCGGATGCGCCTCCCCCCACGTGTCGCGCATCAGGGCCATGGCGGGCCGGCGCGTGCCCAATGACTCTGGGTCCATCTGTCACGGGAGGTGGGCGCGACGCGCCCCCAGGGGCGTGCAGTCGTGCCCGTGTACCGCGGTGGCCCTAGTCCCCGTACGTGACGGCCCCGGAACGTGTACCGACGCGCCCTCGCCGGGGAACGCGGAGATCACCGGAATCCTGTCCAAAATCCTCGCAAAATGGCACGGAAAAGGGACGATGCCACCAACATCGACGAACTCACCTTCCCTGAGAAAGCGCGCATCCACCGTGCAGCCCGTGCCGTCGAGGAGAACGATCCTGAGAGCCTCGGAGCGAAGCCACAGTTCGCCGTCGTCGAACCGGACCTGCCTCGCCGACGCGAGGTCGGCCGCGTAGCGGACTCGCCACCGTGCGTCGTGGGTCATGTCGTGGGTCACCGTGCGTGTTTCTGGGAACTACTCGCTTAAGCCCAATGGCACAGACCCAACTAGCGAACGCTGGCCGCGTCCTTTTTTTTTCTTCTTTTTTTGGTTTTCATTTTCCCCTTTTATCTCCTTAGAAATATTCAACATAAATATAGCAGTATATATATATATATATAGAGAGAGAGAGAGAGAGTTGTCTTGTTTATTAATTCTTACAACTATGAAATAAGTGTACATATTTTTTAGAAATAAATAAAAAATATTTACCCATTTTAAAAAGTTAATGTAACAAAATAAATCACCAATTTTAAAAATAATTCATGTAATTTGGGAAGAATGCATATTTAAAATGTATTCATATAAAAGTAATAAGATTTCATATATTTTTATAAACGAAATATAAGGAATATTCATTTAAAATACTCATGCATTCCAAAATTTATTATTTTCTTAAAGTACTATAGTATCTTTTTAATGTATTAGAATTAGTTTGTCATTTTAAGAAAAATATTCGTGCACTTTATAAATTGTTCACATTTTTTGTCTCTGAAAAATAATATAAAACTAAAAATAGAAAGGAAGAACATAAAATAAAATAAAGGTGAAAAGAGAAAAAGAACAAACAAATAAAAATATTATCGAAGAAACAGAAAATGAGACAAAATCGAAAAACGGAAATTCCTGTCTCAAAAGAAAATCAGGTGCTACCGCACCAAAGAAAAATACTGAAAAAATGGCCACATCGAAAGAAACCGGTGCCATGAGCCAACCCATGTAGGCTCATGGTGTGGTTGAGCATCCCTTATTGCTCGCAATGAGCAATATATACTCTTTGCAAGCAGTAGTTGCGTAGCATACCAAATGGTTCTCACTTTTAGTGTAATTTCAATGAAATTACAGAAATTTCATTATTTTTCTGATATACTAAAATAATTACCTTTCGATCAGAATGTTACAAAATTTCGGTAGTACATTAAGTTCAAAGTATTTTTAAGTTATTTTTTGAATTTAACACAGACACGGAAAATGAGGCAAAAACAAAAAATGGAAATTCCCATCTAGAAAGAAAATCAGGTGCTAGCGCACCAAAGAAAAATGCTAAAAATGGCCACATTGAAAGAAAACAGGTGCCATGAGCCAACTCATGTAGGCCCATGGTGTGGTCGAGCATCCCTTATTGCTCGTAATGAGGAATATATACTCTTTGCAAGCACTACCTGCGTAGCATACCGGATGGTTCTCACTTTTAGTGTAATTTCAATGAAATTTTGAAATTTCATTATTTTTGGTATATACTACTACCTCCGTCCCAAAATATAAGAACGTTTTTTACACTATAGTAGTGTCGAAAATGTTCTTATATTTTGGGATAGAGGGAGTAAAATAATTACCTTTTGATCAGAATGTTTCAAAATTTTGGTAGTAAACATAAATTCAATTTTAAGTTGTTTTTTGAATTTAATGCAGACACGGAAAATGAGACAAAAACAAAAATGGAAATTCCAGGCTACAAAGAAAATCAGGTGCTACTGCACCAAAGAAAAATGGTAAAAATGGCCACATTGAAAGAAAACTAGTGTCATGAGCCAACCCATGTAGGCTAATGGTGTGGTTGAGCACCCCTTATTGCTCGTAATGAGCAATATATATTCTTTGCAAGCACTAGTTGCGTAGCATACCGAATGGTTCTCACTTTTAGTGCAATTTCAATTAAAATTTTGAAATTTCATTATTTATGGTATATACTAAAATAATTACCTTTTAATCAAAATGTTTCAAAATTTTGCTAATATAAAAAAATCAAATTATTTTTAAGTTATTTTTTGAATTTAACACAGACATGGAAAATGAGACAAAAACAAAAATGGAAATTCCAGTCTCGAAAGAAAATCAGGTGCTACTGCACCAAAGAAAAATGGTAAAAATGGCCACATTGAAAGAAAACTAGTGCCATGAACCAACCCATGTAGGCTAATGGTGTGGTCGGGCGTCCCTTATTGCTCGTAATGAGCGATATATACTCTTTGCAAGCACTAGTTGCATAGCATACCGAATGGTTCTCACTTTTAGCGTAACTTCAATGAAAATTTTGAAATTTCATTATTTATGGTATATACTAAAATAATTACCTTTTTATCAAAATGTTTCAAAATTTTGCTAGTATAAAAAAATTCAAATTATTTTTAAATTTATTTTTTGAATTTAACGCAAACACATAAATGAGACAAAAACAAAAACAGAAATTCCCATCTTGAAAGAAAATCAGATGCTACCGCACAAAAGAAAAATGCTAAAAAAAGGGCCACATTGAAAGTAAACCGGTGCCATGAGCCAACCCATGTAGGCTCATGGTATGGTCGAGCATCCCTTATTGCTCGTAATGAGCAATATATACTCTTTGCAAGCAGTAGTTGCGTGGCATACCGAATGGTTCTCACTTTTAGTGTAATTTGAATGAAAATTTTAAAATTTCATTATTTTTGGTATATACTGAAATAATCACCTTTCAATCAAAATGTTTCAATATTTCGGTAGTACACAAAAATTCAAATTATTTTTAAGTTATTTTTTGAATTTAACGTAGACACGAAAATGAGACAAAAACAAGAATGGAAATTCCCGTCTCGAAAGAAAAATGCTAAAAAGGGCCACATTGAGAGAAAACTGGTGCCATGAGCCTACACATGTAGGCTCATGGTGTGGTCAAGCGTCCCTTATTTCTCGTAATGAGTAATATGTACTCTTTGCAAGCACTAGTTGTGTAGCATACCGAATAGTTCTCACTTTTAGTGTAATTTCAATGAAAAACTTGAAATTTCATTATTTTTGATATATACTAAAATAATTACCTTTTGATCAAAATGTTTCAAAGTTTCAGTAGTACGCATAAATTCAAACTATTTTTAAGTTATTTTTTTAATTTAACGCAGACACGGAAAATGAGACAAAAAAAATGGAAATTCCCATCTCGAAAGAAAATCAGGTGCTAGCGCACCAAAGAAAAATGCTAAATATGGCCACATTGAAAGAAAACCGGTGGTATGAGCTAACCCATGTAGGCTAATGGTGTGGTCGAGCGTCCCTTATTGCTCGTAATGAGCAATATATACTCTTTGCAAGCACTAGTTGCGTAGCATACCGAATGGTTCTTACTTTTAGTGTAATTTCGATGAAATTACAGAATTTCATTATTTTTCTTATATACTAAAATAATTACCTTTCGATCAAAATGTTTCAGAATTTCGGTAGTACACAAAAATTCAAATTATTTTTAATTTATTTTTTGAATTGATCAAAAAATAAGACAAAAAACTAAAATATGGCAGAAAACTAAAATGAAAATTCCCGTTTGGAAAGAAAATCAGGTGCTACCGCATTAAAGAAAAATGCTAAAAAATGGGCACCTCGAAAGAAAAACGGCGCCATGGGCCAACCCATGTAGGCTCATGCTGTGGTCGAGCCACACCTATTGGTTATTGCTCAGAATGAGCGATATATATTCTCTACAAGCACTAGCTGCATAGAATACCGGATGGTTCTCACTTTTAGTGTAGTTTCAATGAAATTTCATTATTTTAAGCATATACTAAAATAATCACCTATCGATCAAAATCTTTCACCAATTTTGATAGTACACAGAAATTCAAATTATTTTTAAGTTATTTTTTGAATTTCAAAATATTTAATTGGATCCCTGTCAAATTCAAGTGAAACTTTTGGTCCTCTGGCCGAAATGAAAACCGAAATCACTTAATTTCACTGAAATTCTGTAATTTCAGTAATGACTGTAATTTTTCTAAAACTGAAATTCAAAACTATTCGGGCATGCGCTGGAAACCATTATCTCAAGTCTCAACGTTGACGCCCGATATTTTCTAGCTTAGTAAAACATTTCTATCTAGCTACCTCTTTTAAATACTTCACACACATTTGTTACAGCAGAGCTTTTTCTCAGAAATGTCCGAAGGGGCAGGAGATGTATCTGACCATGTAAATTTCATGGTCCTTTTCCACAGTTTCAGCCAATCATATGATTTGTAAGTTGTTTGTAACATGTATATAAAGAGTCTGTTCCAGTCCTCTGTCAAGCCACATGTACAAAACTAGCATCGACTATACATGCCTTTGTCGAGACGCAATGCCGCCTCGTATATTTACCTTTGCAACAATCAAAGATTCAGAACTCGAGCCCACTGTTCATCTGGATGGAGAACCATGGGCGCCCAAAACCGTGGAGCGGTGCGTCCACTCTCAACACTAGCCCCGAGCTCGTCGCGCCGCCATTCAGCTTGGATCTCCCAAGCTGCACACTCGCATAACAAGATCAACTGATTACCATCACGAAGTAAAACCATGTGTACCGAGTACAAGTAATGCACCCATGTGTTTATCCAAAAGTATGCAAAGTGTGCAATGTAGCTCAACGATACGAAAATGGCGGATCAACGGCGAAGCTACTGACCGACACGGAAGCGTAGGCTGAGGGGGAGGCGGTGTGGGAGTAGCCGCAGGCGACGCTGGCCTCCTCGCTGACCGAATGGACCAGCTCCGTCGACACGCCGGGCCGGCTCCCACCGAATGTGGGGCACACGCTGTTCATCACAAAGAGACACCATGGCATTGACCAGCTTAGTTATATGATCATCATTCCAAACAAGATCAACTGCAGCATAATATGGCAAGAAACAGAGAGGCTGCAACTTGCAAGTAAGTGGACTTGCCTGAGCTGCAGCGCTGGCTGCAGCATGAGGCCGCACCTCCTCCAGGAGAGCACCTGGGTTAGCCCCAGAGAGAGGGACTTGTCCGGCCACTGGACGGTCGGGGTGACGCTGCCCCCGCTGCCGTTCTGCAGAGCAACGGCTCAGATCATCTCTCGATCGGGTTTCTGTTGTGAATTTGTGATGTGTGCAGAAAATGCAGATGATACGTTTTGAGGGATCAGGTAGGCCGCTGACCTTGTAGGAGAAGCTGAGCCTCTTCTCCCCGGGGAACTTTCCGTGGGCCTGGACGATGCCGCCGCCGCCGAGGGGAAGGAAGCCGCGCGCCGTGAACCCATCGCCGGCCACGTATCTCAGCTGCCCGTTGGGGAATTGCATGTCCATGAACGACTGCCCAATTGATTTCCAAGGGAAAGTTCAGGCAAAGACAGTACAGAGATTGACTTTTCATCATCAGGAATGCAGGATTCAGGACAGAAAATTCAGAACGCCGATCGAACACTCACGCAGGCAAATGGGTTGAGGCAGATCATCGACATGAAGAAGCATCTCCGGCGAGCTGTCCAGTACGCCGGGCACACCGAGTGCACTCCGTTCTGCACACAAGCACATAGCATAAGATCTTACTCAGTCTTTTTTTTTGCAGATAAGATCTTGGCTCCTCAGACAGTGTGTTTGATGCTAGTCGTTTGATTACCTTGCGCTCGAAGCCGTACCAGATGAGGTGGCGCTTGGAGAGGTGCACGGGGAAGAGCAGCGTCGTGTCGCGGAGGAAGAGCACGGGGCCGAGCTGCACCAGGAACAGCGGCGCCGCGCCACCATCACCACCGCCTCTGCTGTTGCTGCTGGAGTGCGACGCCTCGGCGCGCCACAGGTCGCCGCGGGCCGCCACGGAGCTCTCCACGTCGTTCGTCCTGCTGTCGAACGCCGCCGACAGGACCATGCTCCCCTGCGACCGCGCGAACCTCCCGGAGCCGCCTACCACCGGACGATCGCCGCCATAGCCAGCGATCTGGTCCTGCTTGCTCCGCGCGCCATCACCTTCGGGCGTCGCGCCGCCTCTGCCGGGGACGACCCTCCGGTGCCGGCGCGCGTACGCGATGTCGAGGCCGTCGTCGATGCGCAGGCGGCGGAATACGTCGCCCACGGCGCGGCCGAGGCGGCCGCCCGCGCTGAGGACGGCCGCGGCGACGCCGGAGAGCTGCTGCTTCTGCGGGGGCGGCGGGAGCGGGAAGAAGGCGGCGATCCGATGGACGAGGTCATCGGAGGCGGACATCGGGGCGGGCGGAGAGCGCGACTGACCGATCGGGGAATGAGGCGGCGAGGCCTCGCCGTTGGTGGATAAGGGACTGGTGGCGGGAAAGAAGTTGGGGAGGAGGACGCTACGGGGTTCTGCGTGGACGCGGTGCACGGGGAGAGATGCGAGTGTGTCCGGCGTTTGTGTGGTGGCTCTGTGGGCGTGGTTCAGCAGAGGGGATGGCGGGAGCACGTTTGAAAAAAACTGTTGGATGGTGTGACAGGGAGAGAGGATGGTACACGCTGGCCGCCACGATGCTTTTGCGGCCAGCGTGGCATTGTGAGGGCTTGTTCGGCTCAAGAGAACATTAAAAAAAAACATTCGTGGAAGACGTGGCAAAATAAACAAGACTGATGCTCCAAAATGTTGTTGAAACAAAATTGATGCTCCAAAATGCTGTTGAAAATAACGTAAGCATATCCTCCTCAAAAATACCTCCCCTGCGCGGCGGCTATGGTTTTGTCTCTCGGCGATCTCGATCGCCGCTGAGTCCTACCTTCTCCCCAACGATCTGCAAGGCTTCTATGCGACGGAAATTGCGATGGCGACCTCTTTGGACGCACGCTCGGCAGCGAGTGGCGGGTCTCGAGGTGGCAAACCGGATGACCTAGCGGATTTCTTCGGGCAACTTGACCCAGAAGATAAGGTGTTCAATGATCTGGTGATCGAAGAGGAAATTCCAGAGATCAATGACCGCGTACGCTAGATGGCTCTTGCTCGGGTGCACACTGATAAGACCTTCGGAAAGTCGACGTTCTTCAAGGACATGCAATCAGCTTGGAACCCGGTGCAACCGATGAGATTCCGGCTGGTTGGTGCCAATATGTTTGTGGTGCAGGCTTCATGCCTTGGCGATTGGGAGCAGATCATGTTCCAGGGGCCATGGCTTTTTAGATTTTGGGATGTACTTCTTCACCCATACGATGGATTCAGTAGGGCGGAGGATGTTCAGTTTGTTCATATTCCTATTTGGTTGCATACACACAAACATCCTGACGGGTATTGCAGTGAGGATATTGTGGAAAAATTGATTCACATGGCTGGTGAGATCTTGGAGTTTAGGATTTTAGGAAATTCTAAAGGAGATTATGTGAGGATTAGAGTGAAACATGTTGTCAGAGAACCTTTAACAAAGCATGTCAGTATCATTAGAGGAAAGGAGAAGCAGGTGTATGCTGTGAGATATGAGAAACTTGCATGTTTTTGTAAGCACTGTGGTAAAATTGGACATGAGCATAAGGAGTGTGGATTGGGTGTTTACACAACAATGGATTTGAAGTTTGGGGATTGGTTATATGCAGATCTAGGGGGTGTGCAGGTCAAGTGTCAAGCCGAGGCAAAGGAACCATTGCTTGCTATAACTTCAGGTACCGGTGATGATATCCATAATTCTTCTCCAACGTAGAGCTCCGATGGTAAGAGGGGAGAACGGTGTTTTAACTATGGTGATGATATTCATAATCTGGCGGCTCCCT
>NC_041392.1:69238866-69242323 GCF_002162155.2 Triticum dicoccoides
CGAACAGTTCGTGAGGTGTTGGCCCTCTCTAAAACCAACGTCCCCAAGCTTGTCTTTCTCTGTGAGATGAGTAAAGTAGCTGATAAGATGGAAAAGCTAAGGTGGATGCTAGGTTTGAAAGGTTTCCGTGGTGTTAGTTCTATGGGACAAAGTGTTGGCCTTGCTCTATATTGGGATGAATCGTTACTGGTCATGGTGTTGGACTCGTGTCAGCGTTTTATTGATATTTCCATGGAGGACAAGGGTTGTGATAAAAAAGTGGCGTATGACCCTTGTATTTGGAGAGCCAAGGGTTGAGAATCGGCACCACACGTGGGATCATCTCACTCGTTTGAAGTCGGTGTTGCAAGATCCTTGGCTAGTATGTGGTGATTTCAATGAAGCCTTATGGCAACATGAGCTAGTAAAGTGGTGTTTTTTCAAAACAATGGGTTTCTTAGATTATGGCATGTGTCTCCTCGGTGAAGTACTTGGTTAAGTTGAATGGTAAATTATTGGAGGCTTTCACTGAAGGAAATATGCCCTAGAGGCAATAATAAAGTTATTATTTATTTCCTTATATCATGATAAAAGTTTATTATTCATGCTAGAATTGTATTAACCGGAAACATAATACATGTGTGAATACATAGACAAACAGAGTGTCACTAGTATGCCTCTACTTGACTAGCTCGTTAATCAAAGATGGTTATGTTTCCTAAGCATGGACAAAGAGTTGTTATTTGATTAACGGGATCACATCATTAGTTGAATGATCTGATTGACATGACCCATTCCATTAGCTTAGCACCCGATCGTTTAGTATGTTGCTATTGCTTTCTTCATGACTTATACATGTTCCTATGACTATGAGATTATGCAACTCCCGTTTACCAGAGGAACACTTTGTGTGCTACCAAACATCACAACGTAACTGGGTGATTATAAAGGAGCTCTACAGGTGTCTCCAAAGGTACATGTTGGGTTGGCGTATTTCGAGATTAGGATTTGTCACTCCGATTGTCGGAGAGGTATCTCTGGGCCCTCTCGGTAATGCACATCACTTAAGCCTTGCAAGCATTGCAACTAATGAGTTAGTTGTGGGATGATGTATTACAGAACGAGTAAAGAGACTTGCCGGTAACGAGATTGAACTAGGTATTGAGATACCGACGATCGAATCTCGGGCAAGTAACATACCGATGACAAAGGGAACAACATATGTTGTTATGCGGTCTGACCGATAAAAGATCTTCGTAGAATATGTAGGAGCCAATATGAGCATCCAGGTTCCGCTATTGGTTATTGACCGGAGACGTGTCTCGGTCATGTCTACATTGTTCTCGAACCCGTAGGGTCCGCACGCTTAAGGTTACGATGACAGTTATATTATGAGTTTATGCATTTTGATGTACCGAAGGTTGTTCGGAGTCCCGGATGTGATCACGAACATGACGAGGAGTCTCAAAATGGTCGAGACATAAAGATTGATATATTGAAAGCCTATGTTTGGATATCGGAAGTGTTCCGGGTGAAATCGGGATTTTACCGGAGTACCGGGAGGTTACCGGAACCCCCCGGGAGGTATATGGGCCTTAGTGGGCCTTAGTGGAAGAGAGGAGAGGTGGCCAGAGATGGGCTGCGCGCCCCTCCCCCCGTTGGTCCGAATTGGACAAGGAGAGGGGGCCGGCCCCCTTCCTCCTCTCTCTCCTCTTTCCCCCCCTCCACGAATCCTATTCCAACTAGGAAAGGGGGGGAGTCCTACTCCCAAAAGGAGTAGGACTCCTCCTGGCGCGCCACACCTTGGCCGGCCGGCCCCCCTCCCTTGAACCTTTATATACGGAGGCAGGGGCACCCCTAGATACACAAGTTTATCCACGTGATCATATTCTTAGCCGTGTGCGGTGCCCTCTTCCACCATAGTCCTCGATAATATTGTAGCGGTGCTTAGGCGAAGCCCTGCGACAGTAGTACATCAAGATCGTCACCACGCCGTCGTGCTGACGGAACTCTTCCCCGACACTTTGCTGGATCGGAGTCCGGGGATCGTCATCGAGCTGAACGTGTGCTAGAACTCGGAGGTGCCGTAGTTTCAGTGCTTGATCGGTCGGGCCGTGGAGACGTACGACTACATCAACCAAACGCTTCCGTTGTCGATCTACAAGGGTACGTAGATCATACTCTCCCCTCTCGTTGCTATGCATCACCATGATCTTGCGTGTGCGTAGGAAAATTTTGAAATTACTACGAAACCCAACAGTGGCATCCGAGCCTAGGTTTTATATGTTGATGTTATATGCACGAGTAGAACACAAGTGAGTTGTGGGCGATATAAGTCATACTGCTTACCAGCATGTCATACTTTGGTTCGGCGGTATTGTTGGACGAAGCGGCCCGGACCGACATTACCCGTACGCTTACGCGAGACCGGTTCTCCCGACGTGCTTTGCACATAGGTGGCTTGCGGGTTACATTTTCTCCAACTTTAGTTGAACCGAGTGTGGCTACGCCCGGTCCTTGCGAAGGTTAAAACAGCACCAACTTGACAAACTATCGTTGTGGTTTTGATGCGTAGGTAAGATTGGTTCTTGCTTAAGCCCGTAGCAGCCACGTAAAACATGCAACAACAAAGTAGAGGACGTCTAACTTGTTTTTGCAGGGCATGTTGTGATGTGATATGGTCAAGACATGATGCTAAATTTTATTGTATGAGATGATCATGTTTTGTAACCAAGTTATCGTCAACTGGCAGGAGCCATATGGTTGTCGCTTTATTGTATGCAATGCAATCACGCTGTAATGCTTTACTTTATCACTAAGCGGTAGCGATAGTCGTGGAAGCATAAGATTGGCGAGACGACAATGATGCTACGATGGAGATCAAGGTGTCGCGCCGATAACGATGGTGATCACGACGGTGCTTCGAAGATGGAGATCACAAGCACAAGATGATGATGGCCATATCATATCACTTATATTGATTGCATGTGATGTTTATCTTTTATGCATCTTATCTTGCTTAGATTGACGGTAGCATTATAAGATGATCTCTCACTAATTATCAAGAAGTGTTCTCCCTGAGTATGCACCGTTGCGAAAGTTCTTCGTGCTGAGACACCACATGATGATCGGGTGTGATAGGCTCTACGTTCAAATACAACGGGTGCAAAACAGTTGCACACGCGGAATACTCAGGTTATACTTGACGAGCCAAGCATATACAGATATGGCCTCGGAACACGGAGACCGAAAGGTCGAGCGTGAATCATATAGTAGATATGATCAACATAGTGATGTTCACCAATGAAACTACTCCATCTCACGTGATGATCGGACATGGTTTAGTTGATTTGGATCACGTAATCACTTAGAGGATTAGAGGGATGTCTATCTAAGTGGGAGTTCTTAAGTAATATGATTAATTGAACTTAAATTTATCATGAACTTAGTCCTGGTAGTATTTTGCAAATTATGTTGT